>NC_047096.1:79025308-79328176 GCF_902459505.1 Geotrypetes seraphini | reverse complement strand
TGGACTGGCTGATCCTGCCCTCTGATGTCATTTCCTAGTCCTGCAAAAAGGAAGTGACATCAGAGGGTAGGCTGAGGCCAGCGCAAGCAATGGGGAGGAGTCCCTGCTCAATGCCAGTGACAACTAGAAGAGGTATAGGGGGGATTCATTTAATAGACCTTCTTGCACTGGTGGGTGTAAGGAGAGATGCTGGCACCCCTGCCAAATTGGCACCCAGGGTGTTCTGCCTCCTTTTACTGTTAAACTATTAAATTAATGTTATGATTGAGAAGAACTGGGTTCTTATAGTCTTCAACAGGTCTCAATCCTACTGCCTCCCAACACTTCTAACCTCCTCCCCCTCAAAGAAGAAAAGATAAACAATTGTATAAGCTATAAAAACATCTAAATAAGGTGGACTGCATATGCAATTTATTATATACTGTACTATGTGCTATGTGGTAAAATTTGGATGCAGGCTTCCCAGCCAATCAAAATCACTTCCCATGTTTCAAGGTGAGATTAGTATCCCTAGCCTCTAACATCAAGGAGTGTAACTTATTCCTCCATTGCCAGTAAGTGAGATGGTTATCATGAATCCAGTGTTGCACAAACATACATTTTCTTGGAAAATCCACTCTTGCAAACTAGCAGCTATAAATGTGTGGTGGTGGTGCCTTTCCTAAGCTAATTTTCAGGGGAAATTATCTTTGAAAACGGGCTAAAATATGCTGATAAAAATGTATTTGGGTAATGTCCAAATTCTCTTTATAGCTGCAAAGTCCATTCTTCCTCCCCCCCCCCACCACAAAGAGCAGACCTTAGCACTCACCAGGACTCTGGTTTGGGTATTTCTTTATTCTGATACAGCTGTTCCAGTTCAATTTTTCTCTTTCTTAAATACTGCAAAGACAAAGGTGGAACTTATTTCCATAAAAACAGGCTGGGAAACAAAAAACAGGAATGGGGAAATTAAAGAGTTTGAAATTATGAGTTCCACTCCTAAAGCCAGTGAAGGCTCTGTGCTCACTGCATGAGGCTGTCTTACCTCTCGATCTGGAATGACCTCACTTTGCCGACTCACAGCTGCTCCAATCTGGCTACATTTGGGTCTACTGTGAAAGTAATGCTCCGATTCCTCTTCAGAAACCTTCTCTACCTGCCCTTCAATCCGCACCTGATTACAAAGAGAAGCTTGTGAATCCTGTGCTCTGCTGGCCATTCAGTTCTCCACAGCACAACCAATGGAAGGGCATTTTTAATAGGACCTCTAAGCCTGACTTTGGACGTTTCATGCAAGACGACCAAAAGTGGGGGCAGGGAAATGTCCATTTTCGAAACTGCTAGACGTCCAAGTTATGTGTTTGTTTATTTTTTTTTTTTTAAATGACCTACTTGGATGTCTTGGCTGCCAGGACATCCAACTTTGTTCACCATTTTCAGCCACAAAAGTGTCCAAGTTCAAAACATCCAAATCCAGACTATTTGGACATGGGAGAGGCCAGCAACATAATGGACTGGCCACACAACATGCCAAAAGAGCAGTGGGGCACCTTAGAGGGCACTGCTGTGAACTTTACATAAAGGGTTCCAGATGTACATCAATAATAATAAAACGCTAGAGCGCGCATGCGCTCTCAAAAATTTGTGCGGTGTGGCGCCGTGAGGTGTGCTTCTGTGGCAACATTCTAACCTCACGGCGCATGCGGGGGCTGAAGGCGCGTGACTGTGCTCTCTACAAACCTCCCGGCTCCAGCGGAGTAAGCAGCACCAGTGGACAGAAGCCCCGTTCTGGCCGTTCACCCTCCACAAACCTCCCAGCTCCAGCGGCGTAGGCAGCACTATAAACACGCTGCTTTGCGGCCTTCTCTGCCGATTTCCTCTGCCGCGTCTCTGATGACATCATCGGAGACAGACGCGGCAGAGGAAATCAGCAGTAGAAGGCCGCGAAGCAGCATGTTTAAAGTGCTGCCTACGCGGCTGGAGCCCCGAGGTTTGTCGGCGGTAGGAGGGTCAGGAGCAGGTCGGATGGAGCAGGACAACGGCAGTACAAGAAGGGGGAGGGGCCGAACGGAGCAGGGAAGAGAAGGTAAGAGAAGGGAAAGGGGGGTGGGGGAAAATGCTGCTACTACTTCTGCACAGGAAAGGGGGGGATAGGAGGGAAATGCTGTTGCTGCTGCATAGGGAAGTGGGATGGAAATGCTGCTGCACAGGGAAATGGGGAAAAATGACAGACAGACAGTGGAGAGAGGGAGACAGAAAGAAAGAAAGACACAGGGGCAGGGAGAGAGACAGAAAGACAGACAGAGAAAGGGGGCCAGAAAGAGAGTCAGCGGGAGAGGGAAAGGGGGCTGCTTTAGGGGGGGAGGGGTGTGCTTGGGGCAAACAGCTTTGCTCTGGGGGGGAAGACAGAAGGGGCCATGGAGAGACAGGGAGAGGGAAAGGGGGCTGCTTTGGGGGGAGGGGTGTGCTGGGGGGAGACAGAAGGGGCCATGGAGAGATAGGGAAAGGGGGCTGCTTTGGGGGGAGGTGTGTTGGGGACATACAGCTTTGCTCTGGGGGGGAAGACAGAAGAGGGCCATGGAGAGACATTTGGGGGGGGAGGTGGGTGCTGGAGGCAGACAGCTTTGCTCGGGGGGGAGGGGGAGACAGAAGGATACAGACAGCGGCCAAGGAGAGAGAGATAAAGAAAGACAGACAGACACATCTATTCTAGCACCTGTTAATGTAACGGGCTTAAAGAATAGACTCAACATAACTCCCTTATAATTTCTGGCGAGTCCTCCAAAACTTCCCCAAAACCTACTATACCCACCTGTCTATCACCCCAATAACCCTTATGGCTGCAGGTGGAACCTATATGGCAGTATAGTAGGGTTTTGGTGGCCTCACACTTTCCACCATAAATGTAGTGGTTAGAATGGCTTATGAGACTGGGTCCTCCTCTCCATGGTTCACTAGCCCACCCACCAGGCTACTTAAGACATTTGTGTGATGCTCTACTAGGCTTTCCTTTGTTCTAGAGACAAGTATGTACTGTTTCATTCAGAGCTTTGTGGGGTGGGGTGGGAGGGAGTCAATGACCACTGGAGGAGGGTGTGTGTGGGGTCATTACTTAATCCTTCCAGTGGTCATCTGGTCAGTTTGGGTACCTTTTTGGCACTTAAGGCAATTTCAAAACAGGTCTAGCCTTGGCTGTCTAAGTTCCATCCTGGATATCTTAGGAAATGTTTATCACTGCAAGTGCAACAAAAGAGGCAAAGGAGGAGTCCAAACAGCCAAGGATAACTGTCTTTATTCAGAAAATGCAAGTCCCAACAAGGATCCTAGTTTTGGCGTCCAAACAACGCCTTCCTCAGGGTACACTGAATTAAGCATACATATAAATTAAACAAAAGTAAATGCAAATAAAAGCGAATATAAAATACAATATGAAATGCAAGGGCATCAACTGAAATGACATGTACATGTGAACAAAACATTTACAAGCAAAAAATACAAAAGCAGTGACAAAATGACATGCACATATAAAACATAGCATATAGGTGTAAAAGAACATATGTTCCAAAAGTATAAAATAAAATAAAATGTTTTGTCAGATAAATATGTCTAAGAATATCTCTAGAAATGTTTATGAAAACCCCAAAGCCAAAGCAGAAACATGTCATGAATTGAGACTCAAGAAAGATCAAGAAAAACCAGATAAAAGTACCGTAAATGGAGAGTGAATGAATGGGCTAAATCTGATGCCTAATGACTGAGCAATGGAGCTTGAGCACCCTAATTAATAAAGGGAGAACAATAGAGTAGATGGCGTGCCATATGATTATCTGATGATAGATAAAGTGAAAAAGTAAAGTGACACAGCCCTACTGAGTGAAATTTATCAAAACAAAAAACAAACACCATGATTATCACTGCAAGACATCTAAATGCTAAGCCTGCCCATATCATGCCTCCAGCACGCTCCCTTGAACTCTGGATGCCTAGCTAGACATCTAAAAAGTCAGCTTCGAAAACTGGCACTTAGTTTTAGCAAGAAAAAGGTCCAAATTTATATAGTTTTTGGACATCTTAGCATTTTGAAAATGCCCCTAATAGGGTTACTAGGGCTACTACTAAGGCAGCCCTAGTAAGTAGGGGAGAGAGAAGTTTGTTTCTCTTCCCCACACTATCATCCCAAGGATGGGGTACCAGCACAGGACTTACCTGGCGATTCAGAGGCTCCCAATAGAAGGCAATAGATGCCCAGGGGTTGAATGCCTGAAAGGAAGGGAGTGAATTATTAAAAGGGAGCAAGTTATCAGAAGGGAGCCTGAGCTTTCTCTATGTACCATAATCAAATATGAGAACACATCTGTATAGGCATGTGGTCACACACATAGAACACACATACTATCAAACTTGAAGCATCAGAGAGAATATACAGTATATGGCTCCAAATATCACACAGGTGCTGTCAAAGCTGTACAACTGTGACAGCACCTGCATGTATATGTAATCCTATTCACAATTACTGTATTTTCACGCATATAACGTGCGCGTTATACACGATTTTACAAACCGTGCATAACCGTGTGCTTTATACGTGAGAGCGTGTTTTACAACTTTTTTTTTCATTCTGATCCAGCATCCCCCCTGCGAACCGGCATCCTCCCCCCCACTCGCGTCACAACCCCCTCCCCCGCGATCCTACATCCCCCCCAGCACCGCAAAACATCTCTTACCTGATTGGGCACCGGCACCAGCACCAATGCACCGGACGTGCCAGTGCCAGTGCCCGAAGATCCTCCCTCGTTGGGCTGGGCTGGGCTGTGCAGTGCGAGGGAGATCCTCCTTCTTCCCTGTGCCGGGCTGGACTGGGCTTTGAGCATTTGTGCATGCTCAAAGCCTTCTGGTCTCGCTCTCTCCGAGATTCTCAATTTCGGAGAGAGCGAGACCAGAAGGCTTTGAGCATGCGCAAATGCTCAAAACCCAGTCCAGCCCGGCACAGGGAAGAAGGAGGATCTCCCTCGCATCGCACAGCCCAGCCCAGCCCAGCCCAACGAGGGAGGATCTTCGGGCACTGGCACGTCCTGTGCATTGGTGCTGGTGCCGGTGCCCAATCGGGTAAGAGATGTTTTGCGGTGCTGGGGGGGGGGTTGTAGGATCGCGGGGGAGGGGGGGTGATGCAAGCGGGGGGGAGGATGCCGGTTCGCAGGCCAGAAGAGTAAGCGGGAGTGGGAGGAGGTTATAGCAGCATGCGGGTATACGCATGTGCGTGCTATATAAAATTTTTTTTACAGACATGCTTTGGACCCGTGCGCTATACGCGTATGCGTGTTATACACGCATGCGAGTTATATGCGTGAAAATATGGTACATTAGGAATCACATCTGTGCCATGTACACACACACACACACATGCACCCCAGTCAGGTACACCACCTTGTTCTCTAGAGAATTGGAATAGATAGATTTAGGGCAGAGGCCTCACCAGCTCTTTTCCTTTTCTGCTGTCATAGTTGGTAAAGAAACGGAATCCCTCCTGCCCAACTCCCTTCAGAAGCACTATGCGAGCAGAGGGCTTCCCATCCCTAAGAAATAGATGGAAAGAATCATTTTAACAGAAGTAACAGCTTCCCCAGAAACCATCAACCCCTCTTGCCTCAAAAGACAAAGTTCTGGCAAGGACTGCCCAATCCAACCAAGCCAAATCTCCTATTCTTGATTCCTACACTAACCCCCTCATTCTATGAGCTTGTGCCTAAATATAGGCACCAAGGCCCCGATTCTATAAAGTCCGCCTAAAGTTAGGCTCCGATTCTATAAAACTTAGGTGCCCATTATAAAATCATGCTTAGCGTCACCTGAGTGCTCAGGCAGAGCTCAGCGTCCCAACATTTAGGCATCCCCAATTTATGCCAGGGTTTTCTTCACCTAAAGTTAGGCCTAATGGTACCTAATACACAAAGAGGCGCCTAACTCAAAAACAACCACACCCACTTTTAGTATAGGCGTCTGTTTGAGAGCATGGAAAAACACATGGAGTCCACACCCTGAAGTAGCCGCGGAGGTGAAATGCTGGCTATCGCCGGTGTGTTACCGGATCCAGCACCGATACGTGTGGTGTTTTTCTGTCAGTTATTCTAATGCACTTGACATGCTTTACTAGCATTGCACAGAGCTGTCTTAGCGATTTAGAATTTGGAGGTTTTTATGCTGATGAGGTGTCCTTGCCGGGAAGGGGTAAAACGCGGACCTCACGGACCTAGCGGATCTAAACCCGTACAGCCTTAAAAATCTGAGGTCCGTGTCGGTCCGTTTGTAATTGCTGTTGCTGACAGACCTTGATTAGATTTTTGCACTGACGGATCCGTCTCAGCATAGGGAGGGAAAAGTGTTAGGATCCGTCAGCGCTAAAAATCTCTTCCAGGTCTGTCAGAGCCAGAGACTAGCGCTGGAGTTTGGAGACTTCTTTTCCATAAAGCACTTCCAAAACCTATGTCCCCGCTCTCTTGGCTTCTGCTCTGCCGCTCCAGCACTAGTCTCTGGCTCTGACAGACCTGGAAGAGATTTTTAGTGCTGACGGATCCTAACACTTTTCCCTCCCTATGCTGAGACGGATCCGTCAATGCAAAAATCTCATCAAGGTCTGTCAGCAATAGCAATTACAAACGCCACAGACACAGACCAACACGGACCTCAGATTTTTAAGGCCGTACGGGTTTAGATCCGTGAGGTCCGTCAGGTCTGTGAGGTCTGCGTTTTACCCCTTCCCGTCCTTGCCCTATTATGTCTGCCGCCCAATCTCAGTAGGGAGGAGACGGGGCTCTGAGGCTTTTTTCCTCCAATTTCAGCTCGCTGTCAGACTCGAGTTTCAATATTTCTAGTTGGTTTGTTAATGAAAGAAACACGAATGCTTCCTTATGTTTAGACATTAGTAGAAGTGTTGTGTATTATAGTTGGCTTTGATTTCTACTTCCTGAATGGTGTTTTGCTAAGTTTTATAGCATCAAGTTTTTCGAGTTAGGCACCTAACTTTCAATTCAGTCCAATTAAAGCCAATTATGAGCTGTTGAACGCCAATATTGGCACTCATTAAGCCAGTGTTTCTTAAACCATTTTAGCTCTGGCACACTAAACGGAGCAAATTTATTTTTGTGGCACATTATAATTGAAGTTATAAAATTGCAAAACAAACAAAAAATTAATTTTGAGATTTTGAAATTCTAAATGATTGTTGCAGCCGTGAAAAATCTAGAAGTTTCCCATTAGATATAATATCATCTAATGTTCGAATGCCTGCCTGCATCCAATGCTTTCAGGAGATCCCAGACCCACCTATTTGAACCTTGGCGTTTAACCATAAGGATTGATAAATGATTTTTTCCACTGGAACATCCGTTAATTTATTAATAAATTTCAATGTTTTCCATGTATCAAATAAAATACTATTGTCCTTGACATATCTAGATAACTTTATACTCAAAATTATAGATGGTTGCAGCTGAAGCAGTGGGTTCCCTGAATGGCAGAATTTTAAAAACTATTATAGTTTGCAGGTCCTATGCTTCCAGACAGATTTGCTGGGACATCAGGCCACCAGGTGGTATAAATTAATTTCTGAAATTTTGAATAAGAAACTAAAAAATAGTCTTAGAGAAATTTGGAGCATTGAGATAAAGCAGTACATTTCTGCCTCTCAATGGCCACGAATTTGGACTCAGAGGATGTACAGCGTCAGCATCTATGAGACAAACATGGTTTTTCTTATTGCATAGAACTTTTTGGACCCCTGTTCATTTACAAAAGTTAGATAATTCTAAGTCTAATAGATGCTGGCATTGTCATCTTGATATAGGGTCACTGGATCATCTGTTGTTCTATTGTCCTTTAATACTCAAGTTCTGGAAGTTGATATGGGGAAAGATTAATGCTATACTTGAGGAATCGATTCCTTTGACATATGAGGCAGTCATATGTGGGACGATGTTACATCTGAAGCCCTCATTGGACATATGGCGGATTTTCCTTATCATGACCGGGGTAGCCATACAAATGATTACGTGTAACTGGAAGAACTGGGATCGCCTTAACTTTAATTTTTGGTGGGCAAGTTTGTGCTTAATGTATAGATTTGAAAAAATGAATGTAGATATAATGGGTCATACTAAGAGATTTAAGTTAATCTGGGGCCCTTTGATATCTTTTATGGATGCGTTGTAATTAGTTTTTGTTGTTTTTTTCCCCTGTGATCCTGTTGGTATATTGCACACACACCCAGGGGGAGGGAGGGTGGGAGAGAGATATTTATGTCATAGTTTTATTCTCTTGCAAGATATTGATTGGGTGGGGTAGGGGAGGGTTATTATGCTATGGGGATTTTGATTGATTTTAAATGCATATATGAATAATGCTGTTTGTGTAAATACTGTACTGCATTTTTGTTAACTTTGAAATTTTTTTTTTTTAATTCTTTATTCATTTTACATCTTACAACAAGTGTATCATAAAATAACATTTAAACTTATACAATATCACTTGAATCTCTATCAGTTTAACTTAAATCATAATATTTAAACCCTCCCTCCCAACTTTGAAAAATTAATAAAAGATTTAAACAAAAAAATTAATTTTGAGAGTTATTTATTTAAAGTTCTTTAAGCTATGTATGGGCAATTGTAACAAAGAACGATGCTTGTCTGGGCGGCTGTATCCTTGCACACAGAGATGCTCATAACATTGACAGACTCTTGCGTACGTGACGTACATGTCATCTCTTCTGGTGTATACTTATGAAGGGAATTTTATTAAGGAATCTCTCGTGGCACACCACTGTGCTGTGGCACACAGTTTGAGAGACAGGGTTAAGCCTATTAATCAATTATGTTAGATGCTGGTATCGATGCCTAACTTTAGGCAGGCTTTATAGACTCAGGGCCCAACAGCTTACATTTATAGAATACTAGCACTTATGTGGGTGATTGGGGCCAATAACTGGCAGCTACACACACAAATTCTAGATGCCATTCTGTTAACAGTGTGCCTTAATTCACCCAGCACACAACAGCAAGGGGGCTTACCACGAGCAGAGCAAATTAAGGGAAGGCTTCCCCTGACGCAGCCAGGATAGCTGGCAAAACAAGATTTCTTGTCAGGATATATTGCTAGGACTTTACTGGTTAAATCAGAGGATTATAAAGGATCGCCTTGAAAAATGATTGGGTTGGAACTTTATGGATGAAGTAGCAATCTTTGGGGAACAGTAAGAAGATTTCAATGGACAGCCAAGTGCTTCTTCATTTTTTTTGTTGTGTGCACATTTGTGGGGCGTTCCCTGTGACGATATGGATGATGTTTGTTAGTGGAATTTTTTTATGCCTGTGATAGGAGAGAGTGTGGCGCAGTGGTTAAAGCTACAGCTTCAATACCCTGAGGTTGTGAGATCAAACCCACACTGCTCCTTGTGACCCTGAGCAAGTCACTTTATCTAATGGGGGGATTGATTGTGAGTCCGTCGGGACAGACAGGGAAAAATGATTGAGAACCTGAATAAATTCATGCAAACCATTCTGAGCTCCCCTGGGAGAACCGTAGAGAAAATTGAATGAATGAATAGAAATTTGGCAGGTTATTACAAAGTTACTAGGCCTTTTACTAAGACATGCTAGCCATTTTAGCGCACGCCCATTATATTCTACGGACGCGCTAGCATTTAGCGCGCACTAAATCAGCTAGCGCGCCTCAGTAAAAGAGGGGGTTAGTAATTACTGCTGCATATGTTTTGAGGCTTTTTTCTCCACTAATTTTTGAAAAGATTACATATTCTGAGGTATTCGCCCACTACTGGCTTAGTAACTTTAAGAATAGAGTGAAAAGTCAGATTTCTTCAAAAAACAATAAGCTTCTACTTATTCTGACTGGAATTGCCATTCAACATATTACATTCAATTGGAAAAATCAGAGTAGATTAAATTACAGTTTTTGGTGGAGTTCTGCATGTCATATTTATAAAATGGAAAGAACGTTAGCCACACAGAGAGGATATTTTGGTACATTTCAAGATGTTTGGGGACCTTTAACAGACTTTTGTAATGAGTAGTAAACATTTTCCCTTCATAAGATAATTGAAATGAGGGGCCAGGGATGGGTGGGAGGAATGATTTTTTGATATATTAATAGAATGTATATAATATAATATAAAAATGAATATTTTTGATGTGATAGGGATGGATGGGGAGGTTAACTTTCATGAATGTCAGTTGATGATAATAATAGTAATACAAGTGATGGGCTTTTTTTCCCCCCAATTCAAATGTTATTTCTTGATACACTTGATGTAAGTTGTAAAATGAATAAAAATTATATAAAAAAAAGAATAGTTTGCTGTGTCATTATATTGGTTACTAACATTATTGATAACAGAACATAGGTATGCTATGGGCATATCACCAAGCAACATGTATAGCTCATAGAATACTATTAGTTGTGCACGTTGATTGGTTCACTTAGGGGTGTCAACTTACACCAGCCATTGATGTAAGCTGGTGTGCCAAAGTGGCTTTGAGCTAGTTTCTCTAATGGTTTTTAAACATGCCTTTAAGCTGTTATAGGACTGGTGTTAAGAACACCAGTTTTATGGTGCTTAAAAATGAAGTATTACCTCTTAAATTCCTAAATAGTTATATTTCCTTCATCAATGACATAGCAAATGAAAGCATATAAAGACCATAATGGTCCATCCAGTCTGCATCACTAGAAGCTGGTGCTGAAGGAGCCTGTCATTTTCTCAGCCTGAATATATTGAAATGCCATCTAATTTCAATAAGATTTGAGCATATATTCTTAAAGGACTGCAGTTCCCTCATTGCACAACCTCCAAACTCACGTCACTGGTGCTCTTACCTGGTAGAAGTAGCCAAACACATCGCATTTGCCTCTCCAATTGAGGGACAATCTATAGCTTCCTGTAGCCATGTAGTGAACTGCTTGATTGGGTCCAGAGAAGCAAGCTGGTTTTCTTCAAAGGCCTGTGAGTGGACAAGAAGAGACTGTTACTCTATTTTCTACAGACAACATTTGAAGCATTTGCTAAAGCACTTTCACTGCAGTTTGTGACATTAGCTCAACCACATTTCTAATGAAGATAGGGCAAAGCAATCCAACTTGAACTGAAACAGTCAACAGTTCTTCAACAGCTCCTTCATCATTCAGCACCTTTCAAATATTTCAACAGTAAAATTAGTTTAGAGTCTGAACTGGCTAGCCTTTTGTTACAGGAGCTGTCCAGCTGGTGGTGCTGAATAGCATAAAACATGCTTTTATTGTTATTTTCAAAGTTGGGTCAAGGCTCTTACATTTTCTAGTCCCCCTTAACAGGAAGTGTATGGGATGCACAGTTTGCAAATGCATGCCCATTAACTGGCAGCTACTCCCTATATCCTCAGAATATTACTGTTATGTACGTGAAATCTTATATCCCACCGAATCCTTGCAAATCAGAGTTCTAGGCGGGTTACAAGCAGCATATCATTACATAAAATTATACACACAATCATACATGCTAAATAGAGATATACATTTTATTTTATTATTTATTTATTTTATTAATTTATATTCCGCATATCCTACAATTCTTTGCGGATTAGAAATTATTCAGGTCCTCAAGCATTATTCCCTAACTGTCCTGGCGGGCTCCTACTCTATCTAATGTACCTGGGGCAATGGGGATTAAGTGACTCGCCCAGCGTCACAAGGAGCTTGCGGGATTCGAACCCACAACCTCAGGGTGCCGAGGCTGTAGCTCCAACCTCTGCACTACACACTCCCACATAAACTTATACCTGTAATATAAGATAAGGCATCTAAAACCACTAACATTGTCATTCTATCGAGTAAACGTTTATTACTAAGGGGTCTTTTTATCAAGGCGCGGTAGGGGTTAACGCACGGAATACCGCACGTTAAACCGCCTGCCGCGCTAGTCGCTAACGCCTCCATTGACCAGGCGTTAGTTTTTTTACTTGCCGCGGGGGTTAGCGTGTGATGAAATGTCTGACGCGCTAACCCCACTAGTGCGGCTTGATAAAAGGACCCCTAAGTCTGAATCTCCTTAAGCCCCTAACAGGGATTTTTTGAAAAAGCCAAGTTTTCAAACTTTTGAGGAACACTGCATATACAGCGGTTGCACAAATTTCGATGGGGATTCCAAGAATATAAGCACTGCCAGAGATAGGATGTTGGGCTCCACGAACCTCTGGCAGTGATCAGTACAGGTCATTTGAAAGAACCTGGCTGATCCTAATAGGGTGATTCCCACATCAACTTGGTTGTTTATTAATGGACCTGTCCTTCAGAAACTTGTGCAACATTACTATTAACTTTGGTTACACCCTTGGCAGCAAATTAGCCTTGATTATGCATCAACTAAGAACATAAGAATTGCCATCTCCGGATCAGACCCTGGGTCCATCAAGTCCGGTGATCAGCACACACGGAGGCCCCGCCAGGTGTACCCTGGCATAGTTTTAGTCCCCATTTCACTGTATGCTTCTCAAGGGAGATGTGCATCTAATTTACCTTTAAATCCTAGAACGGTGGATTCTGCAATTACTTCCTCTGGGAGAGCATTCCATGTGTCCACCACTCGCTGCGTGAAACAGAACTTCCTGATATTCGTCCTGGACCTGTCCCCCCTCAGCTTCAGTCTATGTCCTCTTGTCCGTGTCACATTGGACATTGTAAATAACTGCCTTCCCTGCTCCATTTTGTCGAATCCTTTCAGTATTTTGAAAGTCTCATCTACCAATTAGTTTCATGGAGGGTCCCTAGTCCTAGTATTAATTGAAGGAGTAAATAACTGTTCCCTGTTAACTTATTTCAACCTCTAACCCTCTACAAGTTTTTCCAGCCTTATCTTGGGAACCCTACAGCCAGTTGGGTTTTTGGGATATCCAGAGTTACTATACATGAAATAAAATTTGCATATGCTGAAAACCCAGTAAAAGCAAATTTACTTTCTGTACATTCATTCCCCAAAATTCTATAAAGTCTGACTAAAGCTAGACGCCCACATTGGCATACCTAGCTGACATAGGCGCCTAACTTAATTAATTAATAGGCCACATTGGCACCAATAATTGGCAAGTAGCATCTCATAATTGTTGTTAATTGAATGTTAGGTGCACAAAGTGGTAGGTGCCTAGTCCAGGGCAATGACCTAAAACTGGCGATGTTAGGGGTGAATTGTGGGCATATTTTTGGGTTAGAAACCTGTTTTTGACTTAGGTGGTGGTATGTGCAGAACTTAGGTGCATGCATTTAGGCCCAGAAAACCATGGCAATAAATAGGGTATACCTAAAAGTTAGGATGCCTAGTGACGTCTATCGTCACTTAGGCAACACTAAGTATGATTCTATACAGTGTGCCTTTTATAGAATTGTGCTTAGCAGTACACTAGTTGGCGCCGATATTTAAGTGACACCTATAGAATTGAGGCCATTGTGGATATCCTAAAATCCTGGTTGGGTGTGTGGGGTCCTTAGGACAAGTTTGTTAAGTCTTGCTTGATTCTTACCGCCTCTCTCCTCTTCAAGCTAGAGAAACCCGAGTTTAGCTTTTTTTTTTCTCCCATCAGGGAACCATTCCATTCCCTTTATATTTTTGTTTTCCTTTTTCTGTTCTGAACCTCTTCTAGTTCTAGTTTATCTTTTGTGAGGTGGGGCCAACAGAACTGCGCATAGCACTCAAGCTGCAAGAACACTATGGATCTATTTGGAGGCTCTGAATAGATCCATAGTGTTTTTGCATGTTCTGTTTTATTCACTTTCACTGCCAAATAATTTCTCAGCGTTTATGGTTTAGGCACAGAATTGGCTCTCGGTCATTCTGACATTCAAATATGACCCGGGCATCCAAACTGCAAGTCCCAAAATGCATAGCCTTAAAAGCGATAACAGAGCTTGGCGACCTTGTATCTAACTTCATATCTAGGGGCACATTGGGACTTGTAGTTCTTTGGCCTATGGCTCACCTCTTGGTCTTCGCGATATTTTTTTCTCATTGACCCCAGATCCATTGTTCCAGCCACACTCGAATGCACAGAATACAGGAAAATGAACCGACAAAACGGATAAGCTCCAGCCCCACGAGCCCAGACCGCCCTACGTAAAAGAAACGTCATGACGTCTGCTCGTGCACTAGCATAACCGAACTCTACTGGCAAAATTATTTCGGATGACTGAGCTAATCCGGAAATAAATCGGGGCCATGCAGCCCTTCAATCACCAGCTGACACCATACCCGTTCCTGGATTGTAGTGTCCCGCCCTCTTACCAATCCGCACGTAGGGAAGGTTGTCGGCTCCGCCTCTGAAAAAAACAATAGCAAATCAGCATTTGATCACCTACCACCACTTACGCAAACATACTGGAATTCCATTGGAAGCCTAATGTTGGAAGAATCAGAATTTTTAACCAATCACCACTTAATACTACAATCGTGGTTATCCAATGACGAGGGAGGAGTGTGAGCAGTGACCAGGAAATGCTGTCAGAGGTGTAAACAAGCACATGGATGTTTTATTAAAGGTGTAGTGACCGAGAGAGCTGGGGAAGCGGATGGGAAGGTGTTGGAAGGAACTAGAAGTAAACGAAAGAATTCGGCAGCTATTGCGCTGAAAATTATAATGCAAATCATCGCATGGTTGATGAGATTACCATTTTCATGCTATCGTATTTTCTTGCACTATAACGTCATCATTCTGCAATATATGTTCGGGGGGGGGGGGGGTTCTGCGCTTGGGCGCATGTGAACTTTTTGCTTGTGGAGACCTTTGGAAGGGAAAAGCTTGGAGGGTTGAGAGGATTTGGAATGTGAGGGGTGCTCAGCCTGTTCCAGAAGTAACCCAGCGTTGCTTTTGCCTCACTACATATTTGGGAATTGTGGTTGCTATTTGTTTAAAAACAAGAAGGATTAAACTCAGGTTCTTAGGTGCAAGTATACAAAGCCAGGGTTGGCCCCCTCTGTCACGATGATCTCAAACAATCTGGGGAATCAATGTAGCACTGAAATGCAGAATACAGATTATAATTTTTGTTTCTTGGTCTATATTGGATTTTTATTACTGTCTCTTTCCTACAGAAGTGATTATTTGCTGAATAGTGTACAGAAGGATCTCATTGATGCACTTTTCATAAAGGTATTTAGAAATACTGTATGTTGGATATATTTTTTTATTGCTAGTAATTTAGCAAAATCAGCTCTGAGCATGAGGTACTTGAAAGAGATTGAACATGAATAACAAATATTGGGTGTCCTTTTTCTAAAGATTAGCACATATAATCTTTTTCTAAAGATTAGCATATACAATCTGCAGCAGGGCCCATAGGAATAAAAAGGATTCTGTAGTAGATAACATGCGTTTAACTTTAGTGAAAGACTCCTCCCATGTTGATATGCCATTTCTGGATGTTCCTGCAGTCTACTACTGGGTGGGATGATACAAATGTCTAGTACCGCAATAAAAAATGATAGTAATAGTAGTGTTATGTTTCCTTCCAGTCTGTGTTTCCTCTGGCATTCATTCCCTCTCCTGCAGATTGTGCTTCATGGCTCCTTCTGTGTTCTGCAGGTGTCAGGTTGCATGGCAAGGCCATAACTACTGATGTTTGATGGTGTGTGTGACATGCATGCTCTGCAGAGCCAGTTTCTGACGATGGAGCAAGAAGTGGGTGCTGAAGAGCAGTTGGAGAGTCGCCAGCAGTATGAGATGATGGGCAATGGACTAGAGGGAGATATCTTGTGTAATGCTAACTTTCAGCCACACCATGACTTGGAGCTTTTAGATTCCCCAAGACATGCAGCCTCCCTTGAATGTGTTAGGTAAGGAAAAACATTTACCGGTATCATTATAGTATGCTTTTTAAATAAAAATATTTTTTCCCCAAAATTCTGGATATTCACAGAATGAAGTGAGGTAGAGAGAGAGAGAGGTTGCAATATGAAAGAAGAGAGGATGGAAGGAAGCCAGGGGAGCAGAGATGTGAGAACTGAAGTGAAATAACTGAGATTCACTGTTGACTGGTTTGATTGCAGTGGACAGCCTCAAGCGGTTCTGCCTAGCTTGGGAAGGACTAACCACCAGCTGCTGAGCAGTAAAGAAGAAATGGCCAAGGCTAGGAAAAGGCAGAAGACATCCGGATTCAGTTCTCCTTTTCCTCAACAAATAAATGGGCAAGAACTCCAGAGCTCAGCAGTTAACACTGGGTGTCACAGGGACAGGGCACGCTTAAGCAGGGCTCATCCTGGACTGTCACTGGCATACAGTAGTCTCCATGAGTATAGTCGGCAGAACTTGGAGGCACCTGAGACAACAGGCCTAGAATATACCCCCAAGGATGGCTTTCAATGCAGTGGACATGCTGGCAGCAGCGGCCATAGGAGCAGAGTTACCGAGCTATATGCAGAACTAGTAAAAGAGCTAGAATTGCAGGTGACTGAGTTACAAAGGCTGCTGGCATCTCGAGAAGAGATAACTGTGCAACAGGACCGGAAGATCAAACGACTCGAGCTAGAGAACCAGCAGTTGAAAAGCCAACTCCAGAACCTAGAGGAGCAGAATGACCTCCTGTCCAGCAGAAGCAGTGCTGACAAAAGTACATGTGGGAGTCTGCTGCTGGATTACAGACACAACTCTGTCGGTAACAGAATTCTTTCACTCTCTAGTCTAGCAGCCTGTTAGGATTTTGTGCATGATGTTGATTTTAGAGAGCATGTGGGAATTGTTTAAAGGTTTAAAAGATAAAGCAACCAATGTAAAAATAATCTGGAGAAATCTTTTAACCTTGCTTTATATCCCTCTTACTACTATCATTAAAAATGATCATGTGTCCTGATAATATAATAATAGGATGGATGGCCTGAGAAGGTGCGACTGTGATGAATAGTGCTGGTTCTATTGTAAGAAATTTGGGGGGCTGTTGCTGCCACTCCATCTGGGTTAAACAGCAGTGTGCTTTCCCCCTCATTTTGTAACAGGGTGCTTAAATTTACACACCAGTCGAGTGTATAAATTCATAGATTACTATCATCCATGTGGATAAGTGTTTACTGCTGTATGTATAGCAGTATGGTGTCTAAATACTATCCTACAATTATATGCTAAACTGCCATAGTGTATAATTGTCAGGGTGGTCCAAAGGCGAGGCATCCACGTTCACATGCAACTTACTGTTAAATTATTCAAGTCATTAGGTTTATTTTTACTGAATAGACCTTGGAATTGGAACGTAACTAATCAAAGAACATTTGAACTAGTAGGACATTATTTAACTATATTTAAAAATGTAATTAATTGTTCTAGGGCATCCTAAATTTACATTCAGAGGAAGAAGATGATATTTTATCATGCCAGTTTAGGGAATTTTTAGATCAGTCAAATTTGCATTTAGAAATGGAAGGTGCTACACATGAAAAATGACATACAATTTTATATGATTTTATTGCTTTTACAAGAAGGGAGGATTGTATACTGCTTAGCGACCATCAAAAATGGGGCCCAACAGGGTGGTCTTATCACTTTTGGCTAAGTTTAAAAAAATAAAAACTCCTAGTTTACCACCTCCCCCTTTTACTAAGCCACGGTTGAGGTTTCTACTGCGGCCCGGAGAGCTAAAGGCTCCCATGCTGCTCTGATGCTTATAGAATTCTTACGAGTGTTGGAGCATTTAGCACTCTGAGCCGCAGTAGAAACCTCTACCATGGCTTAGTAAAAGAGGGCTTTAGTAGTTCAGGATAAACTCAGTGTTTCTTGTGCATTAAAGCGTGGTAAAATAGATTCAGGGAATTTTTGGAAAAGGGTGGAAAGTGAGTTGAATACTGAGCCTAGTAGTCCAACTTTAATGTTGCAATTATGGAATAACACTTCAGACTCGGCCTTAAAACATGCTAGCTTCATTGAGGGTGTATAAGACCAAAATAAAATATAATTCTTGGTTTATAGCAGCGCTGGTAGATCTGAGGAAAGGCTGCTGGAGGCCGTAGCATCTTTGGAGAAAACTTAAGATATCTTAAAATTTATAAAACCAGGAGGCAAAAGATTAAGCAATATCAATTAGCAGTGCATAATGCTAAACAGCAGCATTTTGATCAACAAATTAATGCTGTTTCAAATTAATCTAAAAAGTTGTTTCAAATTTTTAAACATCTAACATCAACGGAGCAACTTTTTATCTGCCTCAATGGAGCTTCAACCAACTGCTCAAGAACTAGCAGAATTTTTTCAATTGAAAGTGGATAAAATAAGGTGAGGATTCTCAAAACTATGTATTAAAACAACAAGAGAATCTAGATGGGTGTGGAATAGCTGGAGATAGATGTTGGACTCAGTTTTCATTAGTAGGTGAAGTAACTATAGGAAATATTTTGAAGAGACTTTCTAATAAGTCTTGTGTCTTGTATGTTTCTCCTTCCTATTTGCTGAAAAGTATTGTTTTTGTGCTAGTCTGGTAAGGTCCTCAAGCATCACCCCATGGTTATTTTCAACATGTCCAGCCATCTGATTGCAGGTCGCCCTCTTTGCCTGGTTCCTTCAGTCTTCCCAAATATAATGTCCTTCTCCAATGATCTTTCTCTTCCGACAGTGTGACCAAACTAAAACAGTCATAACTGCATCATTTGGGCTTCGAGTGACACAGCCGGTTTGATCTCTTCCAGAATTGATTTGTTAGTTCATTTGACAGTTCACAGCACGCATAAAATCCTTCTCTAGCACCAAAGCTCAAATGAGTCAATCTTCTTTCTGTCTTGTTTCCGTAGTGTCCAGCTTTTGCATCTGTAATTGACCACTGAGAAAATGAGTACGTGGACAAGTCTGATGTTGTTTGGCGTGTTATTTCCTTGTCTTTGAATACTTGTCAAGAGCCTTTATTGAAGAGCGATACAGTTCTGTTCTGTGGAGTATTTCTTCCCTGCTAGTTGCTTCTTTGTTTATAAAAGAGCCCAGGAGCTAGACTAGAAGTTGTGAAGGATTTCAGTGTTCATGATCTTTGTCTTATGTTCAGTTGTAATCCCATGTTATGACTTTTGGCTTTGACTTCTTAGTAGTTTAGTTTATTTCTAGTCTGCCTTTATACAAAGCAGATTATAAAAGTAAGCATACACAATAAAAACAATTACAATACATACCAGACAATATTAACAGGTAACAAAAGTCTGCTGACTTACAAAACCCAACATATTACCAGATAACATAGTTCAGTTACGGAGCATATCTCATTTTAACAATCGCTTACCCAGAGGTGTCCAACCTGCGGCCCAAGGGCCGCAAGTGGCCCCGTGAAGTATTTTGTGTGGCCCCGGTCAAGGGCGATGGAGTGTTTTCCTCTGCTGCCCCTGGGTGTTTATCGTCTTGCCGGCTCCCTCCTCTGTCTTGCTGCAGCGTTTGCGCAGCCCCAGAAACATTTTTTTCGGCCAATGCGGCCCAGGGAAGCCAAAAGGTTGGACACCCTGGCTTACACTATCACAATATCACTGAGTACCATATTTTATAATATAGAACAAATGTTTCTTTAAAATTTTCTTAAATTCTTTGTTGCTGCTGCTGAGCGTTGTATCATCTGCATAGCGCAGGTTGTTTATATTTTGGCCACCAACTTTGAAACCGATGCTCTCTTCCAAATTTGCTTTTCCAAAAATGGCTTCACCATAAAGATTGAACAAGTAAAGTGACAAGATGCATCCTTGCTGATGCCACATTTTATTGGAACCCAATCAGTGTTGCCATATTCAATCCTTACTGCAGCGTCTTGATTGTCATAGATGCTCTTTATCAGCTGAGTTATGTGTTTGGGTATTCCCATTTGTGCTAGAGTTCTCCATAGTTTATCATGAGCCACACAGTCAAAAGTTTAGCTGTAGTTGATGAAGCAAAAGTATAGGGGCTTTTAGTATTCTTTGCTGTTCTCCAATATCCATCTAACATTGGCAATAAAGTCTCTTGTTCCACGACCTTTTCTGAAACCAGAAGTCTATAAGTAGGACCCTCCTAATCCCCATACACCTGTTCAATTCTGATTTCTGAAATCTGGGGGAGGAAGGAAGGCTTTTTAGCAATACTGAGACTGAAGTTCTGACCATCTGGTTTTATCAACTTTGTTCTTGTTACGTATGTACTGTAAATATATGTATTTAGTTGGAAGGGTGAGTGTTACTCAGGGTTGCCAGTGAATGTGGTGAAATCAGTTAGCTTAGCGGGATTTAAAGAAAGGTTTAGATAAATTCCTAAAAGTGAAATCCATAGGCCTAAAGGGAAGTCCATAGGTCATTATTGAGATGGCTTGGGGAAATCCACTGCTTATTCCTAGGATAAACAGCATAAAATCTGTTTTATTACTTGGGACCTGGGTTGGCCACTGTTGGAAACAGGATACTGGACTTGATGGCCCTTCTGTCTGTCCCAGTATGGCAATTCTTATGTTTTGTGTTCTTAATATCACCAAATGGTTAGTTTTTCATCTTGTATGACAGGAATGACCCTAACTCACAAGCTAGGGTTTAGTGGGTCTTATGAAAGTCTCTTATATTTGCTGCTAGTGCTTTTCTTAAGTTTGCATTGTACCAATGAATTCTTCCTTCTGGAGATCACAAAAGGTAATACATACAGACAATATGAACGTACACTTGGAAGTTCTTTCAAATCAAGCTAGTGGTAGCCATTACAAATTAGAATATTTATGTTCAGTTTCTTTCTGCCACATTTTCTAGTGTCTGATTGCATCTCTTGGTATTTGAAGATCTTATCATTGACATTTCTGTGGTCAAAAATGTTTTTGTGGTTTTTCTTCTTTGCCACTATGCCTGTTTTTATTTATTTATTTAATTTTATTTTTTTTTTGCATTGAGCTTTTTATCATCAAGAATGGGAATGTCACAGGTGATCATTATCTCTTCCTCTGCCATAATTTTCCTAGGGTTGTGATCTCAGTGTTTTTCTGATACAGTATACTGTATGTTTATAGTATTCATATTTTCCAGTGGATGAGATGTCCAGATTTTTGACATCAGCTAATCACACCTAGTGATGACATGTATATTTTAGTCAATTGATGTTGTTAAGGATGGTTGGAGGCGTATAATAGCGTTTAGGACCAACAGGCACTGCTTTCGGAATCGCAGCTCCCAAGGACCTTAGGCACTGGAAATGTAGACCAGAGTTTTACAGGACTACATTTCCAGTGCCCAGTTCTGACGCCGAAGTCCAGTTCCACCCCTAACTACACACATTTCTTGGTTTTGGCATCACTATGTGCTGCTAGCTGCTGGGTGCCTAGGCTGCTTAGCAGTAGCTTTTTTTAATGAGGCTTTAATGATGCTTCAAGGGCTGGAAGGAGGGGGGCGGAGATCTGAGGCTGCCACTGATGCTTTGGGAGCTGGAGGGAGGGAGTGTGGGAGACTTTTGGTTTTTTTTTTTTGCTGGCTGGGACCAGAAGTAGGCCTGGCTAGTGCGAGTCAAGCCTGTAACTGCCCATCTCACAGACCACAACCAAGCAGCTTTTTTATTAGAGTTAGAACTTTTTCCTCAGTAACATATTTTCTACTAAGGTCCAGAGTCACAAACACCTCCAGGAATATGTACTTTTATTGGAACATAGGTTTCTCATTAAACAGTTAAAAAAAAAATAGTTTCATCAAAACAAAACATCTCCCATCTGGGTTCTATAGGCAGATTTACTTCAGTTCCTTTTAAAGTTCAAAAACAGATTTGAGTTCAAAATAAGACACTCTTCTTTCTGCTATTACAGTCCTACCAACATTTAGGCAGGCTTTAGTCTGGCCTACTCAGGCTGAGCCAAACTCACATTCTTACAAGGATAGGCAAATTAACTTTCTCTCAGACTTCTGCCTTCCTCTACGTTTCTTTACAGTCCAATGCAGGCACTACCTGAAAATCGCCATTGAGTTTTTATTATGGCTTTGGAATCATCCACCCTCAACGATCAGTTATCTATAATCCCTCCCCAAGAATCCCATTCAGGCTTTTAATAACTCAAAGTTCTCTGTAATGTTATACTGCCTAGAGCAGGCTTTACATTATTCATGGTTCCTTTCTGCTTTTAAAGGCTTTCTCTGCCCTGCATTCTCACACTGCTGTAAAGTTACAAACAATTCTTGTACTCCTTCATTGAAAACCAATGCCTGAGTTTTATACTCCTTTCCTGAATGAACAGCTTCAGCAAATGTTAACAAACACATGCTTTACTTTCTCAGGACATTCATAAAACAGTGCTTGGTCAAGTGCTTCAAACATTGAGCTTCTGTTTTCCAACAACTCAGGTTAATCACAGCTTTGAATAATGCCACAATATTTTCCCCTTTAGTAAACTTTTAAACCTTTATCAATTTCCATCTGGCTTTCAGAAGGTAAGTAATCTTAATTGGTTTCAGAAAGCTCCATGGGCTCTTCCTGACTCAAAGACCCATTACTTTCAGAGTAGGCTGACATGATATCCTCCTGCATTTCAATTTCAGGATATTCCAACTTAAACTCATATAGCTGTCTGACTGCGTTTCCTTCTGGAGCTGTGCTTCTCCTCTCCACCAAACATAGTCTGACTTCAGGCTTCACCTTCTGAGTCTGCCCATTGCTGCCCTCTGTTCCTCCCCCTTTGCTTTCCTTTACTAAGAGTGTAGAAGCTAGCAACAGGTGTGGGCTTTCCCCTAATTAGATGACTCCTCCTGAAAGTTATGTGCCTGTTTAAACCTGCTTCCTTCTTACAGCATTGTGTGTCCTGTGTGCACGTAAATCCTGAATTTTTGATTCCTGGCTTTAAGGTTCCTACCTGTGCTAAGTTTATCCCATTAGACCCTGGCCTAGAAAAAGATAAATTGGTAATTGGTTGCTTAGGTACATTTCCTATGTGTGCCCCTTTCTTCCCCCCAGCTCTAGGCTATGGTATGGGTTTCTGTTGGTCAGGGCACTGGGTCAATTTAGCTGCCATTTTATTTGCAAGGGGCTTCCCTGTGACATGGTTGAAAGTGCTGGTTAGTTGAATACTGGTTAACTGGGATTCTACTGTATGTGCTACAGGTTGGGGAGAGCTGAGAACCAAGAAGTCAGATCCTTGAAATTTCTGTAACTGTTCCCTACTTCTGGTTTCAGCCCCAGAAGAAAATGTTGCAGGCCACCTTTCTCCTGACACATATCATCCTTGTGCCTGTATTTCCCTTACATTGTTGTTAGTAACAAATGATATATACAGATTTTCCTTTTGTTCAGCTACAAATTGTATCACACATGCGAGTATTGTCTGTCAGGTGTGTCACAACAGAAGAAAGGTTGAGAACCACTGATCTAGATAATAAAGGAAAGAGCCTGAGACATGATCAAAAGGAAGCAATGTCTGTACTTATCTATGTAAATCCAGAGCTGAAGCCCTTCAGAACAAAAAAGAGCTGCTGACCTAGACAGATATTGACTAACATAGCAGAAAGGAAAGGAAAGGAGAGGAAAGAAACAACCATGAAGATTCATTATAATGAAAGACTTTTTATAGTCTTATGAAGTAAAATTGAAAATTTTAGTGCTTGGTTATGGCAACTGTCCAAGAGTATCGCATGATCCAGCATATCAAGTAGAAATGATTTACGCCTAGTTTTATGACAATGAGGTTTGCCAAAGAAAGAAACAATTACTACTTCAGTATTAAAGCCTTTCTCAAAGCCATACTGCTTAGTATCCAGAACCAAGTGGGCATCTAACAATTCTTCCATTTGTTGCAAAACACATTAGCAAAAGATGGCAGGCTGGAAACTGGGAGTAATTTTCAGCATCAACTGAGCACAACTGGTGGGTATTTTTTTTGCCTAGGCCAACTACAGCCTGTTTGAGTCAAGATGGAAAAATAGTTTTAAGTTTATTAGGTTTTTATATCCTGCCTATCAAGGTTATCTAAGCGGTTTTACAATCAGGTACTCAAGCATTTTCCCTATCTGTCCCGGAGGGCTCACAATCTATCTAACATACCTGGGGCTAGGAGCCCAGGGTCACAAGGAGCAGCGCAGGGTTTGAATGCACAACCACAGGGTGCTGAGGCCATAGCTCCAACCACTGTGCCACACACTTCTAGTAGGGAAGGAGTAATTTACAATATTTGTCAAATAAGGGGACAGCCTCTTTAAAAAATACTCTAATCACTCACCAAAGAGAAGGGTCATATGTACAACTACCTTTCAACAGCTAATAAAAACATAAGTAAGCAGAAAAAGAAAACTTTGAACTGATTACCTGTCTACCATTTTGTTGCATCTGCCACAAAACGATTGTCGGTCCTTTGATCACGTTCAGAGTGATTGCCCAGAATTATAGTTTTCAATGACCATTGGATTGGTTATTTTTTCACTAGTTTTTTCATCTCATTGTCTTTATATCAGCAAAAGTATTTTTGCCTGTGATGTGTGGGTGGTAGAGTGTGGGATCACCTCTTCAGTAATCTGAGGCTTTTTCTTTCGCTTGAAAGACTTCTTTGGTGTGTAGCTGTTGTGGTGTATTATTAATGGAGTGAGTTTTTTTTACTGTGTGGCTTTAACTATTGTGCCACACTCTCCCCATTCTCTTCTTGCTTGGGCTGAGAACCTTTCAGTGGCCCTTTGTATTGTGATGTCATAATGCCTCATTCCACCAATGCCTAAGAGTCATCCTCATCGGTGATGTCACAATGGCTTGGTTTCCCTATGCTTGTGCCTATTTACTAGATGTATTTGTCTCATTGAAACGAGAAATATCAAGAAAAGTGTGGAATAACTTGTAAGTTTCATGGCTCCACATCATATTTATTTAATTTTCTGTACTATTCTCCCAAGGGAGCTCAAAACGGTTTACATGAATTTATTCAGGTACTCAAACATAGTTCCCTATCTGTCCTTGTGGGCACACAATCTATCTAATGTACCTGGGCCAATGGGAGGATTAAGTGGCTTGCCCAGGGTCACAAGGAGCAGTACAACCTCAGGGTGCTGAGGCTGTAGCTTTAACCACTGCCAAGATTCCCTTTTATGAAAAATGATGGATTGAGGAAATACTTTTCTTTTTTTCTCTTCTTCTGTTACTGATGTTTTTTTTAAATTTATATATTTTTAAATTTATATTATTATGATTATGATTCATATAGGGATAAGAAGACCTCAAGTGCTCGCTGCTGCCTGAGTTTTAGAACTTGTCTTTGTCAGAACAGCTTCTTGCGAGCTATCATTAGTCTCTTGAATCCCTCTATACTGAAAATATTTTTGATATATTGTACTTTATTTTCTTAATTTAAAAAAATATATATATTTATCAATATATCAAAATCATAATCATTTTCAACCGGCCACTTTTACTGGACAGAAAAGCTTTCTAACATTTCAATATACTTAGCTTTTATGTCCCAATTTACTGCTCCCAGCT
Source organism: Geotrypetes seraphini (assembly GCF_902459505.1). Lineage (NCBI taxonomy): Eukaryota > Metazoa > Chordata > Amphibia > Gymnophiona > Dermophiidae > Geotrypetes > Geotrypetes seraphini. The sequence goes on along the minus strand of NC_047096.1, from coordinate 79,302,773 downwards.
TAAGTGACTGGATGCCCTTGACTGGTACTTAATGTTCCGGGTTGTTTAGATGATGACTGGCTCAACGGAGCATCTCCGTTTCACTTGAAACTAGGCTTCATCAGGAGATCATCCAAAAGATATTTGTTTGATCAACTGGCACTAGCAAAAAAAGAAGAGAACCCCCATTATAAAAAGAACCTAGGGTTATGCCTTACATCAGTAATTTATTTAACTGTTATATCAGAAACAATTTTTTTTAAACTTTCATTTGTCTTAAAATTCCTAATTATTTGTATCCCCCTTAAGTGCTTTAAATACTAATATGTTTTATGTAATATACTTTAAACTACAGGGCATTATCGATTATTTGTACTTACTTAAACTTTTAGAACGCCTCTCATTAGATTACCATGGACACGGCCCCTTCTGCCGCGCTTGGTGGAGTAACACTTTTTTTTTTTTAAATGGCGACTTGCTTTCTGCCAGCATTTTAAAGTTTAATCTGCTCGCCGTAAATACGGCATGATGTCACAAACGTGGAGAAGCATGAAAGGGGTAAGGGAAACTTACAAACAGCTGTTAATGTTTGCATCTTTATATCTCCATAAGAGGAGATAGTGGTAACCACCCCCTTTTTAAAATTAATAATTACTTTTTTAATTTTAGATTGTTGTTCGTGGTTTATCACTAATTTATCGTATTGGCGTCATCATGTCTCCAAACGTCATGACGTATAAACCCTGATGTTATTCTAAAAATCCATCATTTTTCATATAAGGGAATCTTGTCATTGACATAAATATTGCAGGCAACAGCTTTAACCACTGCACAACACTCTCCCCCCCCCCCCCCCCCCCCCCCCCCTTAGTCATGTGGCAGCCACAAGGTCAGAAACATTCATCTTTAGTTTTTAAATTCACCTCTTCTTAACCATTCCTGTGTCAGATTTTGATCACATTTTTTATTTCCCCACTGTATTTGTGCATTTCACACTTCTTTTTCCTTGTTTGCTGATCTGAATTTTTAAATAATTTCTTTTATCTTGCTTTACAAATTTCGTTGCTTCTTTCCCCTTTCTGTTTAGTTGTTGGAATGCTCATCCAGGCTTAAAGATGAAAACTGATTATGGATGCCTTCATACTTAAGCACTTTTTATGTATTTGGATCTGTTGATGCCATTAGATATGCTTTAAGGTCTGAATGTGTGGAACAGCATTCTAGAAAGAACTTCCAGGTTGGCATGTTACTGGTAGTTTAGAACAGGATCTGCTGACATGCAGCTTGTTCTACAGTACTTGAGAAATGGATATCCATGTGCTGGGGATGCCCAGCATGAACATCCGTTTTAACAAACTGAAATATCCAAATTATGAATAGAGCAGTACTGAAATGGTGCATGGTCTTCATCATAAGGCATATGGGGACAGACTTAGATCTCAATATGTATACTTTGGAGGAAAGTCTGGAGAGGGGAGATATGATAGAGATGTTTAAATACCTATGTGGCATAATCACGCATGAGTCTAGTCTCAATTGAAAGGAAGCTCTGGAATGAGAGGGCATAGTATGAAGTTAAGAGGTGATAGGCTCAGGAGTAACCTAAGGAAATACTTTTTTTTACAGAAAGGGTGGTAGATGCGTGGAACAGCCTCCCGGAAGAGGTGGTGGAGACAGAGACTGTGTCTGAATTAAAGAAAGCCTGGGATAATCACGTGGGATCTCTTAGAGAGAGGAAGAGATCATGGTTACTGTGGATGGGCAGACTGGATGGACCATTTGGCCGGTATCCGCCATCATGTTTCTAAGAGGGAAATGGACGTCTTGTGGTAGCATTGGAACGTCCACGTTATAAAATGGCCACATAAATGTCCATGTGGAGTGGAAGAATAGTCAGGCAGGTTTTCAGGATATCTATATTGAATATGCATGAAAGAGATTTACATACAGTGGAGGCAGTGTGTGCAAATCAGTCTCATGTATATCCATTGACTGGCAAGGGGGTTCTTCAGCACCAGCTTGGAAACACTGACCTAATAGATTGAGCAGTTGGTTGCAAACCATGGGACTCTGGTTTTGAACCCAAATATACACTACTTCAATAGAAACCTGCAAGCTCTAAGATTGAAGCAGTGTACAGTAGGTATTTTTCTATCCCCGGAGGGCTTACAATTTAAAAACAACAAGAAAAAAATGCTGAAGTGAGATTTGATGTAACACAGTTCACCAAAACTTGCTCAGAATCAAGGAGGGGAAAACTGGGGCGAACCCCAGAAAAACCACCTCACAGCCCAATCATCGCATGAAGGGTAAACGGTATCAATATATCATTCCATGTATGCTTGTAAGTTGAAAAAATAAGCACTATAATGATTGAATAGATTTTAAAGTCCAAGAACTAAGCAAACTTAACTTGTAGCTTGCAATTAACTTTACCCTTTGAACAGGTCCATAGAGTGATTTTTTCTATCTAATACATGCACCTTTTCACTCTTGTTACATTGTGTGTAACTTGTCCCCAATTTTTATATTTGACTGAAGTGAGATTTGAAGCATGTCCTTTGGCTCTCAGTCCACTGCTCTAACCATTAAATTATTCCTTCACAAAAAAAATGTTAGTACCACAAATGTCTAGAGTTCTTGAAACTATCAAAAAGTCCTTAGTATCCCTTGTCAGTCTCACATTTGGGGGACAGGGGGGTCAGCAACCACTGGAGAATAAAGGGTGACTTCCCTTAATCTCTTCAGTGGAGAAACTGCTCAGTTGGAGCACCTTTCTGTAACTTGGACATATGAGGTACCAAGTATATAATCCAATGCCCATCTTTTTGGACATAGACGTCCCTTTCTTTTCTGAAACTGCAGTTGGATGTTTATATTTTGACTCCTCCCTATCTCATCCAAAACATGCCCCCTTGCGATAAGGACATACTGCAGTTTTAGAGGTCCATATCCTGGTTTTATAAAATCAGGATTTTGATGTCCATATAACATGAATGTCTAAATGCTGGTGTCCAGACATTTAAAACATGAAACGTTTCTATGTAAAATAAGGGCCATAATCTATTCTGCCCTACAATGGTAAAAGGAAGCAAGTGCCTAGATTTACTGAAGCACTTGCCTCATTTTGCCATTGCAGGACAGTATTTCTATAATTCCCATTCCATCTTTGAGTTGTGGGATGTACAGTCTTTTAGATTATCTCATAGGCATGGAGGAGTTTCTTTGTTCATGCTTCCAGTTTTTCAAGGCATCTATGTAAACGTGCAGAATACCAGTATTTTTGCAGTATGTAAATGGCAGTAAAACATCTGTGTGCTATTCTGCAAAGGTATATATAAGAGGGTAACCAAAAGAAGAGCCAAGAAAACCAGATAGTAAAAGTCTCTTTAAATAAAAATATCAGTTTTATTTATCTAACACATAAAAAATATTTGTACATCCACAAATAAGGAAGAACAATTATGGAGCTCTGTTATTAGTCAATGTGAAATACTTATGAGAGAGAGCATGTGCTTCTACTTTTCATCATTGAGGTACATGATTTCATGATAAGGACATTAATCATTTGGAATATATGACTCCTGATGTAGTCATCTTCGCTGAAACACGGCCGTATCGAATCTTTGCTCCACAATTGTCCTTCCTTATCTGTGGATGTAGAAACATGTTTTATGCGTTGGCTAAATAAAATAGATATTATTTGAAGAGAATTTTAGTATCTGGTTTCCTTGGTTCTTCTTTTGGTATCCTCACTGTTTTGCTGCATTGTCTGTTCTGTGAAGACCTTGTTCTTCCTTCTTTAGGGCATGCATAAGTGGCATAGGGCCTGAGTCTATATAAGGCATCCCAAAAATTGGCACCAACTAGAACGGCACTTAGCGTGATTCATGTGCGTACCTTTTACAGAACTGTGTGCATTGCATAACTTAGGTGCAGGCATTCAGGCCAGGTTTTAGCTAGCCTAAACGGGTATACCTAAGTTGTACGCATATCACGCATATTCTATAACAATGTACATAACTTTCAGGAATGTTCATGATCTGTCCTTGATCCGCTTCTGGCCATGCCTTTTCAAATTTGCATTATATGTAGAGTGCAAGGGGCATTCACATTGGTGGAGCATGGGAAGGGCTGGCACTTATGTGTATGGAGCTTACATAATACAGTAAATTAATGCACATCCTTGCTGTATTTGGGTACCCGCAGTTGCACCAGATTTATGTCTGTGGGCACTCCGGTGCCATTATAGAATAGGCTTTCACTGCATGGCATTGGGGGTACCCAAAAGGAGACATTCACTTAAAGAATTACACCCCCTTCTGGTAGATCTTCAGCTATATAACAGCTAATGTGCGTAATCTCTAACTTCTGTCTTTTCAGACATCACTGAGAACAATTTGCAGTTCTTGAAGGGCCTGGTGGGATATTTGGAGAGGAGCACCGCCATCCCCCAGGTGAGTCTGTTTTCTTCCATTGGTGTATGATCGCTCTTCATCCTTCCTTCTATGGCTCTCTGATAGGCCATGGCCACAGTCCTCAGGACACATTTATTTATTTTTACTTCTTGAAACTAAGTATATGGGAGAGAGAAAAGGCCAAATTGTATATTATTCAGGTGCTACACTATGTTATGTTTTGTTTAAGTTTACGTTAATCAGGTTTTCTATTCCGCCTTTACCTATTCAGTTCAAAGTCGGATTACATTACAAGAGGTTGGGTCAGTTCCCAGGAAGTTACAATCAATACAATGGACAGTTTAGTTTGATACGGACATTCAATAGAATTGCTAATACAGGTAGATCAGTATAGTTATTAATCCAGTTAGGTCATAGTTACAAATACATAGCTACAAGCTTAAGTAGGTCCGTTTTAAACAGCGTTTCCCTCTTAACTTAGACGCCTAAGTTAAGGTGCTGTTTATAGAATATGGTCCTTATTTTATTTATTAATTTATATTCTGCATATCCTACAATTCTATGCGGATTACAAATTATTCAGGTATTCAAGCATTTTTCCCTATCTGTCCCAGCAGGCTCCCACTCTATCTAATGTACCTGGGGCACTGGAGGATTAAGTGACTTGCCCAGGGTCACAAGGAGCAGTGTGGGATTTGAACCCACAACCCCAGGGTGCTGGGGCTGTAGCTCTAACCACTGCATCACACACTCCCCACTTCTAGCTTTTGAGAGCAGGTGGAAAATAATTTTACATCTATTCAATTTCAAGCTAAGAGCCCACTTTTTTGAGGCTGCTAGTCTACATTATCTCCAGAGGATTCAGTGCAGATTACATTAAAGAGGTCTTTAACATTTAGAGAGCGAGTACAGCAATAAAAAAGAAAGTAACATGTCTCAAATAGTTGCTCATCACATGGCCTGAGAAACCCATTTATTCAATAGATAAGTTTTCAAATGTTTACGGAAGAGATAATAAGATGTAGACAATGTAATATGAATAGGCAAGCTATTCCAATCCTTTACTCCATAGTAGCTAAATGATGATTGATAATACCTTTATACTTTACCCCTTTCAGTGATGGAAAGGATAATATACTTCTCCTAACAGACAGCAGTTTGTTACGATTTTGCATAAGATGACAATAGTTACTTATAACAGATGGATTCTGTGCTGACAAAGATTTAAATACAATACAAGCAATTTTAAATCTTACTCTATACTGAATCAGTAAACATTGAAGGTCTTTCAGAAGAGGGGAAGCTCTATCAAACTTCTTCACCACAACATATTAACCTTGCTACTGTATTCTGCAGCAATAGCAGTTTTCTTTGGAATTTCAAATAATCTAAGTGGGGTAATAAGATAGCTTGAGAAATAGGCCGAAAGCTAGAAAAATCTAAAAATGGTCATATATTACCCCTCCCCCATTCCTTCTTACAAAACTGCGCATCGGCTGGTGAACTGAATGCTCTGCGCTGCTTCGATGGTCCTAGTTCCTATGACCGTTGGAGCATTCAGCATTCAGCGTGCCAGTTAGCGCTAAAAACCTCTTGCAAGGTTTTGTAAAGATGGGGGAGGGGGGGGAATAGTTCTTAACTGCCGTAATTTAAAAAGAAAAATATTTTCTTAACAAGAGAATTTGTTTGATCTGCCATAGACAATTTGGAATGCAAAAAAAGCCCCTAAACCTTGGATTTATTTTCTGTGTGAAGGTTTTCTCTAGTATTCCAGTACTCAGAGTAAGATTCTTTTGCGGGACTAAATCATAATTACCAAACTAGGCAACTTTTGTTTTCTGTTGGTTCAACTCTCGTATATTTAGCCCAGGTATCTACTACATTTATATTCTTCAATAATAATTCAAGGGTTTGAGAAAAAGAATCTAATACTGGGCATAACAAAAAAATATCATCTGCATATAATAAAACATTCTTCTCCATTGCTATCAAAGATTTTCCCAATGATCGCAAATAGATGTTAAAGAATAGAGGGGATAAAGGTAAGCCCTGCGGCACACCACAATGTGGCCGCCATGAAGTTGATAAGTTGCCATTTTTCTGATCTTTATATGATCTTTTATTTAAGAATTCCTCAAACCACTTAAGAACTCTGCCTGAAATACCTATTTCACTAAATCTATATACTGTACCATTAAGTGATGATCAATTGCATCAAACACAGCGGAAATGTCAAACTGAAGTAGAACTACATCTCTTCACTCATTCAGGAATGATTTGATCTCAGTTACCAAAGTCAATAGTATTGTTTCTGTACTGTGTATTGGACAATCTGTGCTGTGGCACCATGTGTGGTAAACATGTACTCATATTTGCAGGTGAATGGTGCACAGCCATTAGTGCCTCTGCATTCCAAGAGAGAGCCAAAATATTCCCCACCAGATGTGCAAGATCCTCCCATCCTGCCTTCCTCCGCAGATGTACGAGTGTCTCCCAGCCTGCCTCCCTCTGCACATGTGCGAGTGTCTCCCAGCCTGCCTCCCCCTGCACATGTGCAAGAGACTACAGTTCTACCGCCCACAGCACATGTACGAGAGCCTCCTCATGCAGACATTCGAGAGCCTTTGATTTTGCCTCTTGTGCATGTGCGAGAGTCTTCTCCAGTAGGGATGCTGAGGGTCAGCAGTGTCACAAGTGGCTTTCAGTACTGGATGAATGCAGAGGATAGCTCAGGAAGCCCTGCAGCACCAAATGACTCTTCAGGAATATGGGGTGAAACTATTCAGGATACTCTGCCTGATGGTACCCCCGCATGGGCATCTCCAGTAGAGGTACAACATTGACATATCTGACTTGTGGTTAGTGGGCTGGGTCCACGAATCCAGGGCTCATTCTGTCTGCTGCTCTGATTTCAGAGGGCTGCAGAATCAAAATTAATTGAAAGAAAATACCCAGTGCACCTTTAATGAGCAAGACAGTGGTGAGCTCATAACATACCTAGGAGTGTGCTGGCATAAATTCTCTCCAGTTAAAATCAGCTTTCTCTCCTAGAGAAGGTAATTCTATAAATTTGCATCTAGACGTACCTGCTGCTTAGACACATCTTAGGCACCAATAATTGGTTGTTATATGCGAACGTAAACTAGACGCTATTCTGTAAGGTAACATGTAATTTACCTCTCCTTTTGCAAAACCGCAGCTTGCTTTTTAGCGCCCGCCATGGTGGTAACAGCTCTGATACTCATAGAAATTCTATGAGCACTGGAGCTATTACCACCACGGCCGGCGCTAAAAGCCATGCTACAGTTTTGTAAAAGGGGAGGTTATAGAATACTAATAATTACACACACCACTTGGTGCTTATAGGTGTGCCAATTTACACCTGCCATTACGTGGCATAAATGGTCAAGCCTAAACTTCAGTGCACCCACGTCGACTTATGCCGGTATTCTATAATGGTGTCTTGGTGCACAGATGTCGTTATAGAATTAGTGCTGAGTGCTCGAGCTTGGCACACCTAAATGGATGCACCAATTGATAGAACTGCCTTCCCTAGTTGTAGAACTGTTACAGTATGATGCGTTGGCAAGAGAAGTAACACTCATCACAAGTATAGGTGAGACAGGGCTGGATCTAGGGTCAAGTAACCAGGGAATTAAGCCCAGCTGCCATATTTTATAGGGTATTGATCTCTTGGGGGGGGGGGGGGGACGGACTGTCATATTGTCCTGGACATCACAGTATCTACTTTTAGTACCAGTGCAAGGCAGCAAATACCCTGACTGTAACAGCCCTTATATCTGGAGTAGCCTGTCACTTCTTAGCCCCAGATCTTTAGTTAAATGGCCTATGGGCTCTGAATATAGTGTAGGAGTAAAGTGCTTTATCTTTTTTTTTTACTGTACACAGGAGAATGGAAGACCCAAACTGGAACTGATACCAAATTCTGGTGTTTACATCACACATCACCAGCTGGATGACTTGTCCCAGATCTCCACTGACAAACCCAAACTGATGACCCGGCGGCTTTTGGACTATTTCTTCTCAAGGGAGACATTGGCCAGGTCTTCAGCCACAGGGCAGCGCATTGCCCACAACAACACCACCATGGAGAAGCCAATTCGACTTCCCATTGCTGTAGTTAATGCCATTAAAGGTATATAAGTAGAGGGAAGCAAGATGTGAATGGGAACAGACAAGAATACAATAGTGAAAAGCAGGAATGAGAGATATGTTTGCACATAAAGTGTAGAATGTGGAGAAGTGGGTGAGGAACAGGAGCTTGCAGGAAAAGGGGTCAGAAGACTACAGGAAGATACATGCACTTATCTAGGCAGCGCTAGAGATGGCTGCAGGAAAAGAAGTATAGGCTAAATACTGGTAAGATTCACAGAGTTTTAGTAACATCTCTGTTTCTTAACCATGATTAGAACACTCCAACCCACAGAGCTAGACTGAGGGCTGCGCAAGTGATGCAGCTGCATTGAGCATAAGGGAGGCGGGGGTGCCATAATAGCTTTTTAGCTATTGTCTCCTGTACTTGGCCATGGCATAGGAATGCAGGGCAGGGGCACCAGACTGCAACTGTGGCTTGGTGTAGTCCTAAACTGCTCTGGTTTTCAGGGCAGCCATAATGAAATATGTCTGAAGTATATCAGAGAGTTGGTATCTGGATAAATACCTCATACATATTTATTATGATACTCCTGAAAATCAGATTACTTAAGGATGTGTTCAGGACAGGATTGAGAAGTGTGAATATCAGGCATGTGTGATGCAAAGAGGAATAGGTGGGGAAAGGAGCATGTGCTGGATGGTGACAGCTGTGTAGGGTTGGTGGTTGGGGGCAGGGTTCTGAGCATAATCTCTTCTTGATTTCCTGTGTGGGAAGGAATCAGTGCTGTGCAACTTCCAACTAAAGCCAGGGGTCTATGACCTAGTGTGCTCTACCCTTTTTGCCTTTGCTTCTTTTCCATAGAATATGTAACAAAAGCGTGTGGCCGTGGCTGCAATTTCAATGCTGTCATCAACAGTAAGTGCGGAACCTCCCGCCGAGCTGTAAAGAAGATGTCCATCCGCATCGACTGGATGGAGGGAGGAGGGCAGCGGTGTCCTACCAATATGCTTGGCCCCAAAGGTTCCTTATCCCCCTGACAGCCCCGTCCTGCCAGTTGTTCAGTGTTGGAAGGTGAGCTTCAGAAGAACATGCATAACTGTGTCTGCATCTGAGGACTGTACAGAGTTTGAAAGCTGATCCAAACTGTGACATTCTTTTGCCATGCCTGTTTGCAGAGATCAGTGTCGGATCCTAGGTGAGAGATGGCTTGGCAGAGCAGCAGCTTTTTGAGAGGGGAAGTTACATCCTCTAAGATTTCCTTTTTGGTGATGGCATAATACATCCTCTTCACCACTGAAGGCATCTCTGTACATTGGAGGCAGCTGACTTCTGCATTTCAGATTCTTTCTCCAACAGTTCTGTACTGCTACTTAGCAAGAGGTGTTTTAGAGAAAGTAGTCCTCCCTAAACCCTTCAGATGCCTTTACTGGACAGTTTTGTTTCAATCATCTTCCCTCCTCATGGCTATACAGCTTTTGACAATCTGGGGGCCACCAACCACCCATCCCCAATCTCCTATCACCAGAAGATGGAGCTGTACGAGGAAAGCATTAATGTCAGGGGATCAGCTCTTCCACCCACAATTGTGGCCTGACATCTGAAGGCATTGCTTCTATTCCACACATGATTTAGTGGCACAATACCAGTCACAAAGTTTGAAGACATTTAAAGGCCAGCTGGAAAGCTGCATACCTCAGCTTTGACCTCCATAGGCAAAACTCTCCCCCCCATTGGAGATCCATGATGGAAGAGCACCACTGAGATAGTGAAATTCAAGATTTTCTCCAATTAACTCTACTATTAAACATTGCTTCCTCAAAGGATTGGCTGGGTGCGTACAAACTTTTCTCTTGTGAGTGACAAGTTCTTAAAAAAAAAGTTTTTGTAGGAGTAACAAGTTCTAGAAATCAATAATTTTCCAGATTTGCAAGTGTTTTTGTGAGCAATGCTCCTCGAATGTACAAGCTCAACTTAGAGGGAACATAGTTGTCAAACAAAATTTTCCATTTTTTTAATTAATTTAAAAGCTCAGAAATAACAAGTAATGCTTTAAACACTCAGTAAACACGATGGCAAATGTCTTATTTTACAAATATGGCAAATGTCTTATTTTACAAATATATACATTTTGTTGTTTTTATTTAAATTCCGGATTAGAAATGAAATATGCCTCTGCAATAAAATCAGTGGAAAGACAATGGGCCTCCAGCTCCACCTGCATCCAGGGGAAAGCAACACAAACCAATTAAATTTTTTTAAAAAAGGAAATAACATGACTCTTCATCATTATCAGGGTAAGGCAATGTTCTAAAGCACAGGGAATAATAGTCTTTAAATGGAATGTGCCATCAGACTCAATAATCCATGGTTGGTGGGACAGCTTAGTCTGGACACCAACTGAGTACAGTTCAGTATGAGTCTTGGGTGTCCTTGCACACTTAATACCCAACGTGGTTCGAAGTCTTCCTGGTTACTTGCATCGCAGGCAAAGGACATTTTGCTCCTAACTGAAGCATATAAACCAATTTTTCCTTTGTGGAAACAGTTGCTCCTGCTTCTGAGCTCCCTCCCTCTATCTGGCCAGTGCATACGTGTCAATCCAAGAATACAATGGGTACAGAGGAGGCCAATGCTGGACATCCTGTGTTACCTTCCTGCAGGGAGCTGATGCTGGGGATCCTGAAGTCACCTCTGCAAGCAGTACTCGGGCGTCTGGTGCTGGGGAACCTGGGTGTCACCTTTCTGCAAGGAAGGAGGGTGGCCTACTGTGATGCAGCAACTGCCTACGACAGTGAAACTCCCGAGACTCTCAGTCCTGGGAGTGCTGCTACTGATTTCACAAGTTCTTGGTGACCAGATGGGTTTTAAAGTGCTTTGTTAGATGGTCACTCCTCAAAAAGCGCTTTTGACACTGTGCACATTCAAAGCGTTTATCACCTGCCAGAGAAAAGTGAGAAATGTCAGAACCAAACCTCTTGATCACTAGAGTATTATACCTTTGTGTACGTTAAATGTGTCTACATTCTGCATACCAGTAACCCAAAAAAGGCCAAACTGAGCTTCTCAGAAACTCAAAAGATGCCAGATTTCAATAAAGTGTCTCTTCAAAAAATGTATAAATATGAACTCATAGAAGATTAGTCTGATACCAGACTTTTGTCTTCTCATTTAGTCTGTGGAGAGAGCTGTTAGAGTTTTGCCATGTTAAGCTATTAGTTTTTATATCTTTTTGGATGCACAAAGGGTAAATTAAAAACATGAGAAAACTATATGTCCATCTGTAACTTCATATTACAGGTAAAATGCACGGAGGTAAAAGCTAGTACTTTGGGGTGATGTGCTGGTCAGTTTGGTAGCTCTGGAGTTACTCTTGTAGCTCTATACACTCAAGGAGGACATTTGTATGATTCTGCCCTGAAGTGGACATAAACTGAAACATGGAGTATGAGGGGGCCATTGAAAAGTTCTCAGCCCAAGGAGAAAATGTTATTCCACACTTTTCTTAAAACTTTTCATTTCATATCATTGAAACCAAAAAGCATCACAAAGTGTGGAATAACTTATAAGTTTTAAGGCTCCACATCATTCCCTTCTTGGTTGGGCTGAGAACTTTTCAGCGGCCCCTGGAATGTTAGAGTGATACGTTTATGAACCTTGATTATTTTTTGTATGCTATCAGACTAATATCTGAGCACCTAAACATTTTTGCAAATAGTTTACTTTGACATAACGTGTAGATTCCTTTTCTACACATTGCAGCTGGTTACTAGGAGATTCCAGTTACAAAACGCTCCTTTCATGGGTTGCTACCACATACGAAGGTCATTTCATAAATAATGAACACTTTTTTTAATTTACATGTTATTTTTTTTTTTTCAAATATTTCTTTACAATCCTTCAGTATAGTCTCCATGCTTTGCAATGACCGAGTACCAATGTCCGTGAAGCTTCATTATTCCATCCAAGACACCATTTTTGTTCAGTTGCCGAATGGCTTAGGTAACAGCAGAAGAGAGCTCTTCCAGAGATGCAAAATGATGTCCACGGATAGGTTGTTTTAACGTTGGAAAAAGGTCAAAGTCTGGTGGTCTCATGTCTGGACTGTAGGGAGCATGAGGCAACACCTCCCAGCCATATTCACGTAGTTTTTCAATGACGAGTGGAGAGCTCCATTTTCCCCACGACCCAAAAAATTTCAATGAGCTCAATCAAAAATCAAACAAATGATGATTTTTGCTTATGATCATGAAGGCATCATCATCACAGACAAAGTTCCATGTGGAAGAAGTGTCACAGCAGTGTATTATTGTGATTTTTTGCACAAAACCTGACCTCAGTTGCTCTTGGCTAGGTCACTCATTCTTCACGACAACGCTTGCCCACACACAGGGCATGTCATTGAAAAACTACACAAATACGGTTGGGATGTGTTACCTCATGCTCCCTACAGTCCAAACATGAGACCACCAGACTTTGACCTTTTTCCAAAGTTAAAACAACCTATCCGTGGACATCGTTAGAAACATAGAAAAAGATGGCAGAAAAGGGCTATAGCCCACCAAGTCTGCCCATTCCATATACCCGCCCCTTGACTTTATTCTCTTAGAGATCCCATGTGAATATCCCATTTTCTCTTAAAATCTGACACACTGCTGGCCTCAATCACCTGCAGTGGGAGTTTGTTTCAATGATCCACCACTCTTTCGGTGGATCATTGGAACTCTGGAAGAGCTCTTTTCTGCTGTTACCTAAGCCATTCGGCAACTGAACAAAAACAGTGTCTTAGATGAAATAATGAAGCTTCCTGGACGTTGGGACTTGGTCATTGCAAAGCAGGGAGACTATATTGAAGGATTGTAAAGAAATACTTGGGGGAAAAAAAAAAGTAAATTTTAAAACAGTGTGTGCATTATTTATGAAATGACCCTCGTATATAACAATCTTACAGCTCCTTTCATGGGTTGCTACCACATATAACAATTTGGATACAGAGAAGATTACAGAGTTGAAATTTTGTGCTTATTCCCCCCTACCACAGCAGACTGATGGATTTGCATGTTACATACCTGTATGTGTCCTTGCATGCCGCTGTAATTCGTCACTGCGTGTAAATCTCTTTCCACACAAGACCCAGTTACAGACAAAGGGCCGCTCCCCTGTGTGTAAGCGTACATGCGCTCGCAATAATGAGGTTTTCCGGAAGGTCTTTCCACACTCGGGCACATGACATACGTGCTTTTTCTTCCCCTGCTCTCCAGATCTGAGAGGAAAGAAAACCACAACTGCTGTTAGCATCAACTAGGAAGGGAAAGCACACCGACAGCCATTTGTGGCAATGTAGTTGCACTCTCTTCTGTCTGACAGAGAAGGAACTGGTAGAAACTGAGAACAGAAAACCAAATCTCTTACATGCTGTGAAGCAATTGGCTACAAGAGTGAAGGTTGACGTGAGAGCACTAAAGCCAGTTACATAACAGCCAAAGCCTCCTTACCTCTTTTCTCCATCTTTGCAGTTGGGACAGGTACAGGCTACACGCCTCCTCTTCTCAACAGGCTGTGCTTCTCCTGATAAGGCCTGCTCCATTTGCAACTGGATCTGGCTGGGGCTCAGGCCACTGATGGTTAGGTTACTGCCACACATGTTCTGCACAGTCAGCTGCTGTTGGCCTGTTAAAAAGAATCACAACACACAATACTATCTGTCAAGGGACACTTGCAGTTACCCTGGAACAACACTCCTCTTCAACTAGCCCCCTATTAGCCCCCATGTAAGACTACTCCTGTCACAATGTTTATGACCATGTTAAATGTTAAAATAACACAATATGTTATACTCCACTCGTAGAAGTGCATCTAGCATTCATCCACCATTCTACAATCTCTTTAACATTCAGGAAAAAAGGCCTCAGAATTGGAGCCTACGCACAGTCGTGTCATAGACTGAGGTGATCAGCGTAGTTTTTTTGCTCCATGCTCCAGTCATTGGCCAAAAAACCTGATAACTTTACTACTTAAGGCATTTTTAAGAACAAGCATTGCTTAAGATAAGTAATTTAGATGTCAATCTTTTTCAGTATAATGGACAGGTGCATATTTAATAAAATGGTGAAAAACAGTGAATGTTATTGAAGATAACTTGTAATAGGAATTTAGTAGTAAAACAGAAAAAATATATAAAGATTAAACTAAATTCCAAACAAGATAAAGAAAAACAGTAAAAAAAAAAGTAGTAAAGTTATCAGGTTTTTTGGCCAATGACTGGAGCATGGAGCAAAAAAACTACGCTGATCACCTCAGTCTACGACACGACTGTGCGTAGGCTCCAATTCTGAGGCCTTTTTTCCTGAATACTAAAGAGATTGTAGAATGGTGGATGAATGCTAGATGCACTTCTCCGATAACATATTGCTTGTATTGATTATTTACACTACTCGGGTTGGTTAACTTTAGGTCCTGTTAAATGTTAACCCAGCTTAGCACCCCCCCAATAATTAACCCTATAATTCTGTCTAACTTTCCCAGTTAAAGGATGCTCATGGCAGTGTCCCCCCACAGGTTAAGGCTAACCCGGGTACATACCCTCCCTGCCCACTACCACTCATTAAAAATCTGGTCCTCTCCCAGTGCCCCACCTCCGGTATTGGTGATGGTGACAGGAACTCCTTGAACCTGGACCCCGTTGATATTAATGGTCTGCATAGCCTGGGCTGCAGCTGCTAGCTGAGCTGTATTTACACTAATGATTCCTCCAGCAGGGGCAATTTTGGGCAAAGTGCGTTCTTTGCGTGCAGCTCCTGGCGTTTTACTGCCACTTCCTATTTGTGAACTTTGGGACATGCTGTTACAAGAGGGCACAGGTGATGATGTCACTGGCACTGCAGGAGTTTCCTGAACAATCACAGTTTGCAGTTCACCTGATGGAGTCCGGATGTATACCTGGGAAGAAAAGGTGCACAGGCATGAAGCACTAAGGCACTGTCAAGAAGGAAAGCTTGTTCCAGTTCTACAACCTCTGCTGTGCTCCCCACCCTACTGGCTTCAAGCTCAAGACTCTCTTATTTTAGGTTTCATTACTCGCTTTTCCAAATCCAAGCTGCAGGTTGCGTTACAATTGGACATTCTAGTTATTTCACTGTTCCCAGAGAGTTTATAATCTAAGTTACCTGAAGCAATGGAAGGTATGGGGACTTGGCCAAAATCATAAGGAGCATTAGTGGGAGAAACAGGATTTGAACACTCATTCCCCAGGGTCTCAGCCTACTACTCTAACCACTAAATTAATCCTCTAGTGCCTCTCTCCTCCCTGCTTGGCATTTCTTCTACTTAAATATGGTGCTCTCCACCCCAGCACTTCACAAGTATCAAGACTGACTTAGTGCTGTTTACTGGTCTGTAGAAAATATGGCTACTGCTTCCTCAGTCAGCTGTAAAGGAAGCGCTCAACTACCCTGGGGTAAGGAGTTTTGGCCACTGCTCAACAGTGACTTCTGCCAGCCAGAATCAGGGTGACCAGACACCAAGTTCTGGTGGGAGCTGTGACTCAAAGTGAAAAAAAATTGTTTTATGGGTGCCATACTGACATTAGTATTCTGCCTCTTATCTGAAACAGCCTCATTTTCCTAACCTACAATCTAATATGTGGAATACGAGTCTTCACACTCCTAACTTGAGCTAATCTTAGTGAGGTGCAGTATTTGCCTATAGCATCTCTTCTAAGAAAAGTTGTGTCTAGGAGAGTTACCTGAGTAGGTGTTGGCTCACTAGGCTGAATCTGAATGTTTTGTAAGGCTTTTTGGGGGACAGGAGGAAGAGTTGCTGAGGCAGCTTGGACCACTCGCAGGGCCTGCTGGGGGATCTGTATCACCTGTTGCTCCTGTCTGGGCTGGAGCACCTGCAGCTGCTGCAGTACAGATGGTTGCCCTGAGCCTGGGCTCTGCACAATCAATAGATTGTTACCCGCCTGAATGATATTATCTGACATTGTCTCAATCAGCACAGTCTCCACTTGCTCAGCCATGGCCACAGATGTTGATGGGGATGTTGCCGCTGTGGCCAGTGCCAAGGCTTTCTTTTTAGTCTTTTTATTAGGCTTTGGACTTTCAGTGATCAGAGGCACCTGTTGGGCAGGATCAGCAGTGCTCAGCAAATTACTCAGCGGCAGGGTTAAGGTAACATTGCCACCACCAGCTAGCTTCATGAGATTGCCCACACTCTGCATGGAAGCCGAGCCCATGTTCACTTTCTGTGCTGGGGCGGGTTTGATGGGCACATGCTTCTGAGTGGTGCTGGGTGCTGCAAGGATGGCTTGATTGGTGCCAGGAATAATCTGTATCTGGTTTCCTGGAATAGTCTGCACCCGTGTCATGGCCTGGTTTTGTGCTATTCCCTGACACTGGATGCTGCTGGAGGAGTTGCCACCTTTATTGATGACCGTAGGGTTTTGGATGGCAAATACCAGCTGTCCTCCAGGGAAGGAGGTCCCATGCTGGGGACTCTGGATCTGAATGAGGTTTCCTTTCACTGACACAAGCCCAAAGTTGTTCTTCCCTTGGCCCAGAGGAAGTGGTGCTGGTTTAATTGGGACAAGCTTTCTTGGAGTGGGCTGAGGTGGTGCTGGAGGTAAAACTGCTACTTCAACAGGTGGGGGTCCAATTTTGCTGCATGTTGCTGCAAGAAGGGCTAAAGGGGAAGGCTGACAGTCCTAGAAAAGTAAAGAGAAAGGAAGAGGGGTTAGCCTGATACATATGGCAACCATGGAAACATGATGGCAGATAAAGGCCAAATGGCCTTCAATAATGCTCTGCTGTTATTAGAAGCTCAAGTTTATTAAAATTTGTTAACCTGCTTATCATATTTCTAAGCGACATACATAGCTTTAAGAACAGGGTTATACATTATATGTGACAGAGACAGATGTACATTTAAAGACAATGGGTTAGTGGAGAGAATTACAATAATGAATAGGACAGAGAGATGTATAGGGCTAGTACATTGGGAGGGGGATCCCATCTGCAAAAAGATGTATTATTATTATTATTATTTTTTTTTTTTTAGATTATAGGTCAATAAATAGAAAAGTTTTAAAATTCAATTTAAAGCGGTCTAATAATGATTCTTCTCGTAAATGAGTTGGCATAAAGTTCCATAGTTGAGGAGCTCTTGATACTAAAGTCCTAAGCAACTTGTAACGTGGGCTCAGTGCTTCTTGTTCACCAAAGGCTCATCAGCTATGTTGCCTCTGTAAATTCACTGGCCAGAACCATTTGTCACTGTATTCTATGAAAAAGCAATGTCATATTCCCCCATGTCCACTAAGAATAAACTGTTTAAATGGTCACTGAATTAAAACACAATCTGTACAGTTAGGGTTACCATAACCCTACCCCCCCCCCCCCCCATAAACACACGGTACACAATCACTTTGCCTTATCATGCCCTCTAATTCCCAATCTTTCACTAACTCTATCCTCTACCCCCTTCCATCCAGCAAGTCCTCTCTCCCTTCCCACCTCCATGTACCCCCTCTCTCTTGGGTCTCTTCTCACTTCCATCCAGCTTCTCCTCTTTTTCTCCCCACCCTTCTATCCAGCATCTCTCCATGCTTTTTCCATCCAGAATGTACCCTTATCCTTCCATTTAGTGTGACCGTGCGCCCCTGCTTTCATCAAGCATCTCACCTCGCTCCCTATCCTTCCATCTAGCATCTCTCCTCTACCTCTTTTGTATCATGTCCACTCTCTTCTCCACTCATCCTTCCATCCAGCATATTCTCTCTGTCCCTTTTCTATCCAGTATGTCACATTTTTCTCTTCCCATCCTTCCATTTAGCATGTACCTCTTCCCTCTCTCTCATCCTTTCATCCAGCATCTGCGTCTCCCCTCTCTCACCATCCTTCCATCCATTGTTCCCACTCTATCCCTTTTCCATTCAGGGTTCCCTTTTTCTCTCCCCATCCTTCCATTTAGCATGTCCCCTCTTTCTCTAACCCATCCAACTTCTCCCCATATCCCTTTTCCATCCAGTGTCCCCTTTTTCTCTCCTAATCCTTCCATTTTGCATGTGTCCCTCTCTCTCTCTCCCCCATCCTTGCATCCAGCATCTTCCATCCAGCTGCCCCACACCCCTTCTCAGGTTACCTCGGGTTCACTCCTGCTGCTGCTTACAGTCTGCAATGGCAAGATGAAGAAACGTGTATGGAGCCACTCTGCTCAGGCATGCACTGTCTGTTGTACCGGTCCTCTGTCCCGGAACAGGAACTGACAGCAGAGGGAGCAGAGGACAGGCACAGTTGATAGTATGTGCTAAGCAGAGCAGCTCTGCGTGCTTGTTTCTTCTTGCAAGTTACTACAGCTCACTGCTGCCCTGAAAACTGGACAAAAGACGGAACATAAAAAAGCCACCAAGATGCCCAACGGAGTCCTGCAAAAGAGAACATGTCTGGGGAAATCCAGAGATATGGTAACCCTATGTACACTCAACTTCCTCTTATATTGCTTTCAAATGCTGAATCAGAGGGCAGCAGGCAAAAGACTCTGGCTTTCATTCACATATCCTGGGGAACACACTTTGAGGTCCTTTTACTAAGGCGCGCTACCCATTTTAGCGCGCGCTAAATGCTAATGTGTCCATAGACTATAAAGGATTCGTTAGCATGTGCTAACATTTAGCACGTGTTAAAACAGCGCGCCTTAGTATGCGTTGTACTGCACGGAAAAGACCTGCAGTTAACCTTAGAATACCGCTGTATATCTCAGATCTCATCATCAAGCAGTCAGTCCTGGCAAAAGATGGAGACACCATATACTCCTCAGTTAGGACTGCTAGAACCACCACCACTTTATAGCTACAAAATAAAAGGAGCGGAGAAAGCACTTTGTGATGTGTGTCATGAAAGAGCAGAGTTTGAGTACTAGGGCTCTCAACCTGGCCTCCACTCCCTCAACAGTAAGCAACGCTCAGAGTGCTGTGGTTTCAAGCCTGATCTCCCATCTCCTCTTCTAATAGGAAGGTCCGAGTGCTGAGCTCCTTTCCTTACCTGTGCTGTGATGGCAGTGGGCTGCAGGTACTGGCTGGGGCTCACAGCAGTGGTGACAGACATGCTGTCCAGCGGGGCTGAAATAAGGAAACAGAGGGAACAGTTACTTCCTGCCATTAGGTGGCTTCTATTGTCTGTGGGAAAGTTTCCCCCTTTACAGATGGTGGAATTCCCCCCCCTCCCCAGCTCTGTCCATTGTGGAGACCCTGAGGGTCTGAAACAGTCAATACAGTGCTGTGCTTGTTGGTGCTACTTATCAGGCCACTGTCTGAGGTCTGACAACTCATAAGGTCAAATGAATTCATTCCATAAATTACTACTAGTTAGTAGAGCAGCTAATTGCTGTTGTAATATTGACATTAGTGTTGTGTTCAATCAGAGAGGCAAACTGCAGACTTTCTACAGTATACGCATTTACCCATGTTAATAATACAATTTAAAAACTCCCTCCCCCCCATCAGAGCAGGGGGTAAAGGAGGACTAGATGAATGAACGAACATACAGGCTGCCTGATATTCTGCACTATTTAACTGGCCGGTTAAATAGCGCTAACCTGTCTAAGCACTAATATTCAGCACGAAATGGCTGCTAAATATTAGAACTTAGCAGATAGCTAGTTACCTTGTGAAATTTAAAGCACTAGCTGGCTATGTTTAGCAGCCAAATTGAGCCACTTTAATAGCTGGTCTATTTTTTGGCTACTATAAACTTAATTTTGCCAATGCCGAATATCGATTTAGCCAGCTATGTTTATAGCAGCCAAAAATAAACGGGATATTCAGTGCTGTCACCAGAAACGGCATGGCATTGAATATCTGGGCTCAGCGCCAAACACAGGAGTCAGCTCGGCTAACTCCCATGGTCTGAATATTGGCACCAGGGATTTTAATTTTTACTTTTGTATTTGCATTTTGAACCTACTTCAGAGTGGGCACTTGTATTTTTCCTCACTGCCTCAAACTTTCATAGGGAAAATTTGCAGGGCATTTCCCTTTGAAAATCAATGCTTGTCTGTACTCTGTACAATGTGTCTGGGACAATCAAGTCTTACAAGCTCTTTAAAAGTTGCCCACCTGAGCTCTTACATTGTTGCCTACATTACACAGCAAGTAACAGACTGAACAGTGCACATTTGGATGTAATGTCCCTCCTTAGACAGGGCTCTGCTGTTTGTGCTACAGTGGCCAAGTCATCAGCCGGCAGCATGTAGTAGAGTTTCAAGTTTCAAGTTTATTTAATGGCTTGATTAACCGCCTTAAACAAAGTTTCTAAGCGGTGTACATTTAAAAAGTTACATTGATTGGGTAACAAAACAGTCCATACAATTAATAAATAAACTTAATATGCTAAAAATTAACATTGTTAAACACAAGGTAAGGAGGGATGAAATACAATTTATAAAGTAAAGAGGAGACATTAAAGGAAAAATACAAAAGGGTAATAAGACAGGAACTCAATTTCTCTGTGCCGTCCCCACAAGTTTTGTTGCTGTCCCTGTCCCATTCCTGTAAGCTCTCCTTAACTGCACAAGCCTCGAACACTTATGATTTTAAAGTATTTGAGGCTTGTGCAAATGATGACAGAGCTTGCAGGAATGGGGTAAGGACAGGAAAATAACTCAGACGGGATGGGAAAATGAGTTCCCTTGAGGACGGGGGAAAATTTGTTCCCGTGTCATTCTCTATGCAGCCTGCAGTGAAAACCAAATCATAGAAAGCAAAGCTGCTTACCTGTAACAGGGGTTCTCCAAAGACAGCAAGAGGAATGCAGCTACACTTGCTGGTGAACTCTCCTGATGGAACCATTTTAACGGTGCTCTTGTAGAAGTAAGCCTTTTGGTTTACTGGGCATGCATAGGATTTCCTGCACATGGTACAACTGGTTAGTCAGTTATGTTACTAGCTCCCTATAAAATGTAAAAGAATGGGAGACAACAGGTAGGAAAGTGTGACTGCATTCCCCTGCTGTCTACCTAACCTGTTACAGATAAGCAACTTCGCTTTCTCCAGGGATGCAGGCACACTTTCTGGAGATTCACTAGCCGAAGGAGATGGTCTGGGTGGTTGGATTGCCCTATTAGCAGGCTAAAAATGTTCTTAGAATAGATTGGCCGAATGCTGTATATGCTGAGGTGTTATGGTCGATGCAGTGGTGCTAACAAAGATATGCAGAGAGGACTATGTGACAGCTTTACATATGTCCAGCAGGACAAAGGCTTCCAAATGGGCAATGGAGGAAGCCATAACTCTGACACAATTAATGCAGTCCAAGATCCAGGTAGACAATGTCTGTTTGGAAGCTGGAAGCCCAGGTTTATCTGGGTTAAAAGTGACAAAGAGCTAATGGGATTTGTGGATGGATTCAATATTCTGGAGGTAAAATAGGGCCTATAGGCAGTCCAGTGAATGCAGGGCCTTTTCTGCTGGTGAATAGTGGGGGTCGGGGAAGGACGTGATTTAAGGTGAAAATCAGAGATAATTTTGGGCAGAAATATTGGATGTGTTTGGAGAACTTGGTTGAGGAGGAATTGAGTCTGCAGTTCACTGGCATGATGTACTGAGGTGATAGTCTTCAGGTCTTGAAAGGTTCCTTTCATCAACATTTCTAGAAAAAGATTGATGTCCCAGAATGGTAGAGGGGCATGTAAAGAAGTTGTAAATTGTTAATTCCTTCATGAAATGGGTTACCAGAGAATGCACTGAGACTGGCCCTGTGGTCCATCTCTTCATTATGTTTGGCAATGATGGAAAGATGGAGCCTAATTGAAGTGGTAATGAGACTAAAGTCAGCGAGGTAAAGGAGATAAGGATGTGGCAGGCAAATGGGGTTTTGTTGTTGGTTGTGTGCCCAGTGGGCAAAACATGTCCATTTGGATTGGTAGGATTTTCTTGTGCTGGGTCTCCTAGCCACTAAGAGGATGACTTCACTTCCTGGGAGACTGGTAGGCATTGTTCAACTTCTATGCTGTGAGAGAGACTGTGAAAATTGGGGTGCAGGAGCTGGCCTTCTGTTGTGCGATAAAAGTTTGGGAGAGTCCCATATGGACCAAGTTGTTTTGTAGTATTGACTGGGTCACTGGGGTGTTAAGATGAAAGTTGCAAAGGCTAAAAGTATCTTCTGCAGAACTCAAGGTAACAGTGGAAAGGGGAGGGGGTGGGAATGTATATAGGAGTCCTTCGTTCCATGAGATGGTGAAAGTATCTCGTGCAAAGCTGATGCCACCTGGATAGAAGGAGAAGTAGAGCACACACTTTACATATGCTAGCAGCAAAGAGGTCTATACAAGGGTACCCCCAATTTCCAAAGAGTTGAGATGCGGTTCCATACAAGCCCAGTAAGCCAAAAGGTTCTTTACTAGGAGTCATCAACTGAAAAGTGGGCCTGCATCTTACTTGCTCGTCTCTGGAGAAAAATAAATGGCAGAATAAGACGAGATAGTCTTTCCAGTCTGTCTTTCCCACACTACCTACTAAAATTCTACATTCCCTTATCCCTTGGAAATCCTCTATACTTGTCTCATGCTTTCTTGAATTCAGATACCATTGTTCCCTGGTCCTGGAGGCACTCCAGTCAGTCAGGTTTTCAGGATATCCACAAGAAATATTCACAGAGAGATTTGCAGGCAACTCTCTCTCACAAATATTGTGGATAGCCTGAAAAATCTGACTGGCTGTGGTGATTCCAGGACCAGGTTTGGAATCACTGCCATAAAGAACTATTTTCTTACTCGCAAGTCTACTCCTGTTCAGCCATCCTGTGATCCCTTATTCTAAAGCTTGCTTTCCATTTTAAGAGGGCAGTCTCTTGTGCATTTATACCATAAAGATATTTACTATAAATGTCACCATCATATTTCCTCTATGCTGCTTTTCTTACGAAGTATACACATTTAGATCTGAATTGGGTGGGAAGGGGGCAAAGCCAACGTGGCAGCAGTTTAAGGCAGCTGAATTGTAGACTCTTTTTCTATTCATTGTAATTTCTTTTTATGCCTAAAGGGAAGATTAGGTTGATCCTCGCAGATAACTGGCTCAGTAGTTCAGTATCCTGGGTTGGCTGTTAGAGGGAAGTTGGATGTGATGGAGATGGTTTTTCCGACAAGCTGAGGTTTCACTCAGTCCTGGAGAGTTCTCCCCTAGTCCTACCAGAGGACTTCAGGAGCAGTGGAGGTGCAGGATTGGACTGCAGCGATGGACTCCACTGCTGAAGGGCTCTCTAGGGATGGAGTGGTTACTGTGAGAATTGAAGTGTCAGCATCAGACTGATGCTGTGCAACTGGTGAAACTCTCAGCTTTGGAAATGAGAAGCAGAGAAAGAGATGATCTTCTGGGTGGTTTGGCCCTCAAAGCAGCCTGTCAGACCTTTGCCAACAGCGCTGGAACATAGATGAAAGGGACTACTTCAGTTTCCCTGGAGGAACTGGCTGTCTCATCAGTCCAAATGGAAGATATGCTTTCAGGCTGGTTGTCATAGCTTTGCAACTTTACAATTTGATTCTTGGGATGACGCTCAGGAGAACACTAATTAACAGCTGCCCTGGATCTAGCTAATAAAGAATTTAATACATGTTAATCCACAGATTGTTTTTTTTATATAGGAATTTTGAATTAGATTCTAAGTTGAAATTTTTCTACATTTGAGACGTAGATACATTATGGACATTTAGAAGATGCATCCTCAAGCCCTGTCATCCTTAGTTAGGGTATACTATATCCTCTCAGCATAGTAGCCTTGATGGGACTGCTTTATTAGAATTTTCTTAAGATATTAATCTTACTCTTTATTACGAGTACATTAATTGCTGGATATAGACCACAATTTAGTTTTAAAACATTTTTCAAAGTACAGGATGGGTTTTTGGGAGGTCAAGTTTAAAATATTTTCTTACTGCCGTTGCAACTTTTCCTTCCAAATATATAGTCATACTGTGGATCGGTTAACAAATTTATGTTTTATGACACTTTATATCTTAAAAGCTTTTTTGCAAGGTAAAGTCCAGGATGAAGGGGTGGTTGATATATCATGCTTGGGAAACATCTGGAACTAAAGACTGTAAATAGGTTGGGATGGTTAACTCAAGATTTTAAATGCCTTGTCACACAGTCATGGATTTTGTCCAATCAGTAATTTTTATTTGTATTTCTTTATTTCTGTTGGTTCTGGGAACATAATGACAATCATTTGTAAAAGCATTATAAAAGGTTTGGCTCCTATCCTATGATTCATAGCAAAGATCATTGACCATTTTGGTAGTGACCCTCTGGACCAACTCCATCTTGCTTATATCCTTTCAAAGCTGCAGTCTCCAGAATGGCATGTCATACACCAAAGATTCACAGAGGCACTATCGCTTACTATTTTCCTGGTCATTCCTCTTGCTGTGTGCACCCAAGTATCCTTCTGGCTTTTGCTCTCACTGTTATCTACCTGATCAGCAGATATGATTACCCCCCAGATCCTGCTCTTCCTTCACAGACAGTACTTTTGCCTGCTCCCTCGGATTTTCGCAACCCACATTCATAACTGCATTTTTTAGCATTAAATCTTAGCTGCCACAATCTAGATCAGTGACCCACAAGCTTTTTTACTTGGCAGCACAGTAAACTCTGGGTCTTGGCTGAAGGGCACACGGAAATGTGTGGATGTCGCCATGATAACATCACACGCATGCGTAACATCATCATGTCAACATCTGTGCATGCGCAAAGGCCCTCCAGATGAGGCCCTAGGCCGCCAGTGGGGGGTGCTGGAGCAGGATAGGCATGTCCTGTAGGCAGTCAGCCAGCGCCTCTCCTCCTCACCGGCGTCTCATGGCACACAGTTTGTGATACACTGCTCTAGACTATTCTTCAAGGTTTACACCATTCCTCATATTATCCCCACATTCCAGAAGGTCATCTACAAAACATTCCACAGTATTGTTTACAAAAATGTTGTAAAGAACCAGACCAAGGACTGATACCTGTAGCACAACACTGGTTAACATTCCTTTCTCAGAATGAAATCCATCTATCACTACCCCTTGTCATCTGTCACTTGACCAGTTCCTTATGGCTCATGATAAATCTACTGATCACCCTATGAGGAAGCATGTCAAAAGAATTGTGGAAGTCCAAATACACTACATCTAGTGTATACATACAGCTCTCTGGTCACTCAGTCAAAAAACTTGATCAGATTCATCTGACAAGACCTGCTTCTGGTAAAATTGGGCAGCCTGCTATGAAGCCCAGCTTTATGCTTCAAGGTAAGCCATAACTGTCACAGGCAGCCTCTGGAAGTCCAAGTTAATGACATGCAGCAGACAGTGGCATGATGTGAAGTGTGTACTTACTGCAGTGAAACCCTACTGTGCAGCTGGGCAACTAGAGGTGAAGTTTCAACAAATTCAGTTCAGATACAAAAATAAACAAATCCTTGTGGCACTCCAGTTCTCGGGGACCTTTGAGCTGATCATCTCTCATGTATTTTAAACTTCTTGTTTCCGACCACTAAGAAACGATTTAAACCATTTGAAGACTACCGCACCTACCCCCCACCAACTATGTGCTGTGTGAAAAAAAGCACACACCACCATAGTAATGTGCAATCTATTGCTGCATTGTGAGTAAAGTGTCCAGCTTCTTGTCAATGCATGAGTAAGAAGTAGCTCATACACTGAGAGGGAGAGACACACATTTTAAAAAACCAGACTCCGTGATCCCCATCCCCCACCCTAAAAAATTCACCAGTAGCTCAGTAGAGAATGACATGGTGACAAAATTCATCACCATTCCTGTAGATAACAGCAGGAAACAACCCCATGTCATTCTTTAGTGTCTATCTCAGCCTCAGTCTTTCTACACCAGCATTCTTCAATGCAAGGCTTGAGGGTCAGTGATTCTGCCCATTCATACTCTGATCCATCCCTCTCTTCTTAAAGAATGGTTTCCCACAGGGATGGGAATGGTGATAAATTTTGTCACCATGTCATTCTCTACAGTATGTCCCGAATCACCCAGCAAAAATTAACTGGTAGCTCAGTGGGCCCCTTTCACCAGGTGCCATCTACTCCAGCGCACCCTGGTCAATCTACCAAATAAGAGAATGCTTCCCTTAGTGAATTGCCTTATTTAGCAAAGTGATCTCCTAGCAGTACTGTATATCCTGATGCACTATCATTTTGGGAAGATGGCATTTTTCCAGACTCCCAACTTTAGAGGTGGACAGGGTAAGGAATTTGGGGGATCAAGCTGGAACACTAGGCCTTTTGGGAAGTTTGGGTTAAAACAGGGCTTTGAGTGGATGTCCAGAAACTTTGGCTGTCTCCATTCTGGGGGTCCACAAATTACCGCTTGCACCTCATGTGCCCTCTGCCCCTGGGTTCAACATTTCTCCTCTCTTCCCTCCCTAGTCCAGCCATTGTCCAAGCTCTCTCTCCTCAGCACCCCAGGCTCCAACATCTCTCAATCTCATTTAAATGCCTCCCTCCCTCTATACCACTCACTGTTCAGTATCTCTTCCTCCTCCTCTGGTTCCAATATTTCTTTCAATCTCTCTTCCCTCCCTCCTACCCAGCCACTGTCCAACATCTCTTTCCCTCACCTCCAGTCCCAGGTCCAGTGCTCCCCTGTATCAAACATCATCGCTCCCCCCGTCTACTTTAAATTGTTTCTTCATCCAGGTCACTGATACTGGCAGCGATTTGAAGAGGCCATCTGCTCGACCCAAGAGCTTGCTCTCTGCTGTATCCTACCCTTGCAGAAGCAGCACATTAGGTCAGGAAGGGGTGGAAAGCAGCAGAGAGCAGGCTCTGAGCTTGGGTGGACAGCCTGTTGGACCACTGTCACTGTTAAGTGACCCAGATGAAGAAATGATTTAAGGTAGATCGAATATGTGTGTATGGGAGGTTGGATAGAGGGGGGAGTACCAGATCTGAGACTAGAAGACCACCAAGTTTTGTTTTTCTTTTTTTTTTTGGGGGGGAAGGGGGGAGGCAGAGCGTGCAAGGGGATCATTTGGGAGTTCTTCAGAGCTAGGGGGTCTAGGTGCCCACAAACTACTAGGGTTTCTTTCTGTGGTGTTGGGAAGGGGTGTCTAATGTCACATTTGAGCCACCATGTATCTTTAATGATGTAAGATGAAGTGCCACACTTCACTTCAGATAACCTGTTTGCTCCCATTCCATCTTTACACCAGTCCTGATCTGGTGTAAAAAATTCACTAGGAGAAGAATTAAAACACTGGACTAGATTTTAGCACTGTTTCATATTGGGAGCAATCTGTCATGCAGTGATTTGCACACCTAGTGTGCTATTCTTCAGCAAAGTTCTTTTACCACTGATTTTCCTGTGCTAAAATTTCTTACTGCATCAGGAATAAGAGTAGTGTATGAAAATAAGGAATAAGCCATGCACTAACAAAAAGTAGCTTACCGCATCAAGGGCCAGAAGGGACTGGAGAAAGGTCAGAGTGTATTCTGGAAAAGCTCATGTAGTTCATCATCTCCTGATACTGTTTTGGTTGGGACCAAAAGAGCAGCTAACTTTTGCATGTTATACTGGAGGTTCACACAGCAAAAGTGCCAATAAATATTTTTTGGGGAATTGGTATTTCTTATGTTTTTGACACTTCTGCTCCTAGTGTGTTACTATTTCCTGTGAAGAATATGGTTTTCTTTACTACTGCCTCACAGTTATCAGAAACATGACATAAACATGACATCTTTTTAACATGTTCTTTCAAAGGCAATATTTCTATATGGAAGTTTTGTGTATACCATGACAGAAGGAACCACACTCCTAAGCCAAAGTAGTTAGAGGACACCTTTGCAGTACTGTAAAATGTTAAGTGCTAGTGTGATATCTATTCTTCTTCTGATAAGGAAAGGGGGAGTGAATCTCAGATCCCCCATTAAGATTTCATCCAGGTGGACAAACTGCCCAAAAATGAACCGTGTCCTGCATTTTCTGGAAATGTCCTTAAAACTCATGTTTGCCCTTAAACCCCACCCCAGGTCAAAACCAGCTTCTATTAAATAAACCACTTCTTCAGAAAATCAAGTGTTTCCTCTGCCTAAATTTACTGCTGGGGGGGATCTTTTTAGGAGTGGAGGAATAGCCTAACGGTTAGTTAACTCCTTGTGACTCAGCAAGTTACTTATCCTCCACTGCCCCACGTACATAATCTCCCTTCCCTTCTTTTTATGAAAGTAAGAAGTAGGATAAAGGTAACAGACATTTAATATCTGTCTTAATGAACTTCTCATGTCACTAACAAAATATTCTAAACAATACTTGACAATTTATGAGTATTGCAGAGAAACCCAAGGCAACAACTAAAGAATGAGCAATACTAGGTGTTCAAGCAGTTAGATATCAAACATCAGATTTACTGATAAAAAGATCCTTACTGCATATAGCTTATGTGCATATACATCTAATATAAAGGTCAGTTTAGCTCTCTTCTTAAGTCAAGGGTGGGGTTGCTCTCAGAGGGTTATGCTATTCTGATGCCTGATTGATTGTATTGCTTGTACTGTTTTGGTACTGTGATGCTGTGTTGGTGTGCATTTTTGGTTATAAATAAACAATTGCAAAAAAATAAAAAATAAAAAGGGGGGGGAGTCATGGCTACAAATCATTTGGGGTATTGTTCTTTAGACCAAAACATGAGACACCCTCAGACTCCCTGCATATAAACAACAAAAAAAAGGCAGGGACCATTGGGGAGACTTTAGAATGCATGCCTTGACCACTGTGTTTTCACAGAAGCAGATAGCAGATTAGGTCCAAGGCTGCAGTCCAGACCCACATTAAGGATTTAGAATGCTACCAACATGTTACTAGCTCAAATTAGGAGGACCGGTATGTGCAATTTGTCCTATATATTATTTTAGGTTTATTTATTCATTCAGATTTATTAATCACATATACACAAATGCCTGAAGTAATACAATTATAAAAAGGCATCAGAACAATAAAATCAAACTCAACATCATCAAAATATAATCCCCAAAGAATAAAATCCAGTCATCTTTAAGAGGTCTACTGCCTTAAAAATGCAAGTATTCTTTCACATGCTCAATTTTCTCTGGCAATCAGGTTTGGAATTATAAGTGCCAAGAACTTATTCAATATAAAACAAACATTGTTTACATGTAATGGTCACTTGCATATTTCCCCAAAGGGCATGTATGCTTGATACCACCATGTATGTATTTACCAATTTAATCATTGAAACAGCCAATCTTGGCAATAAATTTCATATAAGATGGATTCAGTGATATACTGTTAACAAGTTCTATTTTTTTCAGGTTCTTAAGCCAAGAAATTAACCCAAAATGCAACCTGTAAAAAGTCACCCCAAATCGAAAGAAATTATTTCTTCACTACAAAGTTCTTCTAGTCAGGAGCATATTGGTCAAGTGTCCCAATGCTCATGCCAACCAAGAGATTTATATTCCATGCTTCCACCCATATTTCCTTGCTTGTGTCTGACACCATTCCCATTAATGCACAAAAATAGCAGAAAACAGTTGCTGCTAGTACTGAATAGATAGATATTCAACTAGATGAGAAGAGTTGCTCATTTCTGAATTGGGAGAGAACCAGCAGCAGATTTTCCACATACATACCTCATGCATCCCTGAACCTTATCCTCTCCTTAACCCCTTATCCTCATATTTCCTTTGTAGTTATGCCAAGTGCTCTAGAATAGAGAGCTGCACGGGAACAGGGATGGGAATCCCATGGGTTCCCCCTTCAGGTCATGGGGATCCTATGGGGACGCCCCCTAGGGTCGCAGGGATCCCGTGGGGACGCCCCCTAGGGTCGCAGGGATCCCACAGGGTTCAATACAATTCGAGCTGCGAGGCTCGTCTGATTTTCCTACCTTCCCTGCTGCGAGGCTCGTCTTCCATTTCCTGCCTGACCTGCCACAGCACACATAGCCAATCGGAAGTCTTCCCCGATGTCAGCGCTGACGTCGGAGGGAGGGTTTATGGAAGACTTCCGGTCGGCTATGTGTGCTGCGGCAGGCAGGCAAGAAATGGAAGACGAGCAGTGTTCTCCCTAGCACCCTGTTGTCCCCCCGCCAGCTCAGCCAGTTTTTGCTGGTGCAAAGTGCTGAGGTACTCAATTTCAGTGCTTTGAAAATATCTTTATATTGAACAAAACGTATTTTCTGGGTCTTGTAGTGTAAGCTCTTCGAGGAGAGACCTCCATACCCGATATGCCTCTGGCCTAATGCTGGGCTCATCTATTACCTGCTTGGCTTGAATGATCTTGTCCAGAACTTCAGACAGAACAAATAACTCGTATTTGACCCAAGTTAGTTGCAAAAAAGAGGTGTCCAAATGTCTCTGCAGAGCTCGGAAAACTACATGCTAACATTTCAAAAATTCGATTAAATTTCTGATGCTTCTTTTAAAATAATAGAATGAACGAAGTGAGTTAAATGAGTATATTTTTATTTAATTATATTTTATTCGAGATGGGTCAGGTTTTAGTGTGGCACTGGATAACATTTAAAGCTTCCCCAAAACAGTCTGAGAAGGGATTCATATGCAGACAGAGCTCAGAAATAATTTTTTAAGATTAGTTGCACAATATATGCTTAGGATTTTAGATTGGGATGTTTTAAGGCTAAATCAGACAGCAGAAAAATATAAAAGAGTCTCCTCTGGCAAAAAGACAGGAGATAATGTTCCTATTTCTGTATTCAGGATACAGGGAAATCTAAGGCCAATTAGACATGTTTTAAAAAACCAAATTCAAAAAAGAAAAGTTTCCAACCAGTTCTCAGGACACACCCAGCCTATCAGTTTTTCAGGCTACCCATAATGAATATGCATGAGATAAATTTGTTTTCATTACTTCCACTGAATACAAATCTATCTCATGTATATTCATGGAGGGTGTCCTTAAACCATCCTGACTAGGTGTGTTTGAAGACTTGAGTTGAGATGGAATCCCTGTAAAATTTTTAAATGAAAATCTCCAAAGCTAAATGAATAAAAACAAATTATTTACTATCCCAAAACTTTGTTTTCTAATGTCTGCGTAGAAGGACAGTAAAAAGAGAGGGGGGGGGGCTCTAGAATCACTAAATTGGCAGGAGTGATTCGCAAAGCGAGTTTTGAAGTGGCTTTTTGATAATTTTTTTAAAATTATATTAATTTGTGTAGATTGGTTGGGATGTATTATGATTTTTTTTGTAACCTGCTGTGAAATTGAATGTAGGGATATGGCAGGTAAACCCTGACTGTAAACCCATAGAGACACTAGATCTGGACGGGGGGGGGGAGAGAGGAGAGAGAGACAGAAAAGGACCTTGAGGAGGGGCTGGAATGCAGACTTGAACCAAAAGGGAGGGGAAAGACAGAGCAGATGCTGAACTAGAGGGGGTAGAGAGGGGAAACACACTGAACTGAGGAGAAAGAGAAGAGATGCCAGGCCCTGGGGAGAGGGAGGACAAAGAGAGCGAGACAGACAGAAAGACCTCAAACAAAGGTGGGAGGACTCAATATGTTAGCTTTGGGAAATGTATGTAGCAGATGTCTTTGAATTGTGTTCAAAAGAAAAGGAAATGCATTTCTGGTTTTATTTCTACAGTGTTGAAGTATTTGCTGATCCTTGCTGTGACTGGTGGGGATCCCCAAGCACCGCCAGCAGAATACCTCCTCTAGAGAGGGCCAGAACTCCCCTCCACCAAGCACAGCAGTCGCTGGCAACATCCATGAGCCACTGAGGTGCTAGCATCTGTGACTCAGGGACGCTACTGCTGCCTGCCAAGCTTGGCAAAAGGGACCCACGGCCAACTGCAAAGGAAGTCCTCAGCTGACAGCTTGGGGGTTCTCATCAGCTGAGTATTTATTTATATTGTATATTTACATTAGAGGCTCTGGTAGAAACCCGTTTACAAAGTATATACTCTTCCCAATTAATATTTCCAAATTAATAAAGGGTCTTTGCTTATTTGTAAATGGGTCTCTACCAGAGCCTTTAATTCAGTAGCATAATTAAATGAAATAACTATTTCTGAAGTTTATAGGGATGGGCGGGGATGGAGGGGATTCCTCACAGGGACGGGTGGGGACAGAGGGGATTCCTCACAGGGACGGGCGGGGATGGAGAGATTCCTCGCAGGGACGGAGGGGATTCCTCGCGGACGGGTGGGATTTCTGTCCCTGCGCAACTCTCTACTCTAGAGCAGCTAGCAATTTTTAGGATAGCCTTAATTTATATAATCAGGTGCAAATACAGGCAGGTACCTATGCCAGCAGGTGGGGGGGGGGGGGGGTTTGAGCAGCAAAACAGCAACATAAGTTAAACAATAGTTTCTGAGCCATCAATATCTATTTTTAAGGGAGGGGAAGGGTTAAGCTGAAGGTTCGCTAAAGGTACCCCAAACCCTTCCACTGGCTCTGTGAACATGCATGAGAGTTGCATGCATACTACTGCTATTGAGCAGAAATATCACGTATATTCTCAGGGATAGCCCGAAAATTTGACCAGTTGATAGCATTCGAGAACTGAGTAAATAGTCAGATACAGTCTTCCTACTCCCTTCAACTTCCTATGAACACACTCCTAGCCCTCCTACATATACAACGCTTCAGGCCCCTTGTGTACCCTCTACCCCATATTAACCTTTTCTACTTCCTTCATCCTCCAACAAAGTACATATATATATATACATAGGAGGGGTAGCAGCGTATCTTCCCTAGCCTATACACGCTTCCTATTCTAAATGCACATACAGCCCTTCATTCCGCTCCCCCCGTCCAACAACGTATCCCTCCCACACTCTTCCCCCATCCACTTCTACGGCTCTTCCGCCAGCTCTAAGGCCTACTCCGGAAACGCGGCCCCACCATTGCCAGGTCGGTCCCGCCTCCCCAGACAGGTCCTTCCTCCCCGGGGCCGGGCCCGCCCCACCCGGCCACAGCACAGCAACTCCCCACCCCCGACCAGCCACGACAGCGACTCCGAGTCCCACCGACGGCAAAAGCAGCCTGGAAAGTGAGAGAGTAAAGAGCGGCTCCTACCCACCGCTCATGACGCCATTCCTTCATCCCCGGTCCCTGGCGGACTGCACCACCGCCCCGCCACATCCAATCACCACACACCCTGCTCATGAGAGATGGGGCAACGAACCAATGGCAATCAAACACTGAGCAATGGGCAGTGCGCCTGGCCAATGATATTGTCCATTCTGTGATGTAAAGTGATCGACGGTAATATCTACCAATAGAGGGTGAGCCTTAGGTTCTTGCGGGCAACAGGAGTCCCTGCTATGACGGGCGTACACTAAGCCAACAGATTCGCTATCATAAACTTGACTGATGGGGCATTGATCCAATGGAATGATAAATGCCACCCACTTGTTGATTGATGGACAGGCTATATAATCCATTCCTGGTTAAAAAGAAAAAAACCGTAAGCGCTTTTTATCACTTTTTGAGTCTCCACCCACTCGACGAAGGCGGGTCCTGACGTGCCAAATTGTTGCTGATATGATTGGCTAATTTGTTATTGATTGACTGGCAAATGACCAGTGAGAAAAACAGTTTCCTGTGGAAAATACGACCTCCCTTCTTTAAGACGTGATGGGGGAAGGCAGGAGAAAGCGGAGTTTGGGAGGGCGAGCACTTAAAAGTTTCTTTCTATTTAGGTGATAGCTCGTTTCCAGACTTAATTGTTGTTATTTATGTCTCTACTTTTATTTACTTGTTTGAATTGGTCTGTTACATCTGAGCATTTGGTATTAAGAACATAAGAACTTGCCATGCCGGATGGTTAACCAAGGTCAGAAGTAACTGGTAAAATCCCAAAGAAGAATAAACCGATTTTATGCTGCTTATCCTAGAAGTAAGCAGTGGATTTCCCCAAGTCCATCTTAATAACAACTTAGAGACTTTTCTTTTAGGAAATTATTCAAACCTTTTTAAACTCAGCCAATACCTTCCTGTCTTTCCCTTATGCTGTTCAGCATCTCCTTGCACACTACATTGCAGGATTTTGTGCTATTGTTTCAGAGTAGGGTCAGGCCCAAATGTACCCCACTCCTGAAGGTTCAAGATCCTCCCTTTCCTCCCCTCCTCCCCATGGAGTCCAGCAGCATGTCTCATTCTCTATCTCTCTATGCTGTCCAGCATATACCCCATTCTATCCCCTCAAATGGTACTCATAACCCTTTCCCTTTGTCTCACCCTCCCATGGTGTCTAGTGTCCCTTTCTTTCCTTATTTCTCCCCATGGTGTCAATCATCTCCCTCTTTTGCTATTTCTTTCTTTCTCTCTCTCTCTCTCTCTTCCTCCCCCTCCCCCCCCCAGTCCCAGCATTTCACTCCTTCCTTATTCCTGTTCTCCTGTGGTGACTGGCATATTTCTCCTTCCTTATTTTCCCTCCCCCTGACTGTCCAGCATCTCTCTCCTTCCTTATTCCATCTCCTCCCCTGGTGTCTCAGTGTCCCCCTCCAGCATCTTCCTATCCTCCCAACAAGGTGTTCAGTGGCTTCCCTCTTCTACTGTGGTGGTAATGGCATGTCATCTTGCATACAAAACACATACTTGGAATACATGCTCAACGTCTGCTGGGTCCTTCCCTTTCTGAAAATATAAGTTCAGAGGAGGTGAGACCTGTTGAGCCTTCAGCATATGCAGAAGTTCAAGGCCCCATCCTAGGCATGATGTCAAGCTATTTTCAACAGTGGCCAGCCCAGTAAATACTGTAGCTATGTTATTCAATGCTGAAAATATGAAGAATGGTATTATATTGGGAGACAGGCAAGATGTTAAAGACTAGAATAATTTACATATACATCAGGTTAGAGGCCCCTAAGCAGACAAGAGGACACTTCTGGGGACCAGGCCACTGTATTGTGTATCAATATGCTAAGATTAGGATGATATACAGAAACTTTAAAACAATCAAGGAACCTAAAGGGGCCTATACAGAAATCTTTTCATGTTACTACAGGTTTTACACAGTTTTACTGTAGGGTAGTAATGTAGAGAGGATTTCATGTAACTCTGGAAACCCTGACTGCACACCTCATTAAAATGAATGCAAATGTGGCATTTTTTATATTCCACAGCATGCAAAATATTTTTTTTTAAAAAGCTTTGGATGTGCAGCTGCAAAATAATTTTTAAAAAAAGCTTTGGATGTGCAGCTACCACAGGAAAAATTGTATAAGGGTCTGGGGCAGAATATAAGGATTGATTGAGAGGAGTGGGTGACTACTGGTACTCCCTCTCCCTCCAATCCAACCATCCTGCCCCAATACTTGCATCAGGCCCTCCCCAATGACTTATATTGAAATGATCCCCTCACCTGCAGTTCAAAAACATTTCCATAGTAGTCTAGTGACCCTCTCCTTTCCTGACCCTCTACTCACAATTAAAACATTTCTCTGATAGTCTAGTGGTCCACCTCCCTCCTCTCAACTTGATCCCCTAGCCTCAAATAAAAAATTAAATTCCTGGCATCTAATGGCACCCTTCCACCCTGACCCTCCTGTCTGGTGCAATGCCTACTCCTGCCTCTGGTGCTGCCATTTTGAAAAATGGTGACACCCTGCTCTGCACAGTGCATTTTGGGAATGCATTAAGTGGGGCATGTCTACCATGTATGAGCAGGGCACAGCTATTTTTCAAGGTATGGTAGGTGAGGGGTCAGGGGTGGGAGAGTACCTCTAGACACCAGGGATTGAATTTTTACTTGAAGAAAGGAGGTCAGGTCAGAAGGGTGAGGGAGGGAAGGGGCTACTAGACAGGGAAATGTTTTAAATGTGGGTAGGGGGGTCAGGTCAAGGGAGGGAGGAGGGCCTCTAGATGGGACTGATGGTTTGGTTTAGAGAGGTAGGGAGATGCCGTATATTTTGTTTTGGTTTGCTCTTCTTCCTGTCTGTGTGAGCCAGTCACTGCTTGCACATTGACAGGAAGGGTGACATTTAAAAATGAACTATGGATTACTGTTGTGATTTTACAATATTATTTTCCTAGCAGTAATTTTGTAGTAGGGCAATTGCTGCATCACAAAGCTTCCTGCATCTGCCCCACATTATTATTAGTTTCAAAGTAACTTCAAAAAGATTTGGGATTCCTACACCTTATACACCAAAGCATTTACCTGCCTGTCACCTTTTGATCACTCATCCTTTTCTCTCTCCCCCTCCCCCCCAATTTCTCCTCCCTCCTTCTTGGACTATTGGAATGTTTTTTTCATTGACTGATATTTTCTAGTATTGTCATCTTTTACTCATTCAGTTCTGAGCTGAGGAAGAGCATTAAGCTCCCAAAAGCTAGGCAAGAAATGTATTAATTAAAAGGTATAACCTTATATTTTTTTTACTTATCAGTTTTTATGTACAGTGTAGATCTGTGGGATGCTCCACTGTTCTTCACTATCTATTTGAAAATTTACCTATTCTCTCTTTCCTATCTTTTTAATCAATGATTATTAAAAGGACCGCAATTCCATTTATTTATATTCAGGTATATTTTCTTTTAAACAACAGACAGTTTAACATCAAATCTTTAGTAGGCATTTACAATATCATTTCAATCCCTATCAACTGCATATTGCCAATAGAAACTAATTAGAACAGCATTCAGTTTCTCTGTTTTGTTAATAATTGAGCCCCTCCCTACCATCCCCCCCCTCAACTCACCAAATATACCTAGAATGCAAGCACTTTCAAATATTTCAGTAAAAGTGCCTGGTCCTTTTCAAACTTATTATATGGGTCATCTGCCATCTGGTGGTTCATTTTTTCCATCAAAACCACTTTCCACAGTCTATTTATCCTTCCAGACATGGGGGCTCAATCTGCTTCCAGTGCTCTGTCAATTCACACCTAGGTCTGCTATTTCATATTTAAATTATTTCAGAACTTAGTGCTGAATACCATTACCGTATTTTCACGCATATAACGCGCATACGTGTATAATACGCATACACGTATAGCGCGCGGGAACAAAGCATTGCTGTAAAAAAAAATCTATATAGCACGCACACGCGTATACCGCGCATGCTGCTATAACCTCCTCCCACCACCCCCGCTTACTCCCTCTTCTGGCCTGCGAACCAGCATCCTCCCCCCCGCTCGCGTCACCCCCCTCCCCCGCGATCCTATATCCTCCCCAGCACCGCAAAGACATCGCTTACCCGATTGGGCACCGGCACCAGCACCAATGCACAGGACGTGCCAGTGCCCGAAGATCCTCCCTCGCCTGGGCTGGGCTGGGCTGGGCAGTGCGAGGGAGATCCTCCTTCTTCCCTGTGCTGGGCTGGTCTGGGCTTTGAGCATTTGTGCATGCTCAAAGCCTTCTGGTCTCGCTCTCTCTGAGATTCTGAATCTGAGAATCTTGGAGAGAGTGAGACAAAAGCCTTCTGGTCTCGCTCTCTCCGAGATTCTCAGATTCAGAATCTCGGAGAGAGCGAGACCAGAAGGCTTTGAGCATGCGCAAATGCTCAAAGCCCAGACCAGCCCAGCACAGAGAAGAGGGAGGATCTCCCTCGCACCGCACAGCCCAGCCCAGGCGAGGGAGGATCTTCGGGCACTGGCACTGGCACGTCCTGTGCATTGGTGCTGGTGCCGGTGCCCAATCGGGTAAGCAATGTCTTTGCGGTGCGGGGGGGGGATGTAGGATCACGGGGGAGGGGGGTGACGCGAGCGGGGGGAGGATGCCGGTTCGCAGGGGGGATGCCAGATCGCAATGAGAAAAAAAAAATGTATAACGCGCTCACACATATAACGCGCATGGTTATACTCGGTTTGTAAAATCGTGTATAACGTGCGCATTATATGTGTGAAAATACGGTAGATGCTGGTGACATACTGCTATTTAGCCTGTCAATTTATTTAAACACAGCTTCTAGTTTCATCATGATTTTCTTCAGATCCTCACACTCATCACTTCCAAAGCACAGTTTCAGCACCTGTATCTCACCCGTGTACTGTACATTCTGATGTTTACTTCTTGAAGTAAAAGGTGGCAAACCTCACCTCTAATTAGCATTGGGAGAAAATAAACAGTCTGTGCACCTAAGACTTTTATTTGTTTATTTACTTATTAGGGCTTTATAAATCGCCTTTACAAAGCGATTCACCCAAAGTATGTACATACACGTATCAAGCACGTTACATAGGCAAAAGAAACTTGAAAAATGATAAATAAAATCTTATTTTTTAATTCTTTTAAGAAATTTTGCATAATTTTTAGTACAATATCAAGTTTAAAAAACTTGCACAGCAAAGTAGTTGTTTGGCAATTTTTATAGTAAATCTTATGGCCTCTTTTATGAAGCCATGCTAGCGAATGCCTTGTGGCAAATGCAGCGAAGCCCTTTAAATCCCTGTGGGCTTCGGTGCATTTGCTGCGCTGGCCTGCACTATTTTTTTTTTTTTTTTTTTATAAAAGAGGCCCTTATTTTTTAAAGTTGCATAGGATTCACTTGCTTTTATAATTCATGTCTAAATAAATATTCGTGTGTTAATGCTATTCAGTTCTTTTAAATGCATATTATTTAGAGAAAATGTATCGCCTGCACTTAGCTTTGCTCATGCTATTCTTAAACCTTTTACATTGCAAACACTACGGGCTCCTTTTACTAAGCTGTGATTGCGATTTTAGTGCGTTCGTAGCACGCGCAGAATTGCCGCACACGCTAGACACTAATGCCAGCATTGAGCTGGCGTTAGTTCTAGCCGCGTAGCGTGGGTTTAGCGCACGCTAAAATCCTGCGTGCACTAAACCCGCACTAAACCCGCTATCGCAACTTAATAAAAGGAGCCCTATGTGGGCTGTAGTTACTAATTAGAGAATAGCTTTATTTAAAAAAAAAAAAAAAAATAATACCCTTTCTTCCAGGAAGGTTTACAGCAATTTTGTGAAGGTCACTATTGAATTCTTGGAGAGATAATATAATCTGTGCTGGCTTCCTCACAAAAGAGATGGAAAGTTTCGGGACGGTTGCAGTAAAGTTATAGGAATGCCATAGGGTGACAGAAAATACTAAAATACTGAAAGGAATTGACAAAATAGAGCAGAAAAAAATGTGACAATGTGACACGGACAAGAGGACATGGACTGAAGCTAAGGGGGGACAAGTCCAGGACAAATATCAGGAAGTTCTGCTTCACGCAACGAGTGGTGGACACCTGGAATGCTCTCCCAGAGGAGGTTATTGCGGAATCCACCGTTCTAGGATTTAAAAGCAAACTAGATGCACATCTCCTTACGAGAGGCATAGAGGGATATGGGTGACTAAAATTACGCCAGGTGTACACCTGGCTGGGCCTCCGCGTATGTGGATCGCCAGACTTGATGGACTGAAGGTCTGATTCGGAGATGGAGGTTCCTATGTTCTTATGTTCTAAAAGTTTACTCAAGTAGTCGTTAGCCCCCTTTTCCCCACCATCCCATCTACCATAATATTTATTTATTTATTTAGATTTATATCACGTCCTCCCAGAAGGCTCAGAGTGGGTTACAAGTTAACAGAAGAGGAACATTGCGTTAATGCATAGGAGGAGACACAGTTATACAGGGGAGCAGAGCAAAATAGGCATGGCAATTAGGTGGCGTACAGTTTGCACACACCACATTTACCATTGCATGTTTCAGCTACTGAAGATGCCTCTCCAATAGATAGAGTTGCAGTTAGAGAATGGCATGGGGGCCAAATTTTTCCCCGTCTCCGCAGAACTCAATTTCCCCGAGAGTTTTGTCGCTGTCCTGTAAGCTTTGCTTTAACCGCACAAGACTCGAACACTTATGATTTTAAAGTGTTTGAGGCTTGTGCATATGAGGCCAGAACTTGCAGGAATGAGGCAGGGACAGGAAAAGAACTCACGGGGATGGGGAAAAATTTGTCCCCGTGTCATTCTCTAGTTGCAGTCAACCTTTCTGTTGGCACACTGCCTTCTCTGCCCTGTCTGCTTTCATTTCTATAGTGTTGCTTCTACTATGAACATATTTAGGCAAAGCTTTCCTTAGCAGTGACTCCAGCTCTTACTTTACTTCCAATACGAGTGCTCTAACTGTAGCCTAAAAAGGCTGCCCATCTCTATTGTTCTGGCTTTTGAAATCTTCAAAATACAACATGCTTGATGGTGTTTTGCCAATAACTTCATGGGATACAGGATCGTAATTTGATTGGCTGTACCTTTATGACATCATTACTTGAGTTAGTCAGAATTGCCATTCTCTTCTGCACGGGAACAGGGATTGTGGGAATCTCACGGGACTCCCGCAGGGATCCCCCCCCCCAGGTCTATGGGACTCCAATGGGGATCACCCCAGATATACGGGACTCCTGCATGGATGGAACTGAGGTTTCTGAGGCCTGGAAAGAGAATTAGTAGAAGATAGACAAAAGCAAAGACTGGGACCAAGATGATGGAAAAACAAAATGTCCCACCAGCTACAGCAAGGGAGATGTTCATTTTGAGGGGGGCTAAGCACAAAGTGGAAGGCCCAGCCCCCTCTCATGGCTATGCCACCAATTGTGTTTAGTACAAAATTAACTACTTGCTGAGTTTGTTTTGGGATTTCCAGTTCAGTTTTGGCACATTTTTCTTATGCAACCATTGTCCTGAAAATTAGGAAGGGGTGCTGCTGGACAGGGGGGAGGTAAAAGGAAGGGAGAAGGGCTACTGCTGGACAGGGGGAGCAGGGAAGAGGTGCTGCTGGACAGGGGGGAAAGACAGAAAAATAGAAAGAAATGCCTAAGTCTACACATCTATTCTAGCACCCGGACTAAAAAACTAGTTTGTTTATATTTCATTTTATTGTTGGTTTAAATAAACTAAGACTAAAAAAAATCAAAGCTGTCAGAAGTAATTGCTGGTTTTTTATGGGGACAGGTAACTTTTATGGGGGGATGGGTGGGGACAGAGGAGATTCCTCGGGTCGGAGGGGATTCCTCGCGGGGTCGGGTGGGGATGGAGGGGATTCCTCATGGGGACGGGCAGGGATGGAAGAGATTCTGGCGGGGACGGGAGAGAACAGGTGGGATACTGATGAGGGCGGATGGGATTTCTGACCCCGTGCAACTCTGTACTTCAGAGGCCCTCAACTTGCCTTCTGTGACTAGATCAGCTAATGCCAACCTGCACACTTTTGGGTGTCTCCATCTGGTGATGCTTATATTAATTGATTTCCATAGTATAATCCAGTCCTCTTTGTTCCCCCTTGCAATAGACTTAAGGCTCAGGTATGTGCTTTCCCTTGTCACTTTTTCCATATAAGAAGGGTGGATAGGCAGGTAATAGGAAAAGGAAAGAGGCCAAGCCACATGTCTCATCCCCCCTGAACTTTACTCATTGGCCCATCTCTAGCTTAAACCAATTTGAATGTGTAACCACAAAAAGGCGGTATACAAGTCCTATTCCCTTGCCCCAGGTGACCGTGCCCTCTAGCTACAGCCCACCACTCATAGGAGGAGCAATGGGGAAATCTCTTCCACCTCTTTTCTAGGAAGAGCAGTGATGCCTGTATACCTTCACTTCCTGGGCACTCTGGTCCAGGGGATTTCTCTAACTGAGGCAACCATTAGCAGCTTTTCTACCCCCTACAACAATAAACTACACATATACACTTTACTCTTGGGATAGAAGGTCCTTCATGTTAT
This sequence comes from Geotrypetes seraphini, assembly GCF_902459505.1. Taxonomy (NCBI): domain Eukaryota; kingdom Metazoa; phylum Chordata; class Amphibia; order Gymnophiona; family Dermophiidae; genus Geotrypetes; species Geotrypetes seraphini. Next base: position 79,260,598 of record NC_047096.1, on the reverse strand, counting down.
CATTACCTGAATGATTCAAATTCCTAAATTCGTTTTTATGCTCTCAGCCATCCTTGATTAGCTCAGCCAATGCCATAATTGGTGCTGCTGCCTAATGCCAGCCTGCACCTTTTTCTGCCTGACCAACCAGGCAATACTTGTCCATTGCCTTGTATAGTACAATCTAATCCTTTCTTTCCCATTTTCTTGGGGGTGGGCATAAGGCTCAGGTATCCATCAAAGCCAGCTTGGGCCTACTAGGCCCATGCCCAGGGTTACGAACGCGTGAGAGGGCAGCTCTCATCAAGACGGGTTTGGGTAGCAGCCTGTCTATGCAGTCTGATGGTTATGTTTACTGAAACACATGTTATATTTTTCAGGAATATGATGAATCTACCAATTTCTATGTTTTGTACCCTATGCAACCTATTTCTGCTTTTGTCATTTCATTGTTTGTCATTAACATCTTGTCAGTTATTGTCTAAACAGTGTTCTTCAACCACCGGTCCATGGACCAGTGCCGGTCCACAGAAATTTCCTGCCGGTCCACAGGGCCAGCACGTGCATCAGGCTCAAAACAATGTTCTTCAACCACCGGTCCACAGTGCGATCGATGCGGCGTTATCTTCGAGCCAGCTCCCTCTTCTTAACTGATTCAGTGCACAAAGCCACGGGCAGTGACTCCTACAGGCATCCTGCGCGTTGCAACGTCAGAGGGAAGGCTTCCAGATGAGGCACGGGACATGCAAGGTGCATTAGTACTATTATGGGGGTGGGGTCTGGGGTGGAGATTGGGTAGAGATGGGCAGGGTCTGGCCCACGAACTAGCCCAGTGTTCTTCAACCGCCGGTCCACAGAATAATTATTTTATTTCTGCCGGTCCATAGGTGTAAAAACACTGGTCTAAACTACTCTATTAATGTTAAATGGATCGTCTTATGGATTTGTGTCTTTAAAGCCAGCGTTTGCAGGAGGGATGGGCAATGATGAGTGTGAGACAACTGCAGGAGATAGAGATGGGGACCTTGAATCCTATGTCCAAAGGGGAGAGGGGTCCTATGTGCTAGTTGGCCCAGGGTCCCACAAACTTATGATCTGACCTGGGGCAGTGGTTCCCACTTGCCCTTAGGCCCCCCCTCGGTGAAGTTGTGGCCTTGTTCATAATATCACTAGCACTCCCCATTTGAATCCTGCCCTGTTTTGTTGAATGGTCAGATGGCTGAAGTTTGGGTGAACTTTATGTTTATTTGCACACTTGCTAGTATGAGTAGGATGCGCATGAATGTGCACGCATTATAAAACAGTATAATCAATGTGCATTGTATTCATGCTCAGTGGCTAGTGTAAGTGCTCACGCATAAAAAGTAGACCTGTTATGTTATCATTCTACAGTATTTAAAAAGTAGGCTGTAAACAGGCACATTCAGGTTGCCTTTGTGGAATTACCTTCAAAAAGGGAGATTTAATAATGAGGTGCTCGTGGGTGTGCACCCCTGTAGGGGTTATTTTATAGATGGTATCCAAGGTGAACGTCTAGGGAATAATTAAACTTATGAGGAGTGTGTAGTGGTTAGAGCTACAGCCTCAGCACCCTGTGCTGTTCCTTGTGACCCTGGACAAGTCACTTAATCCTCTACTGCCCCAGGTAGATTGTGAGCCCACTGGGACAGATAGGGAAAATGCTTGAGTCTCTGTATGTAAACTGCTTTGAATGTTGTTGTGTAACTAAAAAAAAGGCAGCATACAAGTCCCTATCCCTTATCTCCTTTATCGTCCTAGTCCTAAGGCTCACTGCCCCCTTATTTATTGATAAAGAATATGGGCCATTGAGATATTGGTAACAGTAATGGTTTATTTAGCATAGCAAAATAAATGAAATAGTAAGCAGCAGTAAAATCCTAGTACACTTCTCCCCCCGTATTCGTGGTTTCAATTATTCACGGTTTTTAGCTTGCTGGCTCCTCCCCCCCCCCCCCAAATTACATCAGCTTGCATAGAGAAATCTCTGATTCCAAGCATTTACAGAGAAAATCGCTGATTCCTAGCACTTTGTTCACTGTGTTTTGCCTCTCCTTCAGGAACAGGCCAGGTCTCCCACCATGTTATTTGCGGTTTCACCATATTCACGATAGTTTTTAATAGTAAACAGCAAATAACATGTAAAAAAGTTATTCGCAGTTTTTCAGTATTTGTGTTTCTGTTAATCCCCTATCACAGCGAATACGGAGAGAGAAGTGTAATAGATTCTAACAATCCCTAACACCAATACTGATGTCTAAAAAAAGATAAACACGTTATCACTAGGAACAAAACACTCCGTATCGGCAAATATCCATATATCCATATCTGTCTATCCCCCTGAATAATCACAGAACTAAAACATACAACCTGTAGGTGGCGATACAACATTAGTAACATTTTCCAGCTCTTCAGGCAGTAACTCAGTCAGGTGAAAGAAGATTGGAGCCAGCAGTTGGGACAGGAGGAGAAATTTCTCAGCTGCTTCATTCTCTCTCTTTCTCTCCTCCTGCACTGAATCTCTGCATGGCCATATATAATCCTTAACATATATTCAGGAATAATCAATTGCCCCAAGTGCTGTGCACACAGGTGATTATAACACATACTTTCTAATACTTCTCAGTGCTCAGAGAACCATTTTTAGCTGATGAGACTGCTGGGTAAGCAAAATTTTTTAGCCCACTACTGATACGGCTCAATTCTCAATCATTGCACTGGTCCCTGTAGTATCTATAAGTATAATACTCTCTCATTTTTTTAAATCTTTTTAAATTACTTTTTGTCTTTTTAAATGCTCAACTTCAAAACAGACTTAGCTTGTAATGCAGGGCTTCAACGGGTTCTGACGCATTTCGCCATGCTGCCTCAGAGTACCTGCATCAACACGAACTTAATTCTGCCCCCACCATGTCTGTTTTTACTTCAACCCCTCTAGCTAAGACCGCCATTTTGTGAATTGGGTCGGTTAGCAGTGATCGTTGCTAAACCTGTGAAAACAGGTCGTTTCTGAGAGGTCATTCCAGGTTTTTACTCCTAGAAAGGTAAGTATGGAGTGGAAAACCCGTTTGTATTGAAGATTTTTTTGTGGATGGAAGATTTAGTAGTATCTTGTTGAGGGTTCTGCAAGAGCTGAACCATGCCGCTGAGAAAAGCTGGATGAGGGGAGCCGCTGAGTTTCCATGAAGTATGTGGTGCACGATGCATGATATTTTGAATGTTATTCATTATGAGATGGGTAGCCAGTGTAGTTGTTTGGTGAAAACTGTGACAGAGTCATATTTTCTCAGACTGAAGATTAGTCTTATAGCAGTGTTTTTGATTAGTTGTATTTTATGGCCCACTACGAAGTTGATTCCTATGTAGGTGGAGTTGCAGTAGTTTAGTTGAGGTAGAATCATCAGTTGTACTATTAAGGCAAAGTAATGGTGAAAGTACAGTCTGATTAGCCTCAGTTGTCTCAGGGTGAAGAGGGATTTCTTTTGGAGATTTGAGGCTTCATGGTAAGTGTAGAATCTAGAATGTAGCCAAGGATTTTGGAGGATTCATCTATAGGAAGGATTTTGCCCAATTGGAGGGTAATGTTTGTTGGTGCCGTCTGTTGGGCCTTGTGGAAGTATAGAACTTTGTTTTTGATTGTGTTTAATTTTAGCTTGTTGATTGTTGCCCAGTTTTGGATTCTTTCAATATTGAGTGTGACTTTGTTGGTGATGTCCGTTTGATTGTTGGTTGTAGGAATAAGGAGAAAAATGTCATCTGCGTAAGACATTATGCTCTCGTCTTCAAATTTTATGTTTCCAAGAGAACTCATGAAAAGGTTAAATAGGATGGGGGAGAGTGGGGAGCCTTGTGGCACGCCACAGAAGGCCTTCCAGGGGTTGGAAGTTTTTCCGTTCTTTTTGACTATGTATTCTCTGTTTTGTAGGAAATCGGGAGAACCACATTAACACAGTGCCTGTTATGCCAATTTTTGACAGTTTTGTTAGTAGTAGGTGGTGGTCCACTGAGTCGAAGGCTGCAGAGATATCAAATTGAAATGTCATTTCATATCTAGAAGGGAAGGAATGTTTGTGTTTCTTAGCTTTCTTACATGAAATGTCCCCTGATGCATGAGGCAGTGATGATGTTGAGTGCAGTGTCTCTGCAGAGAGCCTGATGTTCGATAATCTCAATGTTGTGTTGGTGCACATGATATCAATGTCAGTGTCAATGCACATTGACTGTCGGGTCTCGAATCTCCCACCATGATGGATGTTGATGTCAAACTGAAAAGTTTGTCACACTGAATTTGTCGGGCATTGAAAGACCATTTTTGTATTTGCAGACAGAGTTCACAATGAATGTCTCGATGCTTAGGACACTGAACACACCAATTGTGGGGGTCAGAGCCTAAAATGGTCCAATTACATTGAGTACATTTCTTGAAGCCACTTAGCATCCTTTTTGACATGGAGGGAAAATGGCCAACACGAAGTCAAAAGTCTCAAGGGCCCAGGGAACTTGAGTGAAAAGTATACTGAAAAATGTTGGCACCAGGGCAGGATTAATTCGTCAAGGGCCCCTAGGCACACAAGTACACTGGGCCCCCCTGCCCCGCCCCACCCCACCATGCGCCCAGGCAGAAACAGGAAGCTGCGTCAGAGGGAAGCTTTGGGCAAGCAACACCGCTTGCACAATTACAGTTTCCATTGCCTTTCTTACCCACGTTGCTTGCTTGTCTTACTTTCCGTCGATGGGGTGGGGGAGTGCCGATCGGGGTGGGGCCCGCATTGTCAATCGATGCCCTAGGCATGTGCCTACTTGGCCTATTGGTTTATCCTGCCCTGGTTGGCACTCCCTGGTTTGGAAAAAGGCTTTGAAGTAGACCAAAAATGAAAAATTGACAGAATTTAACCAAACTTGATAAAAAACCCAAACTTGATAAAAATAAAGAATTACGAAGAAAAGAACAATAAAATAATAATGGGAAGACACAAAAAAGACTTTAAAGTTTGATGCGCTAAGGAGATACCAAACATATACAGCTTCTCGGCTCTACAGAAAACTTAGAACTGTTGGTCCTTCATGCCGATGTCAGGCAGAGAGGCACCTGCATGCAACTGCCTAAAGATGTAAAGTAACAGTGCATTTGGCAGTGTCTGTACCGGGTTCCATGGATGACGTCACCCAAATGTGAGAATATTATACTTGTTTGTCCTCAGAGAACCACAATTTATTTAACCATTAGGGGGAGCAAAAGACACATAATCATTGCAAATAATTGTCAGGTAACCCTGGAATCATGACATTTCACTCTAGCAGGACTGTTTGATTTTCATCTCGGAAATATATTTGTTTATTTAATGTATAATTTCTTATATACTGCCTACAATCCCAAAAGCTATCAAAGCAGATACTGCAGGTAATTTTCAGTTACTGGTGGGCTCACAATCTAAGTATGAACTTAAGACAATGGAAGGTTAAGGGCTCCTTTTATCAAGCCGCGCTAGCGGGGTTAACGCGTACGACTTTTCATCACGTGTTAACCCCTGTGCTGGCCAAAAACTACCGCTTGCTCAAGAGGAGGCGGTAGCGGATAGCGCGGCCGGCGGTTTAGCGCGGCTTGATAAAAGGAGCCCTAAGTGACTTGTCCAAGATCACAAGAAATTGCTGTAGGGTTTAAACTGGGCTCCCCTCGTTCTCAGCCCACTGTTCTAGCATTAGGCTACTCCTCCATATCCACAAACCACATAAAAATTAAAAAAAAGTTCAGTGGTCACAACTCAAGAAAAATAATTTTCATCTTACCACCTCGTTGAAATTCACTCAAGTCTAGCTGAGAAGATGGATTTTAAAAACGAAGGGCTGGTCCCATGGTCATGACTAACAGTTACAGGGTGTGTGACATCATCATGCTCAGAAAACAATTTCTATTCAAAATAATTAAAATCAATATTGACTCAATATGTCATCCTATTCATGATTCAAAAGTCTACAACTCTGTGTACACACATTTGGCGTTTTACACATTATAACTTGCTCCACCACTAGACGCTCGATATCCACCTCTGTTAATCATTGTCAGCTATTTATATTTTTATAGATTTTGTTGCCGAAACGTGACCATTAGGGTTGTCCAGAAAAACCTAAAGTTGGAAAAACTGTGCTAATTGAAGTTTTTCCCCATGAATTTGATTGTGCTTGACAGGAAATAATTTGAAAAGATTTTTAAAGCCCAGCCCAGGGTCCCTCAAAGCCACTGACTACATAAAGCTCCATTTTTTAAAAAAATTGCTACTATTTTTGCTTAATGGAGCAAATTTCATGGTATTATAGCTATAACTTTTATATTTTCACACTAAGCAATGATACATTGATAAAAAGACATTTTATGCAAAATACTAGTAGTATTTTATTAAATGAACCTTCTATGTCTGCACTTTATTGTGGAAAATAACAGAAATTTAACATACTTCGCTAATTGCTAAACACGTACACTTTGGTGTCATCTACCAATGGTTTTCCAAACACTCAAGCTTTATTCAGGGCTCCTTTTACTAAGGTGCGCTAGCGTTTCTAGCGCACGCAGGATTTTAGCGCGCGCTAAACCGCGCTACGCTTCTAGAACTAACGCCAGCTCAATGCTGGCGTTAAGGTATAGCGCGCACGGCAATTCAGCGCACACTATTTCGCGCGTTAAAGCCCTAACGCACCTTTGTAAAAGGAGCCCTCAATGTCCTCTTGAGATAGTCAAGATAAACTAAACTAAACTAAACCTTAGGTTTATATACCGCACCATCTCCGCAGACGCAGAGCTCGGCACGGTTTACAGGAATTAGGATGTGATGCTGTTCAACTCCTTGCAATAAGGCTTCATAACTGCCCTCGTAAGGGCAATAATCTCATTGTTGTTTTTCAGGTTATCCCTCTCCTTATTGTTCTTCCCGCAATCGTTCTTTTCTTTACTTATTGTAGTTCCTCCCTTTTCCCTCTTGTTTTACTTTGTTTGTCTGGTGTATGTATTTTTGTTTTTACTGACCAATCCCCAGTAATGATAAGTTTTGTTTATAATCTTCTGTTTTCGTGTTATTGTATGCTGATAATAGATTCTATTGTATAACGCTTTGAACTTTAGATTAAGCGGTATAAGAAATTTTTAATAAACCTCGAAACCTTCATGCTGCACTAGGTCTGTGGTGATGCCAGGGGCAAAGTCAGTTATCAATTTAACACCTCACTCGGCTGTGTCGTTAACCAACTTGGGCATGATAAAGAAAGGAATCTCGAGTAGATCGGAGAAAGTTATAATGCCGCTTTATAGGGCAATGGTCAGACCCCACTTGGAATACTGCGTCCAACATTGGTCTCCCTACCTAAAGAAGGATATAAAACTGCTGGAGAAGGTGCAGAGACGAGCAACTAAACTAGTGAAGGGTATGGAGAAACTGGAATATGAGGATCGACTTAAAACACTGGGATTGTTCTCCCTTGAGAAAAGGAGACTGCGTGGGGATATGATCGAGACCTTCAAAATACTGAAAGGAATCGACAAAATAGAGCAGAGAAGATTATTTACATTGTCCAATTTGACACGGACAAGAGGACATGAAATGAAGCTAAGGGGGGACAAGTTCAGGACTAATATCAGGAAGTTCTGCTTCACACAGAGAGTGGTTGACATCTGGAATACTCTCCCAGGAGAGATTATTGCGGAATCGACAGTCCTAGGCTTCAAGAGCAAACTAGATGCATATCTCCTTGAGAGAGGCATATAAAGATATGGTTGGCTATAAAATAAGCCAGGTGTATACCTAGCAGGGCCTCCGCGTGTGCGGATCGCTGGACTTGATGGACCGAAGGTCTGATCCGGAGATGGCGCTTCTTATGTTCTTATGTAACTTTAAACTCGTGGGAAAAACTTCAATTTGCACAGTTGTCTAACTTTAGGTTATTCTAGACAACCATAGGGTCAATGCCAAGTTTCACATCTCTTATGAATAAACCTTTGGGAAAGACATACTGATGTTACTTGTTTTGTGTTGGTCAGGTGACTCTTGGACTGGCAGTTCTTTCTTTTTGCACCTAACATGTTGGTTCTGATCCATTAATTTTGTCTATCCAAGTGCTCAGTAATTTGCTCTATTGAACAAAATGCCAGGCTCACTGGTTTGTAGTTTCCCAATCACCCTTTGAGCCCATTTTAAAACCAGGCTTTACATTGAATACCCTCCAATCCTCACCTATTGCTGCTAATTTGCATAAGAATTTATAAATGGCTACTATGTATACATAAATATATAAATATCTATTCTGCCCTATGATTTTCCAAGCCTCCCTGTATCCTTAGTGAAATTATTTTTTATTTATTTATTTAGATTTTTATCCTGTCCTCCCAGTAGCTCAGAACGGCCTACAAGCAAACATTCACTGTGGTGTACATTTGGACAATACCAAGACTATACAGTAGTTTAAGTACAAGGACTATACAGCAATTTAAGTAGGGGATCAGAAGGGAGGGTAGAAGGGAGGGGGAGTTTAGGGGGGGTGAGGGGTAGATTGCGGTTATAATTATAGTTGAAGAGGGTCTTTACCGCTTTCTGGAAAGTCATCAATGAGTTCTGCAATCTGATTTGTGGGGGGAGTTGATTCCAGAGTTGGGGGATGAAGTGGCTGTAGGAGCTTTTGCATGCGGTTTCTGACCAGAGGGACCTTCCTGGAGGGATGCATAGGCGTTTCTCCATTTCCGAGCAGAGGGGGCGGGTGGGGGTGTACAGGGTTAGCTTGGATTCTGTGTAGGCAGGGGTTCTTTTATGTGCTATTACCAGGGCCTTGAATGCGCAGCATTGGTTAATTGGGAGCCAGTGCTCTGCGTGGAGAGCTGGGGAGATGGGATTGTGGTAGTTGAGGTTATGTAGGAGGCGGATTGCTGCATTCTGTACCCGCTGTAAGCACTTGAGATCTTTTTTGGCTACTCCATTAAATAGGGAGTTGCAGTAATCCATCCTGGAGGGGACATAGGCATAGAAGAGTTGGGCTAGGTCAGGTGTGGATATGTAGGGTTTGAGCCTTCTCAGTTGGCGGAGGTAGTAATCCCCCCTTTTACTAGGCTGCGGTAGAATAACTTTTAAAATCATACTCTTAACATTTAAAATTCAACAATCACATGTGCCACTATTTTTGGACCGTTTTTTGATACCATATTCATCATCTAGGACACTCAGATCAACACAACAACATCTATTAACGATTCCGTCTTTAAAAATAATAGGGACCAGGAGATCTACCATTTTTTCGGTCATAGCACCTCAGCTCTGGAACAATTTACCACTATTTTTACATAATGAACCTTCTTTAGAAAAATTTAAGCGTTCCCTTGAAAGCTTTCTGTTCAAGTACGCTTTCAATATATAGAAAATATTACCTACAAATATTAAATCCCAGTTTTTAATGAGTGTTATGTGTAGGTCGCCAAAATACTCTTTATTTCACTTTATATCTTGGATTGAGATCCTACCATATATGTTTTCCATGACCCCTCCATATGTGGTTTTTTTTTCCTTAAATGTTTCTTTTTCTTTTCTTAAAAAATTTGTAGTTCACCCCTTTTGCCTTTTGTACCAGTTTGTAATAGAATGCCAAAATTTGTCTATATTATCTTTTGTCCTCCCCAATTTGTTAATTGTCATTTAAAAACAATTGTTATACGCATTGAAATATATGATATTGCGTAGATAACAAATCCCAATAAAACTTGAAACTTCTACCATGACCCAGAGTGGTAAATTCTTCGACGCTCATAGAATTCCTATGAGCATTGGAGCATTTAATGCTTTGAATCAAGGTAGAAACCTCTATTGAGGCTTAGTCAAAGAGGGCCTAAAATAGAAAGTTCACATGATGTAGGAATAATGGTATAGCCAGGTCTGAGAAAGGGGATGTTGTGGAGCAGTTGGATGAGAAATGCTTAAGGAGAGGGGTGCTGTCTGAACAGAGTTTAAGGGGCACTAGAAAAAGTTCAAAGAAGAGCAATGAAAATGATAAAGGGGATGGAACCAGTGGTGTAGTAAGGGGGGTGGGGGGGGGCGGTCTGCCTTGGGCATGGTCTTCCTCGGGGCACTGGCACCCTTCCTGCTCTCCGCCCCTCCTACTCACTCCTCCCCCTGCCTTATGCGCCCCTTCCCCCCGTACCTTTTTAACTTTGGCGTGAGAAACCACAAACTTGCTGCTCGCGTTGGCTTCGGCGCTGTCTCTGATGTCACTTCTGGGTCCTGCGCCTAGGAAGTGACATGAGAGAGCGCCGAAGCCGACGCAAACAGCAAGTTTGTGGCTGCCTGCGCCAAAGATGATAAGGTACGAGGAAGGAGTGTGCGCATGTGACGGGGTGGGGCGGGAGAGGGGCCCCACTTCCCCAGTCGCTGCTCACCCCCGCTACGCCACTGGATGGAACTGAGAGGAGATAAGATCAAAGTCTACAAAATCCTGAGTGGTGTAGAATGGGTGCAAGTGGATCGATTTTTTTTTTTTTTTTTACTGCATCAAGATTTACAAAGACTAGGGGACACGCGATGAAGTCATAAAGTAATACATTTAAAACCAATAGGAGGAAATATTTTTTTTTCACTTGGAGAATAGTTAAGCGCTGGAATGCGTTGCAGAGGATGTGCTAAGAGCAGTTAATGTAGCTGATTAAAAAAAAAAGTTTGGACAAGTTCCTGGAGGAAAAGTCAATAGACTGCTGTTGAGACGGACATCAGGTTTCAGGAAACCATTAAAAACAATTAACAATACAGCAACAGAAATACCTGACTGACAACCAATGACTTACTGGTACAAAAGGAAGCTGGGAAGAACTACAATATTTAGATGGGAAGGGAAAAAAACCAAAAGGAGGGGGAAGCAAGTACATCAGCCAGAAGAGCTTGGCTTAAGTAAGCATAAAATTTGTCCCCGTGTCATTCTCTAATGCAGTTAACGGATTACAATTTGTCATAGTTACAGTCCAAGATTTTTAGTGCAAGTTTTTGTCCTAACATGATACGAACTGAAGAGCTCTCAGCCCAGAGCACCATTTATAGAATAGTGCTGAGCAAAATTTTTCCCAGTGCCTAACTTTCGGCATCACTTACTGAAATCCGGCTCATGGATCTCAATAGAGCGCTTAAAGTTAGGCACTGGGACGATGTGCACTAAACGCAAATTCTACATCAGCTATTAAACACATGATTGCCATTATAGAATGCTAGTGTAAGTCCACAGTTGCAAGCCTAACTGTAGGGGCAAACACTTAGGCTAGCTCAATGGCTGGTTTAAATACTCGTTCCTAAATGTAGGCAGTCAGATGAGTCAATGCTAGTATTCTGTAGTGTAATCTGTGCGTGCAAATGCTGGGTACGCTTCTGACCTACCCTTGCTCCTCCCAGGTCCACCCTCCCCCCCCCCCCCCTGCACTTCTGCTCTTTGGATTATGCTCACACAGTTTACAGAATATGACTTAGCGCCATTACGAGCATGTGAGAAGTCCCCAGAAATGAATCAGTATTGGAAGACATCCTGGGTTTGAGGATAGCCCCTAAATCCTTTTTGTATATTAGGGTGAGTAACAGATGATCCTACTTTGAGAGGCAATAGCCTGACAGGGAAGATTACGTGGGAGGTGGCAGGAGTGGGTTATCTCTCACATTTAGGCTGACTGAATTCCCTGAATGCTGAGACGTCTGAACAACGGCAAACCCTAGGGCTGCCTTCCAAGGCTAATCCTGCATTGCTGTAGTTAGCTCAGTACAAAGGTTTTCCCGATTACAATCTGAGCTTTTGACTTCACGTTGTTTTCAGCAGTGTCCCCTGAAGAAGGTGTCCTCTAGACGCCGAAACTGAGATCCTTGTTGGGACTTTTTATTTCTAATAAAGACTTTATTATTGGTTGCCTTTTCTTGTTGTTTCGTTTGTATCTCAAGGCGAGGGGCTCTTCTGCCTGCCTGCCTGTGAGAAATGGGGCATAGGCCCTCCAAAGACAGTAAGGTGATTTTGGAACCACCTTTACAAATTAGAGTAATGTCTTACCCTAATCTTATTGGGAGATAGTAAACAGGACTCCAGCCAGATTCTCAAAACTAAACTGGTTGCAGAAGGGTTAGCCTGCATGCATTTTAGGGCTCCTTTTACAAAGGTGTGCTAGCGTTTATAGCACACGCACCGGATTAGCGCACGCTATAGCACGCGCTACCCGAAAAACTACCACCTGCTCAAGAGGAGGCAGTAGAGTCTAGCATGCGTGGCAGTTTAATACGCGCTATTCCGCACTTTAAAGCCCTAATGCACCTTTGTAAAAGGAGCTCTTAGTGGTGGATTATCAAAACAGCTTATCGCAGTCTTTAGCGAGCTTTCTAGCAGTCTCTGACACTGCCATGCAAATGGGATCTTGAATATTGAAATGAACACTCAGGTGGATTCTTAAAAATTGCTGAGTCATTCTCCAAGAGTGACGTCGGCTTTTTGCAACAAAAATCAGTGACTGGTCCAGGGGTGCCGGTACAGTTAAAAGTGCATTTTAACTGTGGCTAATGAAAAAAAAAAATTATAGGAAGAATCATAAATTGTCTATTTTTTAGTTTAGTGGGAGTAGTAAAAGCACGCTTCTTGAGCGTGTGTTTTATAGCCCCTCTCAGCAGCAGGAAAGATGCCCAATCTCTCCTGCTGCCAAGAAACACACCTCCAGCACCCATTTGGCATCTCTCCTGCTGCCCAGTCTCTCTTGTCGCCAACTGACACACACCCCCCGGCAGCGGGAAAGATGCCCAATCTCTCCCACCGCCAACTGAGACACCTCCCACCCTGGTAGCGGGATAGATGCCCAATCTCTCCTGCTGCCAACCAACACATACCCCAACCCCCCTCTCCTGCCGCCATGCAACACCCCTCCCACGCTCTCCCGTCCCCATGCAACCCCTCCCCTCCATGCCTCTGATGACCCCTGTCCTCTCCCTCTTACCTTAGTTTCAGATGGCTGGCCACAGGGATGCCTACTCCCTCCGGCCAACTGGCTCACCTCTTCAAAATGGCGGGCCTTCCCCTCCCCAGTGCAACCTGGGCCAATCAGAGCCTCAGGCCCCTCCCTGGTGCATCCCAGGATGCACCGGGGAAGGTAAGGTCCACCATTTTGAAGAGGCTGGCCAGCTGACTGGAGGGAGTAGGCATCCCTCCAACCTGCCATCTGAAAGTAAGGTAAGGGGGAGAGGGCGGGGGTCGTCAGATGTATGGGATGGTAATGGGAGAGCATGAGCTTCTCTCCTGCTGCCGGGGGAGTGTGTCGGTTGGCGGCGGGAAAGAATGGGCTTCTCTCCCGCTGCCAAAGGGGTGCTGGAGGTGTATTTCTTGGCGGCAGGAGAGATTGGGCATCTCTTCTACTGTTGGGTGGAGGGTTACTAGTGGCTCAATTTTTTGTTGTTGGGGGTTTTTTTTTGCCTTTATTCTATGCATGGGCTCATGCAAATTTAGTGAATCTTTGCTACTCTCTGTCAACCTCATTTGCATGAGCATTTTTTGGAGAATGACTCACTTTTTTGACAGGCCTACTATGACGGCTACGACAGTGGCCCATCAGTTTTTAATGCGACTTTTAGAGAATCTAGGCCTGAGTCATAAATTGGAGACTGGTCTCAGCCTTATTTCTTACAGACCACAGTATCCTACAGGTGACCCTCAGGAAGGAGGAATGCTGGCTTCAGCCTAACCCCCAGTAAGATGGGCCGCATCACATAGTGTAATTGCTAATTTGTGCCAAATAGTGTTAACACCAATTATATCCAATAACTGGTTGTCAATGCTAATTAGCAGCTTATTACTCAATCAAGTTAACCGACAGTATTCTATAACTTGTGCTTGCAACTTTGCACACTAAACATTAAGTTGTGCCACAAAAGTTTATAGAATTAGAGGGATGGTGGCACAGAGTAAAAACAAAGAAGTGGACCTGGCCAGACACCCTGACACTGCTGCTACTACTACTACTACTAATAATAATTTCTATAGCACTGCTAGACAGATATGCAATGCTGTACATTAAACACGTACTCTGGCAAACCAAGTGAGAGAGTTGGGGGTGCATGGAGTGGATGCAGGATTGTCTCATACATGTTCAGCGTTGTACCTGGCTTGCTGGCTACCCAGAGCGGAGCACCTCCCTTCTCCAGGCAGCAGAGCATTGCGTGGAGAAGTTGCAGGTCCACGGCTCACATGCATGGCCTCTGGCTCTGTCAGCCCCTGCCCCCTCTGATGTAATTTTCCTGTTCCAACCAAGGTGGGGGACTGGCAGATCACTCCGTGCACTACCCTACTGCCTGGAGAAGGGGGGTTCTCTACTCTGAGTAGACAACAAGTCAGGTACACCACTAAACATGTAAGAGACAATCCTTGCTTGACAGAGCTTACAAATAGGGCTTTGCCAAGGGAGCCCCTGTGATACTGATGATGTCCTGGATAATTGCCTTCCTTGCACCCTCCTCTGGCCTCAAAATGGAGCCCTAAGAAGGGACGCATTTGTTCTGGGATTTTTCCAAACCTTGAAGTTTGACTTGTTTTTCTTACAAGGAGGGCAGTTATTCCTTTTTTTCCTAATAGCTGCAGGTAGCTCAGGAAAGACTTTAGAAGAACCTGTAGGCACTCATTGAGACGAGAGACCCTATCAGAATGCTTTTTTCTTTTCTTCTTCTGGAATTACAGAATGCATTTTTACCTCAGGAGCAGCTTAGTAAGTTGGACCATGGGGAGGAAAATACACTCACTATTCAAGCTCTGGAATACTTTGGATTTGCTAAACTACCAATAAAATATCTATATTCACGCACAACTCAAAAGGGGTGTGACCATGGGAGGGGCATGGGCAGGTCAGCGGGCATTCATTAAAGATGTGCACAGTAGTACTGAATATCGTGGATCCATGCCTATCTTATTTGCTAGGATTTAGACCAGGGGTCCCCATAGTCCCTCCTTGAAGGCCGAATCCAGTCGGGTTTTCAGGATTTCCCCAATGAATATGCATGAGATCTATGTGCATACACTGCTTTCAATGCATATTCATTGGGGAAATCCTGGAAACCCGACTGGATTCAGCCTTCAAGGAGGGACTTTGGGGACCCCTGATTTAGACCATGTTTCAGTTGGTGAAAATCCTCATGCCTGAAGTTTGGTGCAGAGATCAGCTCTAATTGATTGAATTTGCGCTCTATCCCTGTTTATAACAGGGACGATTAATGATGTTGTTTAGACATGTCTATGTTATGTGTGATAATTGTAGGGAAATAAGATTTTATGTATGTGATATGGAAACAAAAACATTTTCCCTGCAGCTTCTGAGGCAACTTCCCCAGCAAGTGTATACTCACTGAAATGACCTGAATTCATAGACATAAATTGGTGAAGTTTTGAGCATTTGATTCAGCGCTTTAACTGGAGGTTATTGGTTTTTTGTTTTTGTATTTTTTTCTCCAGTTCCTCTTTATTTTTTGTTTTGTGATATGGGAACCGCATAGTTGTATGTGGTATATAAATTTTTAAATAAATAAATAAGTGCTATTCTATAAATGGTGAGCAACTCAGAGTGCTATTTATAGAATACTGCTCTGTGTAGAGTTTTTCAGCACCATTACTAAATCCAGAATATAAATGCTAGTAGGTAAATCAATCAATCAAATGTCTTTAGTACAGAGGCATGGAGCTATATATAGGATGTTTGAAAACATAATGATTCTGTAGGTCATTGGCTGCAGGCATCTCTTCTACTACTAATCACTTCCATAGTGCTGCTAGACATAGGCAGCGCTGTACATCAAAACACAGAAGACACAGTCCCTGCTCAAAAGAGCTTACAATCTAGTCATGATAGACAAACTGGACAAGAAGGTGCATCAATACACAGTGCTCAGGTGGGGGAATTATAAAAAAGTATTAAAAAATAAGGGGCAATTTTCAAAGTGATTTAACTGGCCAGAAATAGCTCCTGGCCAGTTAAGTAGCTTGTTGAGACTAGAGCAGGGGTAGGGAACTCCGGTCCTCGAGAGCCGTATTCCAGTCTGGTTTTCAGGATTTCCCCAATGAATATGCATGAGATCTATTTGCATGCACTGCTTTCAATGCATATTCATTGGGGAAATCCTGAAAACCCGACTGGAATACGGCTCTCGAGGACCGGAGTTCCCTACCCCTGGACTAGAGTATCTGTTGACATTGATTGATTAGTGCTGCTGAATATCATCACAGACCACTAAACTCAAAGCTGGCTGTTTTGTGGGGAGTGTGGGGGTGAGTCAGCACTTATGGGGTTAAGTGCCGACATACAATGCTTAACTAACTGCCTAAATGTAGTGGTTATATTGAACTGTATAACGGTCAGTCCTATCTTTAAGAGATGTCGCTCATGCGGCTAAGGGGCAGTTCATCAATGGACTCTAAGCGATTTAGTGTGTGCTTACCACATTAGCACATGCTAGCAATTAGCATGTGCTAAACGCTAAAATGCCCATTGTACTTCTATAGGCATCTTAGGGCTAGATTCACTAAAGCGCCCTTACCTGTCTGATCCGTGGTCAAGTCATGCCAGGCGACCAATTCACTAAAGGCTCCCCATGCAAATTACCTTATCGGACACAAGCCTACACCAATCACTGATGGCTATACATGCGATCCACATATGTGCCACTCTCCTGCACAAGTGAGGTAAAAAAAGGGGGAGGGGTGGCAAAGTAATGGCAGGCGAAGGCGAACATGATCAAAGACTGAGTCGGGCCCGATCTCGTCTCCCGACATCACTCATTTCAGCCTCTTTTAAAAAAGCCAAGGGGGGGGGGAACTGTCCAGCGTATCTGTGGAAGCAAAACTGGGTGGAATTGTCCAATCAGAAAGGTGCACAAATAAAAGTGTCTTTCAACTCATCTGATTGATCTTTATTCATCCAAAGTAACTCGACCCGACATGTACATGTTTCGGCCCTAAGGCCTGCGTCAGGAGTCTTGAAGATCTTTGGGTATATGAACAATAACGTGAACCGGAAGTTGCATCAGAGATGACCTTTACGGCAGCCATATGCAAGTACAACTCTCTGGCTGCAATAAGAAGGCAGTTTAGACATCGCCGGCCACGGGTAAAGGGCAGGGAGGTTTGTCGCACCGGGCCTGTTGTCCGAGGGGGTGGGGGTGAAAGCGCCACGAAGGTAAGGAGCAGGGAGGAGGAAATGTGGGGTGGAGAGGAAAAGATGCTGAAGGGAAATGGGTAAAATAGAGTGGGGAGAAGGACGCTGAAAGCACATGGGGAAGACAGAGGGGGGAGAAGGACGCTGAAAGCATATGGGGAAGACAGAGTGGGGAGAAGATGCTGAATGGAAATGGGGAACAGAGAGTGGGGAGAAGATGCTGAAGGGAAGTGGGGAACAGAGAGTGGGGAGAAGACGCTGAAGGGAAATGGGGAAGACAGGGGGGAGAAGGACACTGAAAGGACATGGAGAAGACAGGGGGGAAAGGATGCTGAAAGGACACGGGGAAGACAGAGTGGGAAGAAGGACGCTGAAAGGACATGGTGAAGACAGAGTGGGAGAAGACGCTGAAGAGAAATGGTGAAGAGAGAGTGGGGAGAAGATGCTGGCAGGGAAGAAGACAGAGATGCCAGACTATGGGTGGAGCGGAGGGAAGAAGGGTGCCAGACCAATTTGGAAGGGGGAAAAAAGGGAGAGGCACCGTAACAGAGCAAATGGAAGATGCAGAGAGAAGAGTGACAGTGGATGGAAGGAATTGAATGAGAAGATGAGAAAAGCAGAAACCAGACAACAAAGGTAGAAAAAAAATTCTATTTCTTTTTTTTTTTTTTTGCTTCGGATAAAGTAGTATATTAGTTGTGTTGATAAAAATTTATAAACAAAGTCCTGCCAGCTGAACATCTCTTTCTCCAGTTCAGCAGCCAAAACTTTGATTTATAAGGAAGGAATAAGCTAAATATTGCAATACTGAGGCTTGTATGGATGCTGCAGGGATGATGACGGGGCGGTGAATGGGATAGCAGTGACGGTGACGGGGCAGTGAATGGGACTGCGGTGATGGTGATGGGGCGGTGAAGGGAATGGCGGTGACGGGGCAGTGAAGGGACGGTGCAGTGACGGAGACAGATTTTTTTCCCCATGTCATTCTCTAGTTCTTATGTTCTTAACTTATAAATTCAAACAAAACATAACATGTTGAAATTTATTTGTTAAATAGGCAAGATGTTTTGAATTTCTTTTCAAATTTTTTTTAGCTGAGGTGTTGGTGTTTCAAGTTTCTTAGTTGAGTTGTGTATAGGGACATAATCAGTTCCCCATCCCCTCCTAGCTCTGATCCATTCCCTCCTGTCCACATTCACTTTGGATCCATTCCTTCTCATCCCCAAGGCATTAATGACTATTGGTTTCTATGGGTTTCCATTGTTCCCATCCCTGTGCACACCTCTAGTGCATTATGTCACTGCTGTCAGTTACTTAGCATGGTCTGAGCCAAGTTTCCATGTGCACCTTTACCGATCAGGTTTTTGGGCTATTCCTGATGAAGTACTCCTGAGAATTGGGTTGAGAACCAGTGG
This sequence comes from Geotrypetes seraphini, assembly GCF_902459505.1. Lineage (NCBI taxonomy): Eukaryota > Metazoa > Chordata > Amphibia > Gymnophiona > Dermophiidae > Geotrypetes > Geotrypetes seraphini. Next base: position 79,242,025 of record NC_047096.1, on the reverse strand, counting down.
GCAGAATCTCTTTGCAGTTCGTGCTTCTCTCAAGAGTGCACTACAGGATCTTTCAGAAGAGTCTAGTTCAGTACTGTCTGCATCAGGGGTTCTACAACTACTACTACTATTTATCACTTATATAGCGCTGAAAGGCATATGCAGCACTGTATATTTTGACATTTAATAGATGGTCCCTGCTTGGAAGAGCTTACAATCTAATTTGGACAGATAGACATGACATATAGGGTTGAGGGATTCAGAACCCAAGGTAAGAGGAGTTAGGAGATGAAAGCTCTCTCAAAGAGGTGAGCTTTTAACTGAATCTTGAACACTGCCAGAGATGGAGCCCACTGCAGGGATTCAGGCAGCTTGTTCCAAGCATACGGTGCAGTAAGGTAGAAGGGACAGAGTCTGGAGTTGGTAGAAGAAGAGAAGGGCACAGATGAGCGAAGCTCACAGGGGGAGGGGGGAACATAGCGGATGATACATGAAGAGAGATAGTGAGAGGCAGCTGAGTGCCGTGAAGAGACTTGAAGGCTAGGCAGGCGCATTTGTAGTTAACCCTGAGGATAACTGGGAGCCAGTGAAGCTTAGACAGAAGCGGGGAGACGTGGTCGAATTTGCTTTTTGCGAAGATTAGTTTAGCCGCGGTATTCTGAATCCGCTGCAGTCTGAGAAGACTTTTCTTTGTTAGGCTTAAGTAGATGGAGTTGCAGTAATCCAGTCTGGATAGAATAATGGATTGGACGAGGACAGCAAAGTGTTGTTGGTGGAAGCAGGATCTGACTTTCCTTAACATGTGAAGGTTGAAAAAGCATTTTTTTACTAAGGAGTTGAGGTGATCGTTGAAGGACAGTGTAGAGTCAATGATGATTCCCAGAACTTTGCTTGAGTGCTCAAGCTGCAGTTTGGTGCCAGAGGATAGTGGGATGAGGGTGGACAGCTGATCTAATTTTGGGCTGAGCCAAAGTAGTTTTGTTTTGGTCTCATTTAGTTTCATTTGAACGGTGAGAGCCCAGGATTGGAGATTCGTTATACAAGAAGAGATGTTATCAGAGAGGTTGGTGAGGTTAGAGTCAGTCTCGAGGAGGACGAGGATGTCGTCGGCGTAGGTGTAAAGTGTCTCCAAGGGGGATAGTTGGAGGAGTTTCAGGGAGGACATATAAACATTGAAAAGAATCGGGGATAGAGGTGAACCCTGAGGAACTCCGCAAATCGGTTTCCAAGGGGAGGATGAGGTGCCATTCATGTTAACGAAGTAGGAGCAGGAACGTAAGAATTTCGAGAACCAATCTAAGACTGTGGAGTTTATGCCAATTTCAGAAAGTTGGAGGATTAGTATGTCATGATGGACAATGTCGAAAGCTGCAGAAAGGTCAAATTGTAGAAGGACAGCGAACTTGTTGCAAGAGTGAAGTTGTTGGACTTTTGAAATTAAAGAGGCCAAAAGGGATTCGGTGCTGAAGTTGGGTCTGAAGCCATGTTGGTAGGGTAGGAGAATGGAGAATCTCTCAAGATAGGATGAGAGTTGGGTGGCTATGATGGACTCTAGCATCTTGGTCAGGAGAGGAATGTTGGCTATTGGGCGATAGCTGGATGGTGTGGAGGAGTTTAGATTAGCTTTTTTCAATAGAGGGGATAAGGCAATGTGTCCCATTTCTGCAGAAAATAGGCCTGAGTGTAGGGCGGAATTTATAAGTTTGGTGAGAGATGAGATGGCTTGTGCGGGAATATTCTCGTATAAATAGGAGGGGAAAGGATTGAAGGTACAGTTGCAGGATTTTAACTTGAGGCAGAGTTTGGAGACCTGGGAATTGGAAACGAGTTCGAAGGCGGTCCAGGATCTATCGGCTGAGATATGGTTGGCCTCGGTTAGATTAGGGTTGGAGACGGCGAGCACCAGAGAATTGTAAGAGGGTGTAAGAGGGAAGGAGCATCGTAAGGTAGTGACTTTCTCATTGAAAAATTTTGCTAGATCATCGGCAGATGGAGAGGAGGGGAGTGTGGCAGAATCATGTTTAGAGGATATGGAACGCCAAATGTTGAACAGTGTATTACTTTGGTTGTTGGATCTGGAGATTTTGTTGCCATAGTAGTTCTTCCTTGATTTTTTTAATTCAGTATTGTAGAACTTAATATTAGCCCTCCAGGACTGTCTGTCAGTAGGGGATTTAGATTTTTTCCATTTGCGTTCCAGTATTCGTCATTTCTGTTTCAGTTGTCTGTGATATGGAAGGTACCAGGGGGCCTTGCGGGAGTAGGAGACAGTTTTAGTGGATAGTGGAGCAAGGGAGTGGTAGGTGGTCTCAGAGAGAGAGATCCAATTGTGCCATTGGATTCAGGGTTTGGAGGGTTGGGAATGGTGGAAATTAGGTTGAGGAATTTGGTCCAGGACAAATCGCTCGCAATTTTTTTTCGGAAGGTAATGGGATTGGGGGTACGCGGTGTTGGCTCGAGGTGTGACATGAAAATGGGGAGGCAGAAAGCCCCTAGGAAATGGTCGGACCAAGGGACAGGTCCAGCGAGTGTCGTCAAACCGAAGTTTTGTAATCGGTGAGATCGAGGAAGCTGATGATGTCTAGCGTATGCCCCTTTTCATGGGTTGGGGAGACAGCCGGGGGGGGAGCCTAAAGAGGTGAGGAAGTTGTTGAAATCAATTGCATCCTTGTTGGTGGTATCGTTTATGTGAAGATTGATATCCCCAATGATTAGTAATCTTTGAAATTTGAGGAAGGCATTTGTAATGGTCTCAAGGACGAGATCAGAGGATTTGTTCCAGGGGGATGGTGAACGATATAATAGCAGGATACCCAGTGGGTGAGGATGGAGCTCGTCATTGACAGAGGCTAGCATGTATTCTAGGGAGGCATGGCTACCCTTTTCTAGAAGCTGGACATCGAAGAATGATTTGTGAAGGAGTGCCAGACCACCTCCTTTTTGGTTAATTCTGGGGGAGAAGAGGCCTTGGTAACCGTGAGAACAGAGTTCGTTTTGAGAGAATATGTCGTCTTTTGTGATCCATGATTCAGTGATGAATAGGAATCCGAGGTTAAGATCTTCAAGAAGGTCCTTCAAAATTTGTGTTTTGTTGCATGCAGATCTGGCGTTGCAGTAGAGAGACGGGACTGGGGTGAGAGAGTCAGAGGCGTGGTATGGGGGTTTGTGCTCTTTGAATATTGTTGTATTTAGCTGAAAGATCAGCATGACTGAGTTTTCTGACAAGTTAAGCCAACCACTATATTGTTTCAAAGCATCGACGCATTACTACTACTACTATTAATTATTTCTAGAGTGCTACCAGATGTACGCAGCACTGTACAGAGTCACAAAGGAGACAATCCTTGCTCAAATGAGCTTACAATCTAAACAATCAAGACAGACAAACAGGATGCCAGAGGATGGTTAAACTGTTGGCTAGGGTGGTGAGCAGAGGACAGAGGGGAGTAGGGGTTATGAGTTGAAGGCTGTCTTTAAAAGGTGGGTTTTCAGCCTACTTTTGAACAAGGGACGGACGGACTCAGGTAGTTTATTCTAGGCATACGGAGTGGTGAAATGAAAGGAACGACGTCTTGTGAGCTTGTCCTGCCTTCGATGTGAACATATTTTTAGCATTTTACACAGGATTCTTACTAGAACTAAAGGCCTGGATGTTTTAAACAGGAATAAAACAAACAGTGGAACACATCCTGCCAGTTGGCAGACAGGTCTGCACTTGCTACTTCTTGTACCAGACAAGAACAGGACCAGCAGATGGGGATCTCCGCCCAGCTGCCATTATTTGATTCATACTTCAGTCAAAAGAGATTCGGGGTCAAAGTATAAAGATACCTCAAAAAGAGAACAGGCAGTGAAAGACTTTGTGTATTATAATATTAGAACACTACCAAGAAACCAAGCTTTAAGTTAAGAAATTTTTTGATTTTCTAATATTTATTTGGTATAAATTTGGCACTATTTAATGCTTTAAAGCAGGGATGCCCACACTTTTTTGACTCGCGAGCTACTTTTAAAATGACCAAGTCAAAATGATCTACCAACAATAAAATAAAAAAAAAAACACAACGCACACTGTACACATAGAATTGTTAATTATCATTCTTATTCCGGGGTTTTTTCAAAGAGGTCAAAGCAGATGACTCTATGCACTGTCACCTCAGTAACAACCACACAAAAATAGACAAATACCCACCCCCCTCCCTTTTTACTAAACCACAATAGCAGTTTTTAGCGCAGGGAGCTGCGCTGAATGCCCAGCGCTGCTCTCGAAGCTCATAGGCTCCCTGCGCTAAAAACCACTATTGCGGTTTAGTAAAAGGGGACCATATTGTAAAATATAGACAGCAGATATAAATTCAGACACATTTTGATCACTAAATTTAAAATAAAATCATTTTTCCTACCTTGTCTGGTGATTTCATGAGTCTCTGGTTGCACTTTCTTCTTCTGACTGTGCATCCAATCTTTTTTTCAGCCTGTATGCTTCCTCTCCTCCACTCCTCATTCCCTCCCCCAACTTTTTCTTCCTCTCTTCATGCCCCCTTTCTTTTTTTCTGTTTCTCTTCTTTCCTTCTGTCTCCCTGCCTGCCCCCTTTCTTTCTCCCTGCCCTTCCCCAAGCCACTGCCACTGCCGCTGCCATCGGGGAACAGGACCCAAACCGCAACCAATGGATAACAGGCCCCAAAGCCGCCGCCACCGCCACCCCATGCTCTCCCTGCTTCGGGCTGACCAGCATTCCTCTCCCTGACATCAATTCTGCCGTCGGAGAGGAAGTTCCGCCCAGCCAGGCAGCGATTGGCTGGCCCGAACTTCCTCTCCGACGGCAGAATTGACGTCGGGGAGAGGAAGACTGATTGGCCCGATAGATCGCCAAGGCAAAGTGAGTCCTGGATGATTGACTCACTTTGCCTTGGCGAGCTACCCGTCAATCGCAATCAACCTATTGGGCACTCCTGCTTTAAAGTATGAAAGATTCAGCAATGATTGGGTGATGAGATGGCAAAATAGGGGGGGTTTTACCTTCTGAAAGCAGTCCAGAGGAGGGTGACAAAAATGACAGGAGGCTTGCGCCAGAAGACGTATGAGGAGAGACTGGAAGCCCTGAATATGTATACCCTAGACTCTAGGGCCTAGGGGAAAGGAGGGACAGGGGAGATATGAATCAGATGTTCAAATGCTTGAAGGGTATTAACGTAGAACAAAATCTTTTCCAGAGAAAGGAAAATGGTAAAACCAGAGGACATAATTTGAGGTTGAGGGGTGGTAGATTCAAGAGCAATATTAGGAAATGCTACTTTACGGAGAGGGTGGTGGATGCCTGGAATGCGCTCCCGAGAGAGGTGGTGGAGAGGAAAACAGTGACTGAGTTCAAAGAAGCGTGGGATGAACACAGAGGATCTAGAATCAGAAAATAATATTAAATATTGAACTAAGGCCAGTACTGGGCAGACTTGCATGGTCTGTGTCTGTATATGGCCGTTTGGGGGAGGATGGGCTGGAGAAGGCTTCAATGGCTGGGAGAGTTTAGATGGGCTGGAGTAGGTTTTTACGGAGATTTTGACAATTGGAACCCAAGCACAGTACCGGGTAGAGCTTTGGATTCTTGCCCAGAAATAGCTAAGAAGAAAAAATTCAAAAAATTTAAATTGAATCAGGTTGGGCAGACTGGATGGACCATTCGGGTCTTTATCTGCCGTCATCTACTATGTTACTATGTTACTATGAAAAAGCCCCTCCATGTCTCTGAGCTGATCTTTACATATGTATAGCATGATTTAAGCTTTATTTAAGTACTTTTTTGGGGTAGTGTTCCGATGTTATAATTATTTGATTCATGGCATAAAAGGAGCACTGTTTTAATTTTTCTGCTGAATATAATTTCTTTAAAAACAAAAGAGATGCATGCTGGGTCAGTTCCTTGCTCCATCAAGCCCAGCATCCTGCCTTTGACAGTGACCATTCTGGACCATTTGGAAGAACCCAGCAGATCCCATTAGGAGACACCTGTCTGGCTGGCAAATAATAATTAATGGACCCCTCCTCAGAAACTTGTTCAGACCTTTTCTAAACATGACTGTACTACTAGCCTTGACCACATCCGTGTTAGCAACAATTTCAAAGTGTAACTTTTCATTGAGTGAAAAAAAACCCCAAAACCTATGATTTATTTTAAATTTGTTACCAGTTAGTTTCATGGAGTATCTCCTAGATCAGTGGTCTCAAACTCAAACCCTTTGCAGGGCCACATTTTGGATTTGTAGGTACTTGGAGGGCCTCAGAAAAAATAGTTAATGACAAATTTGCATGAGGTAAAAAAAACTCTTTCTAGTTTATACATTTTTCCTTTTGACTGAGTCTTAATAATAATATTGTTATTTATAGCTAAAGAGACACATGATCAAGAAACTGTTTTATTTTACTTTTGTGATTATGATAAACATACCGAGGGCCTCAAAATAGTACCTGGTGGGCCACATGTGGCCCCTGGGCCGCAAGTTTGAGACCACTGTCCTAGGTCTAGTAGCAGTGTGAAAACTTAGTAATAATAATAATCTATTCCCTCACATATTTAATCCATTAACAAATGTCCCCTTGTTCTATGTTCTGGATTCCTGTACAGCCAGCCTCCTTTTTCCAATTCAAAATGCTGGAAAGTATCTCCTTTCCCTTCTTCCCTCCATGGTGTGAATGTTTCCTTCTCCCCTTCCTTTCACTTTCCACTTTCAGATTCTGGCTCTTATTTGGACTTTAGCAGCATCTCTTCTCCCTCTCTCTAGAACAGTGGTTCTCAACCTTTCTTCTCATGTGACATACCTGACTGACAGTGTTCAAGTGTCTGACACACTGAACACTAAGGGCTCCTTTTATCAAGCCGTGCTAGCGACTTTTCATCCCGCGTTAAACCCTGAGGCGGTAGCGGCTAGTGCGGCCGACGGTTTAGCGTGCACTATTACTCGCATTAAACCGCTAGTGCGGCTTGATAAAAGGAGCCCTAAAATTCACAGCTGAAGAAAGCAAGCCTAAATATTTCATTGCTTAATTATAAGTTTAGTATGAATTTGCTCATTTTAGCATTGTAAAATAGTAAATGACAGCAGATAAATACCTGAATGGCCCATCCAGTCTGCCCAACAATTTACAGTCATTATAAATTCATGTTTAAATTGAATTGTCTTTTTTCTTTGATATTACTGGGTGCTAGACTGTCGAAGTCCGACTGTAATTACTGGAGTTACTGTCAAGGCTCGATACTTTGCATTTCAACTACTGGAGTTGTCGTCGAAGCTCAGGCCAGCCTATCCAAACCATCATATCATTTCCAAGTTTATTTAAAAGTTTGATAAAAATAGCTTTTTTTCCAGAATTTCAAAGCGATGTACAATAAAATGGGGAAGACAAACAATTTATTATGGAGACACTGTCGTACTTTGGACGAGGTAGACAGAAAGACGAGAGGAAGATCTAGGAAAGAGGACGACAAAGGAGTAAAACATAAGGGAATAACATTACAAAGATAAGGCCTTGCCTGCATTGAGCTTCGAAGTCAAACTAAACATGGAAGGGTTGTTATTCAAAGGCGTCCCTGAAAAGGTGACTTTTTAATTTGCAGGATACAGACCGTAAAAATACCTTCTTCATGTTCTAAATTGCTGGAGTTCTCATTGAAGCCCTCCCCAGCTCATTCTAAACTGAATTGCCAGACGGTAAAGGGGATGGAACTCCTCTCGTATGAGGAAAGACTAAAACGGTTAGGGCTCTTCAGCTTGGAAAAGAGACCGCTGAGGGGAGATAGGATTGAAGTCTACAAAATCCTGAGTGGAGGAGAACGGGTACAAGTGGATCGATTTTTTCACTCCGTCAAAAATTACAAAGACTAGGGGACACTTGATGAAGTTACAGGGAAATACTTTTAAAACTAATAGGAGGAAATTTTTTTCACTCAGAGAATAGTTAAGCTCTGGAACGCGTTGCCAGATGATGTGGTAAGAGCGAATAGCATAGCTGGTTTTAAGAAAGGTTTGGACAATTTCCTGGAGGAAAAGTCCAAATGGCCCATCTAGTCTGCCCATCCGCAGTAACTATTATCTCTTTCTCTCTCCGAGAGATCCCACGTGCCTATCCCAGACCCTTTTGAATTCAGGCACAGTCTCTGTCTCCACCACCTCTTCTGGGAGACTGTTCCATGCATCTACAATCCTTTTTGTAAAAAAGTATTTCCTTAGATTACTCCAGAGCCTATCACCTCTTAACTTCATCCTATGCCCTCTCATTGCAGAGTTTCCTTTCAAATTAAAGACTCAACTCATGCACATTTACATTATGTAGGTATTTAAACATCTCTATCATATCTCCCCTCTCCTGCCTTTCCTCCAAAGTATACAGATTGAGATCTTTAAGTCTGTTATTGAGAAAGAAATGGGGGAAGCCACTGCTTGCCCTGGATTGGTAGCATGGTATGTTGCTACTCTTTGGGTTTTGGCCAGGTACTAGGAACCTAGATTGGCCACCGTGAGACTGGACTACTGGGCTTGATTGACCATTGGTCTGACCCAGTAAGGCTATTTTTATGTTCTTTTGACTGGTGGGGCCAATGCAGAAAGCTACCTTGGGCTACAGTGTACCCTTAATGCTAAAAAGGCTTCTGTACTCCTGTAATAGGCATCAGCACACAGAATATTAAAATGCATATTAGAGAGCAGATCAGGCTACCCCACAGCATGCAGAGCTGTGCGCTGAAGTCTGCTGCGGGGGCTCAATGCCAGAATCCTACCACCAGGTTTGAGGCTGGTATAAAGCTCCCACAATCAACATCAACCCCATCTCCTTCCCTTCGTCTCTGTTCCTACACCCTCCCATCCCCCACAAAAGCACTGGGGCCCATTACCTCCCACCCTCCCTGCCATGATATAAAAAAAACAAAAACATTCACCTGGCACTCCATCTTGACATGAACAGCAACCACCCACCCTGGCGTCTAGTGGCACTGCTTCCTCTCTTAGCCCACCAGAATTAAAAAAAGAAGTCCTTTGTATCTTGTGGCACCCATTCCTCTGAACTGAAGTGAACCCAGGCCCCTAACCTGGTACCTTTTACGCACCATCATTTTTAAACTGGCAGGGTCCTACCCTGCTTGGTGCATTCTGGGATGTACTGCAGAGTCAGATCTGCCATTTAAGGGATATTTTAAAATTCTGGGCAGGCAGGGAGGTGCCACAAGACACCAAGGAGCTGATGCAGAAAGCAACCATGGGCTTAGCTGCAGGGTCACTGATGGTCGAGTATTGGTTCTACACGCCAAGCAATGCAGAGAAGACTTGTGCATAGGTGTTAACTCACATGGAAAACACAGATTATGTCCCTGTACACAACTCAACTAAGAAACTTGAAACACCAACACCTCAGCTAAAAAAAAAAAATGGAAAAAAATTCAAAACATCTTGCCCATTTAACAAAATAAATTTCAACAAGTTATGTTTTGTTTGAATTTACAAGATCTTTTAAATGAAAATGTATATTTATGAGCTATTCTAGGTAGTCCGCGCAATCCAGAGAGTGCGTCACCCACTTTTGACAGACGCACAGTGCAAGACATTTTTCATGTGGGTCCAGAGTAGTGAAGGTGGCTTTGCAGAGAAAATTTCTTGTCAATCTTTCACATTTAAGTGCTGGTTGTGTTTTGTTATGCAGGCTGAAGGAAGCCCATGGCCATGCTAGTTTTAAAGGCAGATAATGAGTAACAAACATTTGCTTGTGTCCGAATAAAAATGAAAATGAAAACATATATTGGTGCCTTCTACACCTTAAATACGAGCACCTCAAAAATTTCAAGTGCAGACAGTTTTTGAAAGGCGCTGATGTGTATTGACACTTTCAGTTTGAGTTCAGACAAGCACTCAAGAAACCGCACTTATTGTGAAACCCTGTGTTCATGTGTCCAGCATAATTCCTTTATTTGTGCCACACATTTGCTGAACATAAAATTTGCTTATAATTAATGTACTGCGCAGTGGCATAGCAAGGAGGGCAGGGGGCGTGAGACCACCCCGGGTGCCAAGTCGGTGGGGGCACTGGCACCTCTCTACCCTGCCCTGACACACCATGCCACCCTCGCGCCATCCCTCCCCCCCCCCGCCCCGTACCTCTGAATTATTTTCACTAGTGAGAGCAACTTCTGCCTGTTGCTCACGCCAGCCTGGTTTCCCTCTGAATCACTTCTGGTCCATGGGGCCAGGAACTGACGTCAGAGGGAATCCTACGCTGGCACGAGGAACATGCTTGCAGAAGCCACTCGTGCTGGTGAAGATTAAGATGTACAGGGGAAGGAGAGTGCAAGTGTGAAATGGGGGGGCAGGAAGGAGCAGGAGGGCATGGAAGGAGTGGGGGTGTGGAGAGGAGGGTGCGGGGAGGGGGAGGCACCATCACCCTGGGTGCCTCCTACCCTTACTACATAAGAACATAAGAACATAATAGCCTTATTGGGTCAGACCAATGGTCCATCAAGCTCAGTAGTCCATTCTCACGGTGGCCAATCCAGGTCACTAGATTCTGGCCAAAACCTAAGGTGTAGCAATATTCCATGCTACCAATACAGGGCAAGCAGTGGCTTTCCCTGTGTCTTTCTCAATAACAGACTATGGACTTTTCCTCCAGGAACTTGTCCAAACCTTTCTTAAAACCAGCTACGCTATCTGCTCTTTCCACATCCTCTGGCAACGCTTTCCAGAGCTTAACTATTCTCTGAGTAAAAAATAATTTCCTCTTATTGATTTTAAAAGTATTTCCCTGTAACTTCATCGAGTGGCCCCCTAGTCTTTGTAATTTTTGACGGAGTGAAAAATTGATCCTCTTGTATCTGTTCTACTCCACTCAGGATTTTGTAGACTTCAATCGTATCTCCATCCCTTTTCCAAGCTGAAGAGCCCTAACCGTTTTAGTCTTTCCTCATACGAGAGGAGTTCCATCCCCTTTACCATCTTGGTCGCTCATCTTTGAACCTTTTCTAGTGCCACTATATTTTTCTTGAGATAAGGAGACAATAATAATAATAACAGTTTATATACCGCAATACCGTGAAGTTCTATGCGGTTTACAAAAGATTAAAAAGGTACAGAATAGTTGGACTTAAGTGGGGAAAGAAGAAGTGAGTAAGAAGTCAGGAGGACCGTTATTGAGGGGAGAGACCAGAATTGAACGCAATACTCCAGATGAGGTCGCACCATGGAGTGATACAGGGGCATTATAACATTCTTAGTCTTGTTAACCATTCCTTTTTTAATAATTTCTAGCATCCTATTTGCTTTTTTGGCTGCTGCCACACATTGGGCGGAAGATTTCATCGTAATGTCTACGATGACACCCAGATCCTTTTCTTGGGCGCTACGCCAGTGTTACTGCGTTCCATGGTAGAAGCCACGCACCCAAACATCTGTGTGTGGCTCTACCATGAGCCTTTCTGCATCTCCCTCAGAGTATCTTTGTATAATCATTTGTGCTGATATTTCCACCTGGCAAGCTTCCCCAGCAATGATATGTTTACATTACGGACAAGTTTAAGGAGAGAGCAAACATTCTACACAAAGGAAGAATGTAATTACAGAAGGATAAATGGGCTTGACATTCATTTGTAAATATATCTGTCCATCTCCTTAAGGCCTGCCAGTGACATTGAGTCTATCTGATGAATGATCCGTGACAGTGAGTCCAGCACATGATCCCACAAAATTTTTTGTTCACTTTGTTTGCTGAAATGGTATTTCTTCTTGGTGAATGCTAGTGAAAACCTCTGTCCTAAATTTAGTAGGTGTCTTTAACATCACAGACTTGAGGGCTTTCCAGATGTTAACTTCAGCACCAGTCTACCTCCTTCAGCGAGTAGGTGCAATCAGCTGCTTCTGCTGCAGACAGTTATGAAAAACAGATTTTAGATAAACTGGATGGTGGCATCAGCTTCCTGCCCCTGCATGCCTTCACTTGAGCGGAAAGGATCTGGAGACAGGGATTTACACCCTTTGCACTGCTGCAATCTCCATCTCAGTTCAAAGGCTTCCTGGGCACATCACCTGCCCATAAAATGCTTTTATATGTGTTCAAAGTGGTTCAAGGAAGAGCATTTGTTTTTTTATGATTTCTCAAGCTGCACAGAGAATTGAGTTCTCTAGGGGAAAATCAGATATCCTGCTGCTTGTCTTTTGAGTTATGATCTAATTGGGCTTCTTTTTGTCCATAACAAAAATTGATGGCAGACAAAGGCTATGTGGCTTATCCAGTCTGTCCATCTACCATTCACCATCTCTTCCTTTTGCTTAGACTCTTCTACACTTGTTCCCTGCTTTCTTGAATTCAGATACAGTCTTCATCTCCACCACTTCCACCAGGTGGTTGTTCTACACGTCCACTACCCTTTCCATAAAGAAGCATTTCCTTAGGTTTCTCCTGAGTTTATCCCCGTTCACATTCATCCTATGCTTCTTCATTCCAGAGCTTCCTTTCAATTGAAAAAGACTTGTCTTCTGTGCATTTGTGCCATGGGGGTATTTAAATGTCTCTATCATATGTTCCCTCTCCTCTTTCTTCCAAAGTAAACATATTGAGATCTTTAAGTCTGTCCCCATATGGTTTATAATGAATAATAATAATAATTATTATTATATTTTTATATACCGCCATACCAAAAACGTTGTAGGCGGTTCACAACAAGGTGAGCTGATACAGATAAAATACAAATTAGAATAATGGACTTAAAAACAGATAAAGACAGAAAGCATTTACAATATAATGCAGAAAATACCGGCATGGCAGGGAAAGAAGTAATACATAGAACAGATAAAATACATCAAGTTGAATATAAGGAACTTGATTGAAAAAATGAAGCAGAATGCATTAAGATACCCGTCTATCAAAGAGTTGACTGCTGACCATTTTAGAAGCCATCCTCCAACCGACTCCGCTCTTTTTCTATCTTTTTGAAGGTGAGATCTCCAGAATTGTACACAATATTCTAACTGGGATCTCACCAGAGACTTATTAGAGGCTTTATTGCCTCTTCCCTATTTTGTCATTCTTCTCCCTATGCTTCTAAGCTTCTGGCTTTGGTTGTTGCTTTTTCTACCTGTTTGTTCACCTTAAGATCATCAGATAAGATCCACCCCCAAGTCCTGCTCTTCATGTGTGCATAAAAGTACTTCACCCATATACTGTATTGTTCCATTAGGTTTTTGCAGTCTAAATGCATGATCTCATATTTTTTAGCATTTATTTACATATTTGAATTTAGCCGCCACCTTTTTTTCAGTAGTAGCTCAAGTCCATAGTTGCCAGCTTTGTGGGTGCCGTGGATACTGTGGGTGCTTGAGCACCTCCAATGTTGAGAAAACTCCTTGACCGCATCCAGGAAAGGGCAATCTCCATTGGGTTTAGCACCCTCACTCACTTTGAAAAGTTGACTCCCCTAGATCAGGTTGAATTACATTTAAGTACACTAGGTATTTCCTTGTCCCCCATGGGACTTACAATCCTGAGACAATGGAGGGACAAATGACTTGCCCAAGTTCCAAGGAGAAGTAGGATTTCAACCCTAGCTTCCCTGGTTATCAAACTGGACAAATAGGTGGCACATCACTGATGATGCCCTTTTCCTTAGAGCAGGGCTGTCAAAGCCCCTCCTTGAGGGCCACAATCAAGTTTCAAGTTTATTATAAAATTTGATTAATCGCTTATTCAAAATTCTAAGCGATGAACAAATCAATAAAATTACAAGCTTGGGGGACAACAAAGCTAACAAAACACTGAACCTTACAAAACATATTGAAGACTAACTTTATTAACATAATAAAACGTGAGGAAAGGATGGCGAAAGAAATACAATTTGGTTAATAGAAGAAAAGACACTTATGGTTGAAAACAATAGGAAGAGAGAGAACAAAAAATCTCAAAGAAGTTATGAAAATAAAATGAAACTCCTAGTCGGTCCTTTTAGTCATTAAATGCGTCTTTAAAAAGAAAGCTTTTAAGTTTGCTCTTAAATAAATAGGGAGGGAATTCCATGTTTGAGGAGCTGTTAACAGAAAAGATGAAGTGTCGTCACGTATTAATAATTTTAAGTGAGGGGATGACTAATAAATGTTGGTCATTGGACCTCAGTAATCTGGATGAGGTATAAGGAATCAATGATTTGTAAATGAAAGCTGGAGTTTTGTATATCAGAGATTTGAAGGTAAGCAGTCAGGTTTTCAGGATTTCCCCAAAGAATATGCATGACATCTATTAGCATACAATGAAAGCAATGCATGCAAATAGATCTCATGTATATTCATTGGGGAAATCCTGAAAACCTGACTGGATTGCGGCCCTCGAGGAGGGACTTTGACACCCCTGCCTTAGAGGGAATTCCCTTTGTCACCTTTCACTCAATCAGTTGCTAACCGAGTCAGTCACTTTATTTATTTATTTAATTCATTTTCTATCCCCTTCGTCCCCAAAAAGCTCAGGACGGGTTACAGGTTAGCATACATAATATACAGTTAACAGAATACAATTTGCCAGTACATTTGGTTTTTTTTGTTTTTTTCTGGTACAAGATTTTGTCTTAACAGGACACATACTAGGGATCTAATACCCAAATCTGTAATATACAGTTTACAGGTTAAAATTGTCACAGTTATTGTACAAGATTTAGCAATACAAGTTTTATCCTAATGTGACATATAAAGAGGATTTTGTATCAATATACATTTCTTTGTAATCTACCAGTTGAGGGGGTTAGGTGAACAGGTATGGTTTCATTGCTTTCCTAAAGTTGAGGAGTCCTTCAAGGGATCTTATCTGCGGGGGCGGTTGATTCCAGAGAGTTGGTATGAGTAGGAAGTGGGAGTAGGAATGTCGTTTGGTGGTTTGCAGTTGAAGGGCATGACCAGGGGGCGTTTTGACGTGTATTTCATCCAGGGAGCGGAGGGACCTGTTTGACACATACAGAGGAAGCTAGGCTGTCTCATAGCCTGGCGCCATGTTGTGTAAGGACTTGAATGCTAACATCGGGCCCTTGAAGATACAACGTTTGGCTACGGGCAACCAGTGAGTCAATGATAGGGCCTGAAAGACCGGGTCGCAGAGATGGAGGTTCTTTAGAAGTCTGATCGCTTTAGGGCCCATACCAAGAGCATTTAGTTTATTTATGTCACTTACTGTATGTGGAACTATGTCAAAAGCTTTGTTAAATCTAAGTACACCACATATAGCATTCTCCTTCGATCAAACTGTTTGGTCAACCAGTCAAAGAAATTAATCAGATTCGTCAGATTTTATCTGCCTATAGTGAAACCATGCTGCCTCGGATCCCGCATCAACCCTCACTATCTGCTGTCTTAAAAGCGCTTTAATTAATTTACTCTTCACATAGGTCAGCCTAACCAGCCTGTTGTTCTCAACTTGTTCTGTACTTCCACTTTCTTAGAGAGTGACCACATCCATCCTTTTCCTGACCTTTGGGACCACTTCCAACAAGTGGTGTAGCAAGGGTGGTGGTGGGTGATCCGCCCCAGGTGCAAAGAGTTTGGGGGTGCTGGAGCAATTGTGGGTCTGTGGTCCACCTGTGTAAGGCTGTTGGCTCCTCTGGCCCGCAGCCCTCTGAAGCTAACTTCATATTCTGGGGTGGGGGAACTAGCACAGCTGATAGCAGGGGGGGAGTGGTCCAGCCAAAGGAGGAGTTGGTCCCCCTAAGGCCAGGAACGCCATTGCTTTCAACTCTAAAGAAGCATTGGCAAGGTTAGACAGCAGATCCACCAGAACTTCCCTAAGTTCCTTCAATAGCCTTGGATTTATCCCATCAGACCCCAAGGCTGGCTCAAGAGAATATGGTTCCCTGGCCCATACCCCACTCCTCAGTCCATGCCCACCCCCGGCAAGTTCCCTCAATTGATGCTACTATCCGGTTTCAGCATGACACGGCTTCATAGGCCAACATCAGTGTCAAGCAGTAGCAAAAGAGGAGAGAAGAAGGAAGTGTTGTAGTTCCCTCCCCTGGCACAGATGCTGGCCCTCCCCTCCCCCAGTAGCAGCTGGTCTTTGAAGCTGCAGCCTGCTGGGACAGGATAGCAAAGCCAGAAAAGGGAGGAGGAGCAAAAGGAAGACAGATTGAGACATCCTGGTTTTACTTCCATTGCTTTCAAAGGAAGTAAAACCCAGATGTCTCAATCTGCCCTCCTTATTTCCAATGCTTTCCATGGAAGTAAAACCCGGATGTCTCAATCAATCTTCTTTTTTTTTCTGGAGCCATAAAGAGCTCTAAAGAGGAGGAGAGAAGTGTTCAAGCCACTGGTGAGCTTAACTTATGGGCCAGTGACGTTACGGTCCTGGGCAAATGGTTTCCTGGGCCACAGCCTCACATGTTGCATAGGTTAGCCAGCCCTGACAGGCCCCATCACTTTGTTTACCTTTAGTTTAGATAACTCCTCGTACACACAGTTTTCTGAAAATTGTTCAAGGTCTGCCATACTTTCATCCCTATTTGTCTTTGGTCTCCTGTGGTCCTACTCCTGACCCTTTTATCTGTGAACCCAAAACTCAGACTCAGAAACTGCACCATTAGTACCTGGCTCCAAAAACCCTCTAAATCTACTGAGAAGGTTATCATGTCATGATTAGTGTAAATCAGTTCATTGATTACTTGCTTCCTGAGTCCTTACTGGCAGCAGATGTACTCGATCAGCAACTTTTCATTCTTTTCCTGTCCATCCAGTTCAGGCAAACTGGAGTGTCCTGTTCTTTTCTTTTTGGCTTTGTGTTTACTTTGTAAAGATTGTAACTGTGATGTAATTAGAAAGCTTGTTGAAGGCCTCAGAGCATCCTGATGTACCAATAGAATCTGACTATACTCTGAATCTTTGGTCCTTTTCTATCTTAATGGCACCAATCTTGGTGGGTCCTGGTTCTCTTCATTCAATTGACAAAGTCCTTATTAAAACTTAAAGGGAATGGGACTTGATATACCACTTTTTCTGTGTGTGGTTACAATCAGAGATTTACCTATTTTAGACAGGTACTTATTTTGTACATGGGACAATGAAGTGTTAAGTGACTTGCCAGAGTCAGAAGGAGCTGTAGTGGGAATTGAACTCATAGCCTCAGGGTGCCGAGGCAGCTGCTCTAACCACTAAGCCACTCCTCCATCTCATCTAACATCTACTTGGTCCAAAAACTTGTCATCTCATGGAGTAGCATGTATAGTATCTACTGTTGAGCAAAGTAGGTGCTAAGTTCCCATAGATGGTTTTTCCCTTCATCTCCATACCACCAGACCAAAAAAGTTCCTGAACTTTGAGACTCAGGGAGATATTTCTTTCCATGACAAATTTTATTGGATAAAAACCATAAATCTGCTGCATCTCAGTCATCTTTTTGTCACTCTGCAAAAGGTTTAAAAATCCCTGTGTGCATGCGCATGTATGTCCCCCAGTAACTTGCATGTTTGGTATCCTACCCACAGCAAATTTAAATTTTAAGGATGGCAGGGGGCCCATAAGGAATGGGCTATTTTGAACCCACATATATCTACAAACCTCAGACAGAGCCACAGGAAGGGGTAGGCAAAATGGGCACCTGTCTAACTTAGGGTTACCATATGACTCCAGAAAATAAAAAGAACAGATTGAGATATCTGGGTTTTGCTTCCATTGAAAGCAATGGAAGTAAAACCTGGATGTCTTAATCTCTTTTCCTTTTTCTGGATAACTCTCTAGGCCCAAGTATCAAATAACTTAGATTTTCTTAATATTATTGATACATACTTAACCCGGACCTCAGTAACACCACCAAGTTATTTGATACTTGGGACTAGAGAGTTATATGGATTTTTGATTTTTGAACCCGAGTTTAATTGAGAGTGAAAGTTTACATCAGAATTGGACATTCCTTTTTCTGGAGCCATATGGTAACCCTATCTAAGGTGTTTCAGACCTTAATTCTGTCCCCCTCCAGTGCCCCCCCCCCTCCCCAACACTGGAGGGGGACATTCCCCTCAGCTTCACAGGTAATTGCTTAGCTTGGTAACAGACCTGGTTGTAGACATGTTCTAAGTAGAACATCTTTATTGTTTCAGTATTACAAGATTGTCTGTGCCACTAAAAATCAGAAACTGCACCATCAGTACCTGGCCCCCAAAACCCTCTAAATACTCTGCTTCATGTGATCATGTGTTTCTTCTAGTGATCTTGATTTCATTACTCTTTGCAATATATCGTGTGCTAAAATTCATGAATATAAATGTTTATGCTGAAGGAGAGGCTCACATTGCAAGCTGATGTAGTGTGTGGGAGGAATTCCAGAATTGCGTTTGGAGCTTGTCCTCCTTTCCCAGGAGCTGTGATACAAGTAATTAGCTTTGCTTTATAGTAATAAGGTGACTGTGTTAAGCCCATTAGACACATAGAAATGACTAAATTAATCCAATAAAAAAAGATTCACTCCAATGTGTTTACAACGTCTTGTATTCCACCATTCTTACCACGTGATTTGAAAACATAATACAAAATCAACTCACACAGCACAAAACAAACAACAAACCAGGCATTATAAGGCAAAATTAAGATACAAAGTCAAGGGCAACTGAAAAAAAAAGTCTTAACTTTTTCTGGAACATGTAGATCAGGGGTGACCAACCTGCGGCCCAAGGGCCGCATGTGGCCCCGTGAAGTATTTTGTGTGGCCCCAGTCGAGGGCGATGCAGTATTTTCCTCTGCTGTCCCCGAGTGTTTACTGTCTTGCTGGCTCCCTCCTCCATCTTGCTGCAGCATTTGCACGTTTGTGCGGCCCTAGAAACATTTTTTTCGGCCAATGCGGCCCAGGGAAGCCAAAAGGTTGGACACCCTGATGTAGATCATCTGTTTCCATCCAAATATTCACAGTCTTTATTCCCATCTGTATGAAATTACCTTGAATAAAATATACAGGTAAAAAAAAGATTGACTTTATCAAATCAGATATATCCTGAAATGTGACTCACAAGAGACAGAGATATTGCTCCCTAATGTATCCAAGTAGACTCTGACAGTAGGGAATTACCCTGGAGTGAATGACATGGTGACAAAATTCATCACCATTCCTGTCCCCACAAATAACCGTGGGAAACCATCCCCATGTAATTCTTTAAGCTAAAGCCTAAGTTTGGGGGTTTTTTCCCCAGTTAAATAAATACCTGCCTATTGGATAACTCAAATTCTTAAAACCAAGTATTATTTGATTTCCTGGTAGTGAGTGTGTTTCCTGCTTTTCAGCTGATTCTGGCTTGTGCTGAACCCTGGGTCCCTGCTCGAGTCATGTTTAGTTTACTAATGAAGTTGTGATGTTGGTGAGCCTTGCAAACACAGCTCCTGAAGACGCCAGGTGGTGAAACACAGTCTTGTGTTGAGCTGAATGCTTTATGAATTGAAGAACAGGACCATCATGAGGACAGAGAGGCCTGCCGATTGTGTTTAAGAAACTGTGACTTTCATGTGCTAGACTGTTGTGCAACTCTCAGTTTGAAGCCTCTCAATGATAACCAATTGGAACAAAACCATAGCCAAAACCCTAGATACAGTATTCCTCCTCCACCCACGCATAATAAAATCAAACCGAACTTCGCCCTGGTTTACGAAGTCCTTAAGACTAGACAAATAACTATGCAGACGTCTAGAGAGGAAAAACAAGACACCAGAACACAATGGAGAGCAGCCATAAATAAATATAAGGACAATATATTCGAAACAAAGAAAAACTACTATGCCAGTAAAATAGGAGGCAACACAACCGACAGCAAAAAACTGTTTCGCCTAGTACGACAACCTTCTCTAATAAAATCTCAGCCCAAGAACTAGCAGATTTCTTCCTCAACAAAGTCAAGTTGGTCCAATCGGAAGTTGCTAAGTCAGCCACAACAAATACTTCCCAACACAACTATACAGAATACACTGAACCCATAAAAGCAGACCAGATCTGGTCTTCATTCACTAACCTTTCCATCCCTGATACCAATAAACTAATATCAAAGCTAGCCTTACGAAGCAGCCCCCTAGACAACTGTCCTCCATCCCTTCTTTCTGCAGCTCCGCATCATATCATTAGCTGGCTCACCAACTTGCTAAATAGCTCCCTGAACCAAGGGCATCTACCCAAAGAAATGGGTAAAATAGCCTTAACCCTTATACCGAAAACAGCCCAAGTAGACCTCTCCATAGCATCTAACTACAGACTGATTGCTGGCATTCCGATCCTCACTAAAATCCTTGAGTCCCATGACAGCAAGCAGCTAGCCTCATACAAAGAGCAACATAGAGCAACAATCCTGCCTTCATACATCCCAATACGGCTTCTGAAAAAAGCACAGCACCGAGCTCCTAATCATCACTCTAATCACTAAAATCAAACAGTTGCTAAGCTTGGGTCATCAGGCAATACTGCTCCAATTTGATATCTCCGCAGCCTTCGACTCAGTGGACCACCAATACTCCTAACCAAACTCTCGGAAATCAGAATAACAGGGACTGTACTGAAATGGTTCGCCGACTTCCTATAAAATTGCGAATACTTGGTTTAAAGGCAAGAATCATACTCCAACCCTTGGAAGGCATTCTGTGGCGTCCTACAAGGCTCCTCACTGGTTAGGGTTCAATTACAGGATGGCAAAAAGGTCTTCAAAGCCACGATTGCACACAATATTAGTGAATGTCCAGCTTCGGCTCATCTGATTGCCTCTTTATGAAATGTAGCTTATTTGCTTACTGCTGTGTTATTTTCTATCATTATTCAATAATAAAGATTTCTTTTTTACTTTCCTTTTAATGCAGTGTCTCTAGCATGCCCCGACGGGACCCGTTTCGCCCAAAAGGGCTTTTTCAAGGGTTCATAAAGGAACTCATTCTCAACGTCCTTTCTCTTTTGGGGCTAGATTAGATTAGATGATCATGGACTAGTGAACTCATGAACTAACCGAGATCCAGTTTCACAATAATAATCACAATGACTGTAGTATGTGTGTGAAAGTTGGGAAGTTAGTGTGAGTGTGAGTGGTGGGGATTAGGTTCACTGACTGAATTATGCTGATATTTATTAATAAATTAAGTATTGGTAAGTTGTAAAAGTACTGTAATGAAATGAACTGTGGGAGATAAGATTAAAATTGAATTGATTCAGATAATACTTGTTTGTATTAAATATTTAATAGCTGGTTTTAACAATTTGTGTAATTCTTTAAGGAGAGAGGAAAGAGTCAGAGTATGAATGGGCCCAGCCACTGACCCTCAGGCCTTGCATTGAAGAATGCTGGTGTAGAAGGAGATTGAGAGAGACACTAAAGAATAACACGGGATGGTTTCCTGCGGTTATCTATGAGGACGGGAATGGTGATGAATTTTGTCACCGTGTCATTCTCCATTAAGAACCTCTGATAGTGGGAAATTCTGGAGCAATTCTAGCAGGATGGAACTGCATTGTAATGTGCCCAAGCAGACTCTGACTGTAGGGAAGTGCCTCGTAGAGAATAACACGGGGACTGTGGAAGCGGTGAAAAGTCTTGCTCCTATGGTATAAAAATTGCACCCGTATCAGACTCGGCATCTCCTCCCCAGCTCCTCTTGGGCCTATTTAACTTCAGGAGCAGCCATGCTACGATGAAGTCAGAAGGAACCCAAAACCAAAGCCTGAGACCAATGTGATTTGAAGAATAAAATTACCAAACAACAAAAGGTAGAAAAAAAAATTTATATTTTGTGATTAGAATATTTCAGATTTGAAATATGTATCCTGCTAGAGATGGTATTAAACATAACTGGGAACCGCAAAGCTCAGGCTATGCTTCTTTAGCTTCCAGCTGGCTTAGGTGCTCTCCCCTAACACTATTCCTGCCATGTATGACTGAAGTATTCTGTTATCTTGATTTTTCCATGTAGCATTCTGTAGTAATTTGGTTTGTTCAGTTTTCACAATAGTGGAGGGGATATTTGTGAAGGGAGGGGAGACAGAGGTTTTGTTGATCCTTGTTCTGTTTTATTTGTGTTTATAAAATGACAATTGTACAGAATAGTCTTTTTTTATACTTTAATAAAATCATAACTATTCAAGGCTTGTGCGGGTGGGATCTGACAATTTGCGGGGCGGGGACAGGACAGGGATGGGGACGGGGACAAGCTCATGAGAACGGGGCAGAAACGGTGATAAATTTTCTCCCCGTGTCATTCTCTAGTGCCTCATAGTTTACCTGAAAGACTGACAGTGGAGAATTGCCCCTTAGTTTTCAAGTTTTATTTAAAATTTGATTAAACGCTTATCCAAAATTCTATCCAGTGTGCTGGAATGACTCTGTCAGTAAGGAATTGTAGTGTACCCAAGTAGAGTGTCAGGAGGGTAGCGCTTCCCAATCTTTTGGTGGCTGTGACCTAGTGGCATAGTGATGGTGAGAGGCATCTGGGGTGGTGGCCACCCACCCCATCTGCTCCTTCCCCGCCCTCTCCTGCCACACATGTGCGCCGCTTCCCTTCCTCATACCTCTTTGCGCGAGCAGCAACTCCAATCTGCTGCTCATGCCAGCGTCAGTTCTTCCTCTGATGTCACTTCCGAGGCACGGGTCCAGGAAGTGACATCAGAGGAAGAACTAACGCTGGTGTGTGCAGCAGGTTGGGTTGCTGCTCACGCTGGGAATGTTAAAGAGGTACAGGGAAGGAAATGAGCGTGCACGCATGGTAGTGGGGGGCAGGGAAGGAGTGGAGGGGCACCAAGACGACACCCGGGGTAGACGGCCCCCCCCCTTTACTACGCCACTGCTGTGACCCAAAGATTGTGATGAAATTAAATTGTGTGACCCACCTGGAGGTGCAAAATAATGATGTACCTATGGAGATCTTACTTAGGTTGGGACTCCCAAATCCCCATTTTGACCCACAATCTAGGAAGCTCTACAGAAGGGCATTATCCAGGAGCGTACTCAAGAAACTCTGAAGTGGGGAATTGCCCCATAATGTACTGGAGCAGACTGTTAGTAAGGAGTTGTGCTGTAGTGCACCCCAAAAGAGTCTGGCAGCATGGATCCTACAGACTCTGAAAGTAGGAACCTGCCCCACAGTAGGGGCAAGAGTGTCAGCCACCCAGGATGCAATGCCCTTGGGGATGGGAGCAAAACCCCCCACTGAAATGCGAATGTAGACTGACGAGATATAAAATGCCACTGTATTACCTTCCAGGTTGAATAAAGAGGGAGTAGAGTGAAAAAAATTGGGATCACGGTGGATGGAGAGGGAGGCTGGAATCAGGGTGAGGGAAAAGCTGCAAATGATTTACCTTCTGTGGGTGCTGAAAGGGCTAGTTACAATTCTGCCCCCTAGTGTTCTTAATGAGACTTTGACAATGGGGCATTGCTCCAATGTCTAAGCCTGTTTGAAGAGGAGGAAAAGACCATTAGTTACCATAGTGGGTTCATGACTATAGAAACCAGGGTTTAAATCCTGCTTCTCTTGCTAAGTCTTCCTGTAACTTTACCCTTCATCATAGTGCCACATTACATAATGACCAGATGCCAAAGACACTACAAAAAACCCTTCCCTGGGCACAGTGAAGGAGCTTGTTCAATACTGGGGGTGCTTAACATCCAAAGAGCTGGCTTCTCTGTCATCCAATGCCTCAGATGCAAAACTAGATTGAAGATTGACTTGGGCAGGGGAATAATTTGTGTACCTGGCCTCAAACTGAGATTTAGAAAGACACATAAGTAAATGTAAAATCTAATACATAGCAAACTGTGACAGGGTGGAATTGCCTGACAGTCATCCAGAGCAGTTCCATTTCTAGAGAATTTGATACTCAGTGCTGAAACAATAGAACCGTCCCCCCCCCCCTGAAACATTTTACCGAGTGAACTGCAGACTAGTCCCACCACCACATCCTGTCTCTGTTCAGCTTTGAATCAAACCTACAGGGAGGTCCAGGACAGCAAGAAAAAATGTAGAAAGTGCAAAAGGAACATGCAACACTGCCTGACTTTGCCATTAAGTCTGGGGTTTGAAGTCATTACATTTCAATTTAATTCAAGTCTTGTTTTTCTCACATGATTCATGGCAATGCAAGGTGATGGGGGGGGGGGGGTTGTTTTTTTCCTTCAGGGGTGTATAATGTGGTCTCTGTGGGCTCCAACAGTGTTCCTTGAAGCCCACTTAGGACAATATAGACGTACCAGAAAAGAAAAACTGAAATCAACGTCTAAAGAAAATAAGAAGAAATAAAATAAAGCTGTGTTTAATTTCTTCTGCATGTAGCTTCACTGAAAGTCGTGCACTATAATAAAAGTCAGACTTTTATTGTATCAAAAATCTGTGTATATGATATATATCTATAAAAGAATGTATAATCCATCTCTGTCTATTCATTACCAAGCATTTGCTGCTGGTTTCCTTGTATTAATTCTGCTGTTGTTGTGTTATCTTTGTGTATCACCCTGAGTCCTGCTGGCTTCTCCAGGGATGTATTTAAAGGGTGCCTGAGCCTTGCTGGATTCATCCTCTCAGGACTCTTCAATTATACCTTTGCTTTATCTCTTAATCCTATGGCAGTCAGCTGGTGTTGTGTCTCCTTATCCTGTAATCTGCCACCAGCCGGTGCCCTGACTGCTCAAGAACAGAGTACATGTGTTCTTCCCAAACAATGCTCAGGTGTGGATTCTGGACCTAGGAGGAAAAATAACCCACAGCAGTCAAGTATGTTCATAGTAGACAAGACAGGCTAGTAACTGCCTAGAATTTCATTTTGTCAGAAGCAGTGTTGTTCAAAGTACTAGATCAAGCAGTAGCTTGATCCTTCCCAAACCCCCTGCCACGTGTGCACCCCCTTCCCTTCCCGTGAACCTTTTTAATTTTATAGGAACGAGCAATGTTACGAACTTACTGCCCGTGTCAGGTCGGCTATCCCTCTGTTGTCACTTGCTAGGTGCAGGGTCCGGAAGTGACATCAGAGAGAGGCGACACTGATGCGGGCAGCAAGTTCATAATGCTGCTTGCGCAGGGAAAATTAAAAAGGTACGAGGGAAGGGAATGGGCGTGTGGCAGAAGGGGGCAGAAAGGAGCAGGGGGGGGGGAGAGAGGAGGACGGATGCGATTCATTGAATGCGGGAGAAGTGGACTGAATGGCATTCACAGGGGGCATCCTTGAAACAGCCTTTGGGCGAAACATGTCGGGTCCCCAGCTAGCATAGCAGAAGAGAGCACACAGATGAGTGCTTTTTAAGTACGTTTAAAAATGGAAACTTTTGATAATATTTAGTATTTAAACAAAATGCATGAATACAGCGTATAAACAAAACGTTTGAATAAAGTGCATAAGTAAAGCGCACAAAATTGGGTCAATGAGGAGTGCTATGCAACGATTCAAATTACAAAATCGTTGCCTAAGATATGCATATATTTCCATTGATTAAAAGTTATCAAGACACGAAAAGCACATCTGATGACCTAAATAGATCTTATTGGTTATATTGAAAAAATATATATGGTTTATATTAATTCACACTTATTCATATTTGTAGTACACTTCTCCCTCTCAATCCGCAGTTTCAGTACCCGCGGATTCGGTTATTTGTGATTTTTTTTTTTGGGGGGGGAAAGAAACGCTGCATCCTGGACCTTCTCCTGACCTTACCTGGAAGCGGTGACGTGGGGCAGGATCGATCTTCCTATGCTCCTGTCCCGTGTAGAGCCATCATCAAAATGGCTGCTGTGTGTTCCCATTGTAGTCTACTGACTGAATAAAATCCTGCACCATGGACATTATTTCTGCAGTTTTCCTCTTGTTTTTGGTTGCAACCCTTTCACTGTGGAATTGTTGGGATCTTTTTTTGTTTATTGACTTCGTCAATATTGGGTATTACAGAACTGGAGTGAGTTGCACTAGTCCAACCAGGGTTGCTGAGAAATCTACACTGGGGAAAGGATAGATTTTTTACACTTTCATTTTTATAAACACTTCTGTTCACACAGTGGTTTTCGAAAATGAAATCTGTGAATGTTGTAAAAGAAATAATGAATGTTGAAATCTTGTTAAATGTATTATTTACTCATGATTTATGTAGTTTGATTACATTGTTTAGCTTGGAAGACTGAAATTAGCTGTCACCCAGCTCTTACAGTAGGCTCGGGTAGGATACATTGGGCTAGATTCCCTAAGGCCATGGATCAGACCCGATCCATGAGCGATCCGATCCGATTCATGGCCGGGGGGCTGATTCACGAAGTGCCATCATGCAAATGAGGGTGTTCGGAATCACACCCCCAACCGACCACCCGGATCGCTCTCTAGCGATCCCAACGCATGTGCAGACCATCTACTTTGCCTGTAGATGGTCCGCGCATGTTCACCGCACTTGAAACTTTTTTTTTAAAAGTCGGGAGGAACTTTACTTTATTTTTTTACTTCACGAGCCCATGGTTTTAACCCGCTTTAAACCCGTGGGTTAAAACCACGGGTTTGCACTGTGGGAAAGGGCAGGAGATCAGGGCAGGCAGAGAAGCATGATCGGGGCAGAGAGCAGGGCGGCGGAAGGCAGGGCAGTCGGAAAGGTCCTCAGCAGTCGCTTATTTTTGGATTGGTCAGCCCAGTCGGTGTCCCTCATTTTTTATAGTGAATTGCTGCCTGCCTACATTTGAATGCCGTTCCCCCCTCATTTGCATGTGCGGATCGGAGGATGATTGGGACAGAGGTTAGTGAATCGGGTCGCTAAGGGGTTGGAACTTGATCGGTGGGCTTAGTAAATCTAGCCCATTGTCAGCTGTTTGGTACCCAGGGTTAATCTTTATTGTAAAAACAAAAAAACAAAAACAACTTGCACATGCTGCAATCTACAGTACACTTTTAAAAAAAATGGCACAAGCTAAATTATTCATTATCTAAGTGACTCCTTCATCCCTGATAAGCCTCCAAAATCCTCCTATCTGGAATGCTTCAAAGGTTGCAAAATCCAGCCTCACTGACAATCACTTGGGCTAATATCATCTTTAATTAGATTAAATTCTCTTTATATTTGATACTTATCCTATTCAGATGCTTTTGCCCTCTGTCTGACCTGTGCTGACTTTACCTGAATAACAATTTAATAACAGCAGCTGGAAATGCTGACCCAGCACCAGAGGATCAGACCCATATTTCCTGCTGCCCAACAGATCTGCAGGAGATCGTTTAGGAAGAGTAAAAGCACATTTGTACAAGCTCAGTCAGATAAGCAAGCAGAGATTCCATCTTACCCAGTTCCGGGCTGGAGATTTTGACGTAGCTCTAGATTTCTGACCTTCCCATCCTGCTGCATTATGGGAATTGCGGCACTGATTTCATCCCACACTGCTTTGAGATGTAAATTCAAAATGAGGACTGGTCAAAAAAAATCTCCAGCCTGGAACAGGGCAACTTGGCAACTCTGGACAAGAATATAATAAAGAGTTGGGGGTGAAATAAGGAATTCGAAAGGGGGTATAAGAAGCACTTCTGAAAGTATGTATAATAAAGGAGTCAGGGATGCATAATAAAAACTTCTGGAGGTGTAATAAGGAGTTTACCATATAGGAAGGACTTCTGTGAATGTAACAAGATGCATAATGAGAAACCTTGAGGGTGTAATAAAGAGTTAGGGATGTTTAATAAGAGTTAGGAGTAATGCATCTGATATATAGCCTTTCTGTGGGTGTACTACGGGTTTAGGGCTATGTAATAAGGACTTTGGTTGGTGTAAGAAGGAATTATCAATATAATATGGACTTTTCTATGGAGAAGTAGCCTAATTGTTAGTGCGGTGGCCTGAGAACTAGGTTCAAGTTCCATTGCAGCTACTTGTGACTTTGGGCAAGTCACTTAACCCTTCTTTGCCCCAGGTACAAAATAAATACTTGTAACTACAGAAAGGCAGTATATCATATTCCATCCCTTTCCTTACTCTTTCCCTTCTTACTGTGTATATAATAAGAATATCTAAGTAGTTAGGGGTATATAATAAGGACATCATCAATAATGCGGCAGAGTGAATTTCCCGGTGGACAAGGCCGAAGCAGCCTGTTTAGAGTACTACCGGCCCGATGCTGCTTTAGATGAAGGTATGTAGGGCTCGCTCGCGGTCGGCAGGGTTCGGATGGGAGGGAAGGATGGAGGGTCAGGAAGATTCAGCTGCGTAACAAAGGCGGGGGGGGGGGGGGTGCTCAAGGGTTCTGCTGCATAAAGGATGGGAGGGAGGGAAGGATAGAAGCTGGGTAAGGGTTCTGCTGCATAGGAGAATGGGAGAGGAAGAAAGATGCTGTTAAACTGGAATTGAGAGCATATTTTATAAAGGCATATGGGTGCCTTTTTGGACTTCTCACATAAGCATCCTGTTATAAAATCAGGCCTCGTTTAAAAACACTCCTGTTTTATACCTGCTTTAGGAAGGCATCCTTTCCAATAATAACTGCAACTTATGTAAAAAAAACAAAACCAAAATCCCAAAACCCTACTTATTCATATTAAGTCATATACTTCCAGGTGTATAAGAAGAACCTTTGCCAGTTTAACAAGGAGTTTTAGAATTTTAATGAGAAACGGTGGACGATGGAAGCAACAAGGTGTTACAGATATAAAATGAAAAACATTGGCTGTAAGTGGAGTGTGTGGCACCACAGCTTCAGCACCCTGAGGTTGGGTTCAAATCCCATGCTGCTCCTTGTGACCCTGGTCAAGTCACTTAATCCCCCTTTGCCTAGGTACATTAGACAGAGTGTGAGCCTGCCAGGATAGACAGGGAAAAATGCTTTGAATACCTGAATATATACCACTTAGGTTATAAGTGGTATATAAATGGTATAAATAAAGAAAAATAACAAAGAGTTACAGATGTAAAATGAAGAAATGGACATTGGATGTACAAGGCGGTGCTGAAAAGGTCTCAACCTAACCAATAAGGGAATGATTTGGAGCCCAGAAACTTACAAGTTATTCCACATATTCACCCCTAAGTTCAACACACTTGAGCACATCATGTCTGAAGTTTCCTTAACCCTTCCAAAAAAATACTCTGATGTATGGTCACTGAAATACAGCTCTGCTGCAGTAATCACCTCAGAATCACTTGTCATAAGGTTTGGAAATAGAAAATAGTCAGACGAAACAAGATCTAGTGAGTAGGGTGGATAGTTTATGTACTAAAACCCCAAATTCATCAAAACATCCATCGTTTTGCCAGCCTTATGAGCAGGTGCATTGCCTTGCCAAAAGAGAACTCCTTTCCACAGATTCCCTCTCCTTTTTTCTTTCAGTGCCTCCTTTAACCCTTTCAGGACCATAAGGATCGTAGGCCAATTTTTGTGGTTTTGACGACATTTTTATGGTAAAAAGGGCTTGCAGATGCCAAAAAATTGATTGTTTTTGTGAAATATCATTATTTTTTTAAAAAAAAAATCACACTTCTGGCTTATGGACAGTGTGGCAAGTGAATCTTCTCGTCAATCTGGCAACGACGCTAATGAATGAATGTCGGAACCAGTTTGTTTACATAAAGGCAGTATCCTATGGAATCCGTACATATCAAATTTAGAACTGTAGACTATCCCAATCAAAATGTATAGGAATTTAAAGTTATGGGACAAATATGTCCCTTGGTCCTGAAAGGGTTAATCGGCACAACAAGTTACAGTAGTACTCTGCATTAACTTTTAGGCCCCTTGGAAGATAGTCAGTCATTACAACACCTTCCTGATCCCAAAATATTGTGGCCATGACCTTTCCTGCTCACTTTTGGGTCCTGAATTTCCTTGACCATGGAGAACTTAAGTGCTGCAATTGCATGGACTATTGTTTTGTCTCAGGATCATAATGGTGTAACCATGTTTCATCAACAGTAACTAGTTGTTCCAAAAGGTTGGCACTAGCTCACTGAAAATGCTGCAAAATCAACTTGGAAGTGTCCACTTAATGTCGTTTCTCATCAGCATTCAAACATGTGGGCACCCACTTGGTTGACAGCTTCTGCATATTCAACTGCTCGTGGATTATACACCCAACACATTCCCTGGATATGTGTAGTGTCTCGGCAATTGTTTCAGTTGATATTTGCCAATCTGCCAAAATCAGGTCATGGACATGGTCAACAATTTCAGCAATTGACACTGTTTGAGGCCTCCGAGACCTTGCTGCATCTTCAATCTCGAAATTTCCACATTGAAAGTTTGCACAACACTTCTTCATGATGGGCATTTGTGACTCAATGTTTGCATCATACGTTCATGGATTTTCTTTGGAGTTTTCTTCTGCAAGAATAAGAACTTCATAACAGCTCGGAGTTCTACACTTCATTGACATGGTTCAATCAATGCTCTGTCAAACAATGTCAAAACATAACATTACGATTCTGCAAATTGGCACTTTGCAAAACAGCATAACATTTTTCAGTTACAATGGCAGAATAACCCTCAGAATTTAGGAAGTTGGTTGGGGTAAGAACTTTTCAGCACCCCTTTGTAACAAGGAGTTACAGATATATAATGAGAAACGTTGGATGCTGAATGTACAAAGCGCATCAGATGTATAATGAGAAATTTTTTTGAATTTACTATATAAAGGCTGCATATGTGTGCATGTATCTAAATAAATCAGGTTCCTACAATAACCCCCAGCAACACACAAATGCTCCTGAAACTTTCTGCATGCACTCTGTGCAGCAGATATGTACATCTGTCATAAAGCATACAGTTCTGTCCAAATGTTGCGTCCTGGAATATCTAGGCATATCTGGAATATCTATATGTGCTGTAGTTGGTATAGGTACCTCTACATGCAGCCTCTCAGTTTTATAACAGCTATTTCACATTGTATAAAGTTACCTTCATAAATCTCACTCTGTCTTCAATAAAATATCACTGTGCTCCTGATCATTATCTGTCCCTGGTTGTGGGTGGGAAGCCTCCCCAGCCTCTCCCGGTATAACTATGTGAAGGAAGTTTATGGAGTGCACATCCAGCCCCTCCTCACTTTGGGACTGAAGCAGTGGTGTGTTTTCTCTTTTGAAAGCAAACTAGAAAACAAAGTTTCCATGACTGTATTGTCTCCTAAGGGCCACGCCTTGGATGCCCTTCCCAGAACTTACATCACTAGTTTGATGTCAAAATGTCTAAATGCCTCTGGTCTTGTTAGTATATAACATTAGCCTCAGTCTGGGCACAGATGCCTACCTGCCAACTTCTAAGTGTTCCAGCAATCTGATCTTTTTGCTTTTTTGTTCCGCTGCATTCCTAACCTCAGAATTGTTGAATCACATGACATAAGCTAGAAAACGGTTCCTGCATTGATGCCTTTATTCATTTTTTTAAGAAAATGATCAGGATAGGGCCTGCAGGGCCCTCCATCTTCCGCTTTGGCTGTTAACATTGGAACCTGAGATTTTTCTTTGCAGCAACCCCCTCCCAAAAGAAACTGACTTTTGGTTTAACAATGGTAGCAGCTTTATATGTACATGAGCCAAGTCTGGATTTTCTAAATATTCCATTCCAATTCATCTGTTTTTTTCTTGGAGTTCAGGTTACAGACTGACATACTGTACATTCACCAGTGCATCTGGACCCCCTTCCTCTGATGTGACCTTATCAACAGCACAAAGTCTTCACTATTATCAGATCCGCAGATCCAGCAATGTGCCACATGTGCAGCCACTGTCCTCGGGCACCATTATTTGGAAGGAGCTAATGGCTTTACCCAACCCTTCACCAAGCAGAACCTTTCTGTCTTTTAACCTTCTTTACAATACCTGGCTAAGACACTCCCACTGATGCGGGCTAAGCAACTGTCCGTATCTCCCCCAAATAAAGTGCATAAATGGCGTAAAACCTGCCTCAATAATTTCCTCATTACGTTCAAGGAAAAAGCTTCTCATTATAAAAAAATCATTCAACAAACTAAAAAAGAATACTATTCTAAACTCATTACTTCCACCCGTAATTCTTCCACCCTTTTTAGTATTACTCAGTCACTCTCAAAATATTCTAAGAAAAAAAATCTACCTCCTACTACCCAGCCTTCTGCAGACGAACTATCATTATTCTTTGATACTAAAATCAAGGACATTAGATCACATCTTAGACCTTCACTTCTAGCTTCCCCTCCTCACACTCTCAATGATTCTACTCAACTATCATTTAGCTCTTGCTCAAATTTCAAAATGCCCTCATTAACAAATCTCCTTCTCATTTTACAATCTTTAAACACCTCCAATAATCTTTTGGAGAGTATTCCCCCTTCGCTTCTTAAAAAATTCTTCTCCTTCTTCGGCCCATTCATTTGGGAAATGATATCCAAGTCTCTCTCCGACAGTATAGTACCTACTGCTTGGAAAACATCCCTTGTTTTTCCAAAACTCAAACAACACAACCTAGATCCCTCTCTACCTAGAAATTACCGCCCTATTGCTAATCTACCCTTGATCTCCAAATTAACTGAAAAAATCATTCACTCCCAACTTACAGAGTTTATTGAAAAAACCCATGCTTTACATCCATGCCAAACTGGTTTCCGTTCTTCACATTCAACAGAACTGTCACTGCTAGGCCTTATCTCTACCATACATTATTTCCACAACCATCAAAAATCTGTCATTCTTATTTCTCTTGACCTGTCAGCAGCCTTTGATACTATCGACCACTCTCTTCTTATTAATAGACTCAAAGACTGCGGTATTTCAGGTCCAGCTCTTTCATGGTTCACATCTTACTTTAACGAACGTAACTTTAAAGTCTATGTAAATAACAAAACCTCTTCAGCTATATCACAATCCTATGGTGTCCCGCAAGGTTCGATTCTATCCCCATTACTATTTAATATCTTTCTTTCTCCTCTTCTTACATTGGCTCAATCTATCGGATTCACAATCTTTGCTTATGCAGACGACATA
This sequence comes from Geotrypetes seraphini, assembly GCF_902459505.1. Lineage (NCBI taxonomy): Eukaryota > Metazoa > Chordata > Amphibia > Gymnophiona > Dermophiidae > Geotrypetes > Geotrypetes seraphini. Next base: position 79,209,146 of record NC_047096.1, on the reverse strand, counting down.
CAACTTCTTCACCCAGTCAACACTTCAAATATCTCAGATATAAAAGACATAAATAACAAACTGGACATCATAAATGATTGGCTCTATTCAAATAAACTCTCCCTCAATATAGATAAATCCCGAGGCCTTCTACTTCCAATCAAAACATGCAAATCCTTATTGGATAAAATTTATATCAAATCCACTCCAATCCAAATGGAAACAAAAATAAAACTATTAGGCGTCATCATTGATAGGGATCTTACCTTCCATGACCATATTAGTTCGGTCGCAAAAATCTGTTTCTACAAACTCCGCATCATTCGGTCACTAATTCCAATTCTAGAGACCGATTCAATCAATATCCTGATTCACTCCTTAGTTATCTCTCATTTAGATTATTATTATTATTATTATTATGTTCTTGTGTACCGCCATACCCAGTGAGTTCTAGGCGGTTCACATCAATTAATTAGGATCCGATCTGCACACGGATTTACAACATTTTGTCGGAGTTACAAGCAACGAGGAAGGAAATGATGGTACATTTTAGCAGAAATTTATCCGAGTTACAGGCAGCGTCAGGTTGGATTGGCCAGGAAGAGGGAGGGAGAGAGAAGCACAGGGTCTCAACGGTCTCCCTCAAAAAGAAATCCGACGCCTACAATTAATACAAAACACTGCAATAAAACTCATTTATAAAATAGGCAAATTTGACCATGTCACTCCTCTCCTAAAAGAGGCACATTGGCTCCCCATCACTCACCGTATCACTTATAAAATCATCTTACTTTCCTTCAAAATAAAACTCTCTCACCAGCCCTCATTTCTTGATAAACTTCTCATCCCCCAATGTTCCCCACGCACTCTAAGGTCAACTGATCAAAAACTTCTCTATATTCCCTCCATAAAAGACTTCTACTATACACGGAAAATAAATTTTGCAGTATCTGCCCCAACCTTATGGAATTCTCTGCCACAGCAACTCCGCGATGAACAACATCTAGACAAATTTAAGATAAGCCTAAAGACTTTTTTATTTTGTGACGCATTTGGTTGTGCTTAGACTTATCTTTTTCCCTCTTTTTTTTTTTTTCTTTTTTCTTTCTTTTTCCTTCTCTTTTATTTTTTTTCACTTCCTTTTCCTCTCCAAGCAACCAACCGCTTTAACAAAGCGACCCTACCCTATACGTTTCATCCCATTCCCACTTTCTCCTTTTCTTCTCAAATATGTAACTTTTCTCCTCCCCTCCCTTTTACCCTCACTTTCAAGTTTGTCTTGTTAGTATTATTTATGTTCACACCATTTATTTTAAAACGCCAATTATTTTATTTTTTTATCTTTCTTACTTTAAATTTTATTGTTAACCGGCCAGATATTTGTTGATGGTCGGTATATTAAAAACTAATAAACTTGAAACTTGCTGTCAACTCTCTATATATCCAGTGCTCTCTCTGCTGCTTTTTGTATCCCGTTATTAAATAAATCAACTCCTGCATTGGATAACTCATCCAGCCGGTATGGTCAAATTTATTCCTGGTACCCCCTTGGGTTCGCATTCATTTGCCCATCTATCTATTGCCCATCTATTGATCTTTTTAACCTGTGTATCCCATAATGGCATATATATCAACTTGGGTCAAGGAACCATGTCTGACCAACTGAACTTCACTCCTGGGAGCCAAGTCATTAAAATGGACAATTTCTTCCTTGTCATCTGAATTAGCGTGGCCTGTCAGTTTCCCTAGGTCATTATTCCCATGATGAATGATTGCCACCTCCGGAGAGTTTTGAGTCACTATTTGTGTGTACATCTTGGATATTAATTGATCCCAGCAGATACCCCTCATACCACTCCATAGTAATGCCATGCCTACAGCCTCCAAGTTAAGGTGTGATCTGTATGGTCTCAAATGCCCAAAATATGAACAAATGGCCCATGACCCAGGCCATCTGAACACTTCTACCTCTTTGCTCCACTTATATAAAAGAGAAAAGGCACAATTAGTGATTCTTGCTCGGTTCACCTCTGTATACTTCAATGTGTTGGGCAAATACACATGACTTTCACTGCCTGATCCATTGTATCTCAGAATTGGGAAGCCCCAATTCCTCTACTTCTGCTGCCACTCCAACATAAAATGAATGAATCCCAGATTCACATGTGTCCAACCCCAATGCTACTAGTGACCTTTTCAATATACTTGTGAACTGAAATCTTGTGGGTTTGGACTCTGTCCTGATTTATGGAAAATTGTAGACTTGCATATATACCCGTATTCCCTAGAACTCTCTTGTTTAGAGAAGAAGAAATCATCATAGCAGTGAATAATATCACCTCTTCCAGCCTCTCTTGCTTTGACCCTATGAAGAAAGGTGCTGAAGGTTTTGAAATAAGCATGACATGGAGCAACTCATCAGCAAGCATTTATCATAATAAGTTTTGTCAACAAGGGGCACAGGTGCCTACCAGATGAACAGGAAATAGACTCAATGTCTGACTTAACCATTAGGGCATTAGCTCCCATACTTTACACTAAGGCCATTGCCAAGAGAAAAGATGCATATACAGTATTCCCTAGGTATGAAATCAATAGATAATCCCACCAGGATAGATAAGTTCAATATTAGTCTAAATTTCCCTGGTTCTTTTTTTCCAGATGACTGTTAATGATGAAATATGCATTTTTGGAAAGAGAAGAAGGGTAAACAGAACCCTCATTTTCCCCAACTGCAGTTCAACTTACAGCTTGTTGGCCATGAAAGGTATAGGGAATTCATATGAAACACCATCTTTCAATAAGAATTGCCATACTGGGACAAACCAAAGGTCCATCAAGCCCAGTATCTTGTTTCCAACAGTGGCCAACCCAGGTCCCAAATACCTAGCTAGATCCTGATTAATAAAACAGGAATAAGCTGTGGATTTCCCCAACCATCTCAATAATGGCCTATGGACTTCTTTTTTAGGAAATTATCCAAGCCTTTTTTAAACCCCTATGAGCATCAGGAGCAATACAGAGCCTGCCTGCACTAAAAACCGCTTCCGTGTTTTTGTTAAAGGGGGGGGGGGGTTAATGAGATAGCAGTTTTAGGCATAGTTAAGAATCTGTTCCAGGAGCACAATAATCATGCTAGCAGGACTGTGATCTTTTTGAATAAAAATCCAATTCAAATTGAGCTTGAGCACATATTCTGCCAATTCATAACAAAGCCTCAATATTTATATATTTAAAAATTTGTACCCCGCTTAGACCTATGCGGGTCACATCATACATACATACATAATTAAATAACAGTACAACAATAAATAAAGTCCATACAGCTAAAAGTTCTTCTAAATCAAGATCATAAAAGCAAAAGAAGGTTTCAAGAAAAGGCCTCTATAAAAAAAAGTTGTCTTTTCAGCACACTCTTAAATTTCTGAATATCGGAAAGCATTCTAAGAGGTCCAGTCAGTCCTTTTGCATCCCGTTCTGAGCATAGAAATTGAAGCAAATCAATCAATCAAATTATTCCATAAGAGGACTCCTGCCACTGATATTATTGAGGCTCTTAGTTTTGCATGACAAACACTAACAAGCTCTCCACTAACCAATCTTAATGTTTCCTCTGACCTCAAGGGTCTACATGGTTGATATATTTTCAGCACTTGAGCTTCCTCCACAAATTAAGAACATAAGAATTGTCGCTGCTGGGTCAGACCAGTAGTCCATCATGCCCAGCAGTCCGCTCATGCGGCGGCCCCCAGGTCAAAGAACAGTGCTCTACATGAGTCCAATCTCACCTGCGTATGTTCCAGTTTAGCAGGAACTTGTTCAACTTTGTCTTGAATCCCTAGAGGGTGTTTTCCCTATAACAGACTCCGGAAAAGCGTTCCAGTTTTCTACCACTCTCTGGGTAAAGAAGAACTTCCTTACGTTTGTACAGAATCTATCCCCTTTCAACTTTAGAGAGTGTCCTCTCGTTCTCCCTACCTTGGAGAGGGTGAACAATCTGTCTTTATCTGCTAAGTCTATTCCCTTCAGTATTTTGAATGTTTCAATCATGTCCCCTCTGTCTCCACTTTTCAAGGGCGAAGAGGCCCAGTTTCTCCAATCTCTCACTGTATGGCAACTCCTCCAGCCCCTTAACCATTTTAATTGCTCTTCTCTGAACCCTTTCGAGTAGTACCGTGTCCTTCTTCATGTATGGCGACCAGTGCTGGACGCAGTACTCCAGGTGAGGGTGCACCATGGCCTGGTACAGTGGCATGATAACCTTCTCCGATCTGTTCGTGATCCCCCTTCTTAATCATTCCTAGCATTCTGTTCACACTTTTCGCCAACACAGCGCTTTGCATGGATGGCTTCATCGACTTGTCGATCAGAACTCCCAAGTCTCTTTCTTGGGAGGTCTCTCCAAGTACTGCCCCGGACATCCTGTATTCGTGCATGAGATTTTTGTTACTGACATGCATCACTTTACACTTATCCACATTCAACCTCATTTGCCATGTCGATGCCCATTTCTCGAGCTTATGTCACGTTGCAGATCTTCGCAATCCCCCTATGTCTTCACTACTCTGAATAACTTCGTATCGTCCGCAAATTTAATCACCTCACTTGTCGTATCAATGTCCAGATCATTTATAAAGATGTTGAAGAGCACCAAGCCCTGCAGCACCCCACTGGTGACGCTCTTCCAGTCCGAGTATTGTCCATTTACCCCATTCTCTGTTTCCTATGCTCCAGCCAGTTTTTAAGCCATTCCATGGCTCGCAATTTTCCGAAGCAGTCGTTCATGTGGAACCTTGTTGAACACCTTCTGAAAATCCAGATATACATGTCAACCGGGTCGCCCTTGTCTATCTGCCTGTTTACTCCCTCGGAGAAGTGCAGCAAGTTCATCAAACAAGATCTGCCTTTGCTGAAACCGTGGTGGCTGGCAGTGGCGTACCAAGGGGGGGAGGTCTGCCCCGGGTGCACGCCCCAAGGGGGTGCACAGCCGGCCACTCTCCCTATTCTGCCGCTGCTCCATCTCACCACCGCATCCCGGCACCGGCTCCCCCGCAGAGTCACTCCTTAAACCGACTGGCCGGCAACTGCGTGGTAGGTGGAGACAAAAGGTGAGACGGGCTGGTGGACGGGGAAAAAGTACAGGGCCCACAAGACTTCACCTCCGGCCTCAATTCTAACATCGGAGGGTAAGTTCTGGGCCAGCCAATTGCTGTCTGGTTGGCCGGCAACTTCCTCCCTTTTAGAACTGACGCCGGAAGTGAAGACTTTTGTGGGCCCAATGCTTGTACGCGCCGGGCCTGGCTCGGGGAAGGAGCAGGGAGAAATCGGCTGCTGGCTTGGGGGTAAGGGTAGGGAAAGAATCATGGAAGTGGAGAAATCAGCACGATGGCTTTGTGGGGGCTAGGGGGAGAGAGAAAGAAAGGCAGAAATAAAGAGGGGGGCCAGGGGGAGAGAAAAAGAAAGGCAAAAATAAAGAGGGGGACCAGGGGCAGAGAGAAAGAAAGGCAGAAATAAAGAGAGGGTCAGGGGGAGAGAGAAAGAAAGGCAGAAATAAAGAGGGGGCCAGGGGGAGAGAGAAAGAAAGGCAGAAATAAAGAGGGGGGCCAGGGGGAGAGAAAAAGAAAGAGGGAGGGCCAGGAGGAGGAAGAAGAAGGACCAGAGACTCATGAAATTACTAGACAAAAAGGTAGGAAAAATGATTTTATTTTCAATTTAGTGATCAAAATGTGTCCGTTTTGAGAATTTATATCTGCTGTCTATATTTTGCACTTTGGCCCCCTTTTACTAAACCGCAATAGCGGTTTTTAGCGCAGGGACCCTATGAGCAGCGAGGGGCGCACAGCTCCCTGCACTAAAACCCACTATCGCGGTTTGGTAAAAAGGGCGGGGGTATTTGTCTATTTTTGTATAGTTGTTACTGAGGTGACATTGCATAGAGTCATCTGCCTTGACCTCTTTGAAAACCCCCCCCCGAATATAAGTGATAATTAACATTTTCTCTGCGTACAGTGTACTTTGTGTTTTTTTTAAATTTTTTTGTTGGTAGATCATTTTGACTTGGTCATTTTAAAAATAGCTTGCAAGCCCAAAAAGTGTGGGCATCCCTTCTGTAAACAGTGGTGTCCATCCCAGCTTGTGCTCCCTCCGGTGGTTGCTTCACTTCTGGCCGGCTCCCCTGCTCAAAGCCGTGGGTGTCGACTCCTCACACAATCCGCGGCTGCGTCGGAAGCGTTCCCTCTGATGTCACGATATCAGAGAAAAGGCTTCCAACGCAGCTGCGGATCGTGTGAGGTGTAGACGCCCGCTGCTTTGAGCAGTAACATGGTCCAAGATCTCATTCCAGAAAAACAATTTAGGAGAGTCAAAACAAAGTATGTAAATAAAGATCCCACTTTTACTTTACACTTTATACACATGTCAAACTTCCATAGTCCTAGTTTTACTTCACAAACTCTGGATAAATATGCTCTATGTAATATTATGAATTGTGTTTCTTGTAAGTTTGCTGATTTAACATAAGTATAAATGTTTTGAAAAAAGGTATTTAAGTCATGCACTGAGGCCTCCAAACCAAGTTCTAAGGAAGGACCATTCTTTGGAAAGATTTAACAAATGTGGATTTCCATTGCAGTCAAGACACAGCTTGTACCATACAGAAAGTTTATTCATATGAGGTGGAGTGGATACCAATTCATTATCTAGGGATCCCAAATCCCATCCCCACCCCCCACCCCCATAAGCTGATACAATGAAAGCATAGTAATATCTAATCTGGAGATATGAATACAACTGAGAGGAAGGGAATTGCCAATACAATTGGAATTTCAGGAAAGAGGGAAACTGCCCATCTCCCAATCTGATCAGTTCTAAAGTAAATTTGTCAATAGTCTCGTTAGTCTTAGTTTTGTTATTTACAGTATTATTCCCCTTATTTTGTAATTTTATTATTATGTACATCGCTTAGAATTTAGATTAAGCGATTAATCAAATTATTATTAAACTTGATTAAACTTGATATACCTATCTCCCAGCTTAACCATCCAAGGGGACATACTGGGTTTTGGAGATGATTGATGGACAAGGAGAAGTACATACGTATGATCTTGTCTTGTTTCCCCAGGCCTTTGTGAAACAGAAGCAGAAACACATTATTAGTTGCAGTCAGAAATCCTAGTTATCCCTCAATCCTTGAAAGAAAGAGGGCAAGAACAAGGAGAAAGGAGCCCCTTAGGGGAATAGCATCTATAGTTAGAAATATGTTCATGAATTCTCTGAAAGAGAGATGCTAAATTGTATAGCCTAATATCTGGTAAATTCAATCCCCCATGAGCTTTAGCTCTGGATCAGGGCTGCCAAAGTCCAGTCCTCGAGATCTACTGGCAAGCCAGGTTTTCAGGATATCCACAGTGAACATGCATGAGAGAGATTTGCATACCAAGAAGGCAGTGCAGGCAAATCTCTCTCATGCATATTCATTGTGGATATCCTGAAAACCTGACCTGCCAGTAGATCTCGAGGACCGGACTTGGGCAGCCCTGCTCTGGATAATTGTTGATAACTAATTTGGGCAGCCCATGAATTCCAGATAAAATTTCTGATAATAAATTTAAATTGAGACTTCCCTTTCATGATCCATATGGGAATAGTTTGAATGGGATATTTTAGCTTTGGAAATATTACCATCTTTACTAAAGCCACACATCCCATTAAGGATAGAGGGAGGGAGCGCCTTGATTTTATCAATGGTGGATAGATATTATGTTGTGAGCATATAAAAGCTTAAGTTTAATTTCCCGGGAGCTGTCCTCTAGGTGATCAGATCTAGAATCCGATCCCCCTGAGACTAACAACAAAACCTCAATTTTATCATAGTTTATCTTTGGTCCTGAGAATAAATCAAAAGTATTAATTATAGACATTAGTCTGTATATCTAACATAAAGAAGCATGTCATCAGCAAACATGCTAATGTGAAACTCCCTATCGTCCCCTCTCAACCCCTCCAATTGAGAATCCTGATGTATCTTCACCGCTTGGAGTTCTATGGAAAGGAGAAACAGCAGGGGCAACAAGGGACACTCCTGCCTTGTTCCCCTACCCAATGTAACAGAAGCCATTTATCAACAACTGTGAGGAAGGATTAGTGTAGAGTGACCTGTTCAGCAAAAAAAGGTGCTTCCACAAGATCATATCAAAGGTCTTCTCTATGTCTGAGCCTGATATTATAGCTTGTCATCCTTCTAGAAAGATTTCTGCAGTGCTGCCAAAACCTTCAGAAGGGTCATTGAAGCATGCCTTCCAGGGACAAAACCCACCAGGTCTTCATGGATAAGTTGGGGCAAATAAGAGTTTAAATGGGTTGCTAAGATATTGGCTAGAAGCTCGATATCTTGGTTTAAGAGGGAGATTGGTCTGCAAGACCCTAGTTGGTCTGTAGGCCTATCTGATTTTGGAAGAATTACAGCATAAGCTCTGTTGTGAGTGAATCACAGAGGGGTTTCTTGTCACAGTCCCATAAACATTGACTGAAAGGATGTCATTATGATGGGATTTAATAATTAATGAAACACAGGCCCCGGGGAGTTGGAAAAGCCAGGGAAGATTGATTTAGAAGCACTCTGGCAAGCCATATCTTTCATGGACTCCAACCTAAAATTGACTCTTTCTACTATAATAATTGATTACGGGACTGTCTTTTCTAAAGTGAAGAAGCAAGAATTTAAAATAAAGGAAATGAAAGCTGTAGAAGTAGAAATGGTTAAAGAAAGATCATTTATTTTACATAAAATGGAAAACTTTGAAAATCAGCTTAGAAAGAACAATTTAAGATTTTTGAACTTCCCTAAATGTCCTATCATCTCACCAGTGGAGATGGTTAGGAAATATTTCTGTGAGACTTTAGCCATATCGTTGGAAAATTTACCCCCAATTGTGACTGCTTATTACCTCAATACCAAAAGTTCTCAACAGGAATCTACTCCAGCAGAACTGCCTGTAGACAAACAGGCGGATATGAACTTATCTTCATTTTTGGAAACTTCTTTAGAAGTGGTTATTGATAGAACTACCACACTTGTAACTCTAGCTTTGGAAAGTGACAGGGAGTTTGTTCTTCGTCTGTATTTCCGTCATATGAATGACCAGTTTTTAGGCTCAAATGTTAGAATCTTTCCAGACTTATCTCAAAAAACCTAGAGATGTAGGAAAGAATTCTTGGCCTTGAGGCCAAGAACTCTGGCTCTGGGGGCTACATTTCTTGTTAAGTATCCTGCAAAATGTTATGTTTCTTATCAGAATAAGAATTTACTTTTTTTTTTAGCCTAAACAACTCTTGGAATTTGTTGAATCGAAAGAAGGATTGGTAACTGTGCTTAATGATATATGACTTGTCATTCGGCTGTAGAAAGGTGTATCTAGTGCCGTTTCTCTTGCAATTAGTTATTTGATAATTTCCACTGTGGTTAACTTCTTTTCTTGATCTCTTAAATTGTGGACTAAATAAGAGTTTACTTTCTTTTTGCTTTCTATGCTTAAATTGTATTTACTTGATCTGTAATTCTGTATCAAGTGTTATTGTATACTTGTAAAATTGAAAATCTTATAAATAAAAATATTCGGGTGGGGGGGAGGGTATCAATATGTGGTCTCTGTTATTTTCTGTGTCTGGTGGTTTTTTGATTGTACTTTTGACCAATAAAAAGTTTTTGCAATAAATAAAAATATATTAAAAAAAAAAAAAAAAAGAAACACAAGCCCCAACACATCTGAGCCTGGTGCTTTGGTCAGCTTCAGTTTTTTAATAGCACTTTGAATTTCTGCACCAGTTATCAGTTGGTTGAGGGAATCCACCTGGTCTGCATTCAATTTTGGGTAGTGATCAGTTATCAAAAAAAGGCTGTATTAGCTTCCTTATCATATTCCTGAGCTGTATATATCCAAATCATTTTAAACCCTGGTAAGCTAACTGCTTTTACTACATTTTCTAGAAAAGAATTTCAGAGCTTCATACATATTGAGTGAAGAAATATTTTCTCTGCTTTGTTCTAAATTAATGACTTATTGACTTCATTGCTTACCCCTTAGTCCTTGTACTTTTGAAAAGAGTAATCAAGTAATTCATGCCTAACCGTTCTACTCCATTTATAGACTTCTATCATATCTCTTCTCAACCATCTTCTCCAAGCTGAAGAGCCCTAGCTTCTTTAGTTTTCCTCATAGAGGAGTCATCCCATCCTCTTATTTTTATGGCCCTTCTCTGTACCTATTCTAATTCTGCTATGAGGAGGTGCTAATAAGTTTTTCCTATAATACTTTCATCTCATCAAAGTTTGTTTTGTATATGTCTGACCTAAATTTCATAATTGTAGCCTGATTATTTAATTTTTGTATTGCAGATCTGAAGTGAAAATGACGCACAACAATGGAGATTTCACTGCAAAAGAGTGCCGAATGGTGATGAAATATCTTTTCCTAAAATGGAACTCTGCCAAATAAATTTACAATGATATGTCAGTTACATTAGGGGATAAGTACCCTTCCTACTTCACAGCAAGAACTAGGTTGCTGTGTTTAGAACAGGACATTGGAGAACGGAAATCAAAGAATGTTTTGGAAGACATAAGAACATAAGAAGTTGCCCCCGCTGAGTCTGACCAGAGGTCCATCTTGCTCAGCGGTCTGCTCCCGCGGTGGCCCATCAGGCCTAGTGCCTGAACAGTGATCCCTGATTAATTTTATAACTTACCTCTACTCTTATCTGTACCCCTCAATCCCTTTGTCTTCCAAGTACCTATCCAAAGCTTCTTTGAACCCCTGTAGCGTGCTCCTGTTTATCACATCCTCCGGTAGTGCGTTCCATGTATCCACCACCCTCTGTGTGAAAAAGAACTTCCTAGCGTTTGTTCTAAACTTCTCCCCTTTCAATTTCTCTGAGTGCCCCCTTGTACTTGTTGATCCCCTTAATTTGAAAAATCTGTCCCTGTCTATTTTTTCTATGCCCTTCATGATCTTGAAGGTTTCTATCATGTCTCCTCTAAGTCTCTGCTTTTCCAGGGAGAAAAGCCCTAGCCTTTTCAGTCTGTCAGTATATGAGAGGTCCTCCATACTCTTTATTAGCTTAGTTGCTCTTCTTTGAACTCTCTCAAGTACCTCCATGTCCTTCTTGAGGTACGGCGACCAGAATTGAACACAGTACTCCAGGTGCGGGCGCACCATAGCACGATACAGTGGCAGGATGACTTCCTTCTTTCTGGTCGTGATACCCTTCTTAATGATACCCAACATTTTGTTTGCTTTCCTTGAGGCTGTTGCACACTGCGCCAACGCCTTCGATGTTGTGTCTACCATCACTCCCAGGTCTCTTTCAAGGTCGCTCACCTCTAGCGCTGATCCCCCATTTTGTAAGTGAACATTGGGGTTTTTTTCCCTATATGTACGACTTTGCACTTCCCTATGTTGAAACTCATTTGCCATTTTTTGGCCCATTCTTCCAGTGTTGTCAGATCTTTTTGGAGATCTTCGCAGTCCTCCATGTTATTTACCTTGCGATATAGTTTGGTGTCATCCGCAAATTTAATAACCTCACATTTTGTTCCTGCCTCCAGGTCGTTAATGAATATGTTGAAAAGTAGCGGTCCCAGCACCGACCCCTGTGGAACTCCGCTCGTGACCCATTGCCAGTCTGAGTAATGGCCCTTTACTCCAACCCTCTGTTTCCTATTCGCCAACCTGTTTTTGATCCATCGGTGGACCTCCCCTTGCACCCCGTGGTTCCATAGCTTCCTTAGTAGTCTTTCATGTGGCACCTTGTCGAAGGCTTTTTGGAAGTCAAAGTAAATGATATCTATGGATTCCCCTTTATCCACCTGGCTGGTTACCCCTCAAAGAAGTATAATAAGTTCGTGAGGCATGACCTGCCCTTGCAGAAGCCATGCTGGCTCGACTTTAGCTGCCCATAGTTATCGATGTGTTCCCAGATGATGTCTTTAATCAGTGCTTCCATCATCTTTCCCGGGACCGAGATTAAGCTCACCGGCCTGTAGTTTCCTGGGTCCCCCATTCTTTGGAGAAAGATCACAACTTTTCTGATCTATCATGGTTTGTGCTAGAATAACTTCCGAGCGATTTTAGGGGTGACAAGATGGCTTTTATTAATCTTAGGGAGCAATTCTGGATTTTTCAACTTCAGTGTGTATCCCCACATGGACTGAATGATAGTATCGAATGGAATACTATTGTTTAGTCCGTGTTCTGTATTATCTGCCTTTCTTCCTGCTTTTTTGTGATTGGCCCCTTTGATGTGTGACGTCACGAACGCCAGTTTTTAAACACGCCTTGTACCCGCTCCCTTAGCTCCTCCCTATCCAGCTGACTTGGATCATGCTATTGATTTTCTGAATGACGGGTTCCTGAGGAAGGGACGTGTTCCCGAAACCAGGCTGGTTGGACCTGGTACTTTGTGGCGTTCATCTGCCTTGTCTTTTGTTCACCTGGATAACAGATGAAGATTCACTGAAGCTAAGTCTCCTTTTTCATTTTTTCATTCAAGGATTGGGAGTTGGCTGGGGGGTTCCCAGAGTGCTAGCTGTGATTGAATTCACTTGTGTTCACTGTTCACTACGTTTATGGTGGTTGTGTTATTTTGATTTAAAGCAACCCGATGATGTTGTGCAGGTGGGGGCCTGGTTGCCTCTACTTTGTTGTGTGAAGCGTTGGAGGATTGCTCCCGTCGTTGACCCTTCACACTGAGGGTACCTTATTTCACTAAATTTATAAAGTAATTTATTAATGCTATTATCACAGAGTTGTCTTCATCAGTGCTGATCCACTCTGGGAACCTTTGGACCTTTTTTTGCCTTATTGTTGGTTTCTTTTGAAGTTTCTTTGGCAATTTTTTTCTGCAGTTTCTTGTTTTTTAACTTAGAATGTCAACATATTGAACATATTCTGCCAGATATTCAATGCTATTTAGCCAGCCAGGAACAGCTCCTGGCCAGCTAAATAATGATAAGCTGCATTCACTTGGCAGACCCTCAATATATCTCCTCATCTCCCCCTATGCTCTCCCCTGTGAACTCTTTTCATCAGGTAAGTCCTTCTTATCTGTACCCTTCTCCTCCACTGCCAACTCCAGACTCCATCCCTTCTGTCTTGCTGCGTCCTATGCCTGAAACAGGCTGTCAGAGTCAATACATCAAGTTCCATCTCTAGTAGTATTCATATCCAAGCCAAAAGTCCACTTTTTCAAGGCTGCTTTCAATTCCTAACTCCCACTCACCATAAGATACCTATTTTATAATTTTCTCTGCAAGAAACTCCCCAGCCCCTATATGGCCTGTCTGTCCAAATGAGATCATAAGTTCTTCTGGGCAGAGACCATCTATTGCATGTTAAATGTACAGCACTGTATGTGCCTTTCAACATTATAGATATGATAAATAGTAGTAGTAGTAGTAGTACTAGGGTTACCATGTCGCTCCAGAAAAAGGAGGACGGATTGAGACATTCAGGTTTTACTTCCATTGCTTTCAATAGAAGTAAAACCTGAAAGTCTTGATCCATCCTCCTTTTCTGGAGTCTAAGTAGTACTAACTGTTAATATTCAGCAGAAGATGGCTGGCTATCTCCTGTTGAATATCTCAGTCAGCAGCCATCCCAGTCAGTGGTTATGTCATGCAACATAGCTGGTTAGTGCCATATTCATTGGCTAACTGGCAAGGCTTAGCGGCCAGATAGAACCACCTAAATAGCAGATCTATCATTGGCCACTATGACTTAGCCAGTCGGCCAATGAATATCAACTTGGTTAGCTGTGTCAAACATGGCTTAAAATAGACCAGATATTGAATGCTGGTTGCCGGATACGATCCTGGCACTGAATTTCTGGGTTTGTCACCGACCGTGGAAGGAAGCCAGGCTGCCTCCCATGGTCTGAAAATTGGCCCCATTATCCACAGTGACTCTAAGATCCTTTTCCCTAATAGTGACTCCAAATATGGAAACTGGCTTTGCGTTCCTATAGTTAGGATTATTTTTCCCTAAGCGCATCACTTTGAATTTATGGAATCCAATTTCATTCAAGCATCCAGCCAAGGTTCAAGCCTACCAAGGTTCTTCTGCAATTCCTCACAGTCTGCTTGTGCTTTTGCTTTGAATACTTTTGTGTCATCTGCAATCACCTCCCTTGTTTTTCCTTTTCCAAATCATTGATGAAGAAGTTAAACAATCTTTCCATTGGGAACACTGACTGTTTAGTCCAGCTCTTTGTTTCCTACTTTTTAACCAGTTGCCAATCCAAAGTAAGACATTGCCTTCCATCTCATGACTTTTCAATATCCTCAGGAACCTCTTATAAGGAACTTTCTGAAATGCCAAATGCAGTATATACATCAAGCAGTTGACATGGATCCACACCTTCAAAAAATGCTAATAATCCCCCCCCTCTCCCCTGGCCAATTCAAACAGCAGAACACTGATCATGGAGATCAAACTGGGTCCCTTCCTCATGGAACATTCATGCCAGCCCACTGGGACATTTTTATATGGTCCTTAAGCTGTCAGCGCTGATGCTGTGCAGAATTACAATAGAAGAAAATGATTTGGTATGAAGCCAATTGGTAAAACATATTGAGACTAATATACGAAAGGGGTCACCCCCCCACCCCCCATTTTGTGTCTTTGAAGAAAATGGTTTGAATATCATCAGGTGCAGATTTCCCAGTAGGCAGATTGAGTATCTGCCTAGAGGCCAGTCTCCTCCAGCAGTTGCCTCTGTGTAACCATAACATTTTTAAACTACAGCTGGTCAGTAATCATCACATGGGGATATTTCCCTGGACCAGTAATGGTGACCATCATGATTTCTGAGACACCCTAATCTGGGAGACTTGTATGGGGGGGAGGGAGAGGAGGCAGGCTATTGGACTACTTAAAGGCAACCAGGGGGTTAAATCCACCACTGTAGATTGATCCTATTATTTCAGTGCTGCTGCTAAATTTTCTTCCCAAGTGTTAAGGTGAATTACTCACATTAATCTCTGAATTTTAACTTCAAGCAGCGAAACCTGCATTACCCAACTTGTATCCAAATAAACACAGGTGATTGATTAATGGCTTTATTTGTACAAAGAACACATCTTGGAGTTTGGCAGAGGCTTGAATACACCCCTGCCATAAGGATGCCTTATCTCGCCCTGATTTCATTGTCTCCTTAGGAGTTTCTTCTCTTCTCATCCTGGCTATTTGGAGCAATTTTAGGGCGTTCCTGATGGTCTCTAGAGCCCAGGCAGGTTAATCCAGTTTCTCTTACCAATCCTTCCCTCCTCCACAGTACCTCCCTACCCATATCTAGATGTAACTAGCCCATGTTGCAGTGGCACATTTTCCATAGCTCTCAGTGAATGGCACTGGTGTTTGCCTGCACCCGGCTCTTTGCACTTTCAAGATAATCTCTCAGATTGAAGATTCAGGGCTCAGTTCCCCCCCCCCCCCAACCCTCCCCCCAGTTCTACAGCTGGAATTTCCAGTCCTCCTGCCTTCTTACCTCATTAATTGGTTCAGTTCATATTCTTTTTTTTCCCCACCATGTGACTCTGCTACAGTAGAATAGAATCACTGAAACTGTTCTAACTAGGGGTAGATTGGTGTTCTTTGTAAATTAAAGCAAATCTATTAAACTTTTATTATATGTTTATAAGGCTCCCAACAACAGAACGATTTCATATTTGGTCTGGGCTAGAAAAACTTTGCCATTGTGTCATTATCCTCTTGCATACTTCCTCCTTCCAGCTCCTAATAACTTAAAGAATGCTCTTGTACCCCAATATGTGGAAATCCTGATCAGTGTCTGACGGATAGTATATCAGAACTTCCCCTCATCAGCAATTTAGGTCAGGAATGTACTAGCATTGCTGGAGAGTTTATCCTTCTTTTGAATGAAAAGACTGGGAGGGCAGGAGGAAGGGTGTGCCTGCCAAAGGAAAAGATTCATGAGCTCTTCCAAATTAAGAGCAGATGACACACACCACTTGTATAGAAACAATAAATTGTCTCACCTACAAACATTGTTAGAGTTAATCAGTCCTTATTATCTCTGAAAAAGGACTGATAACTGGTTACATTGAGTCTTTCTATAATACCAAAGTGTCAGTTTTGTCTAAGATTGAGATGGATAGGCAGAGCACTTTCACTAAGAATCTTTGAATTAAGTCATTGCTCACCTTGCTAATTCACTTGAATATGCAGAAACAAGTTATAGATGATATTATTAAGACTGAATTGGCTCTGGATGGAAAAAACAAGATGGGTTCGCTATAACACCATCTCTCTCAAGGGGGATGGAGGGCTGGAGAGAAGGGGAACATAGTAACATAGTAAATGACGGCAGATAAAGACCTGAACAGCCTGTCAGTCTGGCCACCAGTCATACTCATTATTAATTCATAGAAACATGATGGCAGATAAAGGCCAGATGGCCACTTCCAGTCTGCCCATCCGCAGTAGCCATGATCTCTTCCTCTCTCTAAGAGATCCTACATGACTATGCCAGTCTTTCTTGAAATCAGACACAATCTCTGTCTCCACTACCTCTACCAGGAGACTGTTCCATGTATCTACCACCCTTTCTGTAAAAAAGTATTTCCTTAGATTATTCCTGAGCCTATCACCTCTTAACTTCATCCTATGACCTCTCATTCCAGAGCTTCCTTTCAAATGAAAGAGACTCGACTCATGTGCATTTACATCAAGCAGGTATTTAAACGTGTCTATCATATCTCCCCTCTTCCGCCTTTCCTCCAAAGTATACAGATTGCGATCTTTAAGTCTACGCCTAATGACGAAGACCACGCACCATTTTAGTAGCCTTCCTCTGGACTGACTCCATCCTTTTTATATCTTTTAGAAGGTGCAGCCTCTAAATGAGATCTCACCAAAGTCTTATACAGGGGAATCATTACCTCCTTCTCCTACTGGCCATACCTCTCCCTATGCACCCTATCATCCATCTAGCTTTCGCCGTCACCTTATCAACCTTAAGATCATCACATACAATCACATCCAAGTCCCGCTCTTCTGTTGTGCACATAAGTTCTTCACCCCTAAACTGTAACGTTCACTCAGGTTTTTGCAGCCCAATTGCAGTCCAAATGCAAGACCTTGCATTTCTTAGCATTAAATTTTAGCTGCCAAATTTCAAACCATTCTCCAAGCTTTGCCAGGTCTTTCTTCATATTGTTCACATCATCCTGGGTGTCTACTCTATTGCAGATTTTGGTATCATCCACAAAGAAGCAAATCTTACCCGACAGCCCTGCAGCAATATTGTTTCATGATTAAACTTTTGGGACACAGATCAGGGATAGGTAATTCTGGTCCTCGAGAGCCACAGGCAGGTCAGGTTTTCAGGATATCCACAATGAATATATATGAGATGGATTTGCCTGCACTGCCTCCTTGAGATGCAAATCTACCTCATGCATATTTATTGTGGATTTCCTGAAAAGCTGACATGACTGTGGCTCTCGAGGACCAGAACTGCCTACCCCTGGTCTGTGTCCCAAAAATTTAATCATGAAACAATATTGCTGCAGGGTAGTCCACCTACCATCAAAGCCCACTGCAGCCTATACAAACCACCTTATCATTTGCGGGACACAAACTGTAAAAGTCTGCCTCTCCAGCCCATCCTAAACCGAATTGCCATATACAGGACACACACCTTGCAAGCCTGCCTAAACCTGTAAACCGTTTTCTATTTCTGTGAACAACACCCTCATCCTCCCTGTTGTGTTGGCTCACAACCTTGTCTAGATGTAAGCTCTTTTGAGCAGGGACTGTCTTTTCTGTGTTTTGATGTACAGCGCTGTGTATGTCTACTAGCGCTATAGAAATGATTAGAAGTAATAGTAGTAGTTGTCAGAGTAGCCATCTAAACACCTCTTGGCAAAAACGCACATGCAACCATTTAAGCTTTGTTTTTTTTTATACCATTTATTTTCTATTTCACATTCTTCGGTGCACATCCCATGCTTTTTAAAAAATTCCGTCACTGTTTTTGTCTCCACCACCTCCCCTGGAAGGGTATTCCAAGCATCAACCCCCTCTGTGAAAAAGAATTTCCTGACATTACTCCAAAGTCTGTTACCCTGCAACCTCAATCATGTCCTCTAGTTTTACCATTTTCCCTTCTCTGGAAAATATTTGTTTATATATTAATACCTTTCAAGTATTTAAATGTCTGTATCATATCTCTCCCATCAATCCTCTCCTCTAGAGTATATATATATATATATATATATATATATATATATATATATATATATATATATATATATATATATATATATATATATATATTCAGGTCTTCCGGACTCTTCCCATACCATTTTTGTCACCTTCCTCTGGACCACTTCAAGTCTTTTTGCATCCTTAGCCAGATATGGTCTCCAAAACTGAACACAATATTCCAAGTAGGGCCTCACCAATGACTTGTACAGGGGCTTCAATACCTCTATCTAAACAGCCTAGCATCCTTCTAACTACAGTTACCACCTTGTCACATTGTTTCATTGCCTTCAGATCCTCAGACATTATCACCCCATGGTCTTTCTCCTTATCTGTGCATATCAGCCTTTGACCTCCTAGCACATATGACTCCCTTGCAATTCTACTCCCCAAGTGCATCACTCTGCACTTTGTTGCATTGAATTTTAATTTCCAAACATTAGACCATTCTAATTTTTGCAAATCCTTTTTCATGTTTCCCACTCTCTCCAGGGTGTCCACTCTGTTACAAATCTTGGTATCATCTACAAAAGGCAAACCTTACCTTCTAGCTCTTTGCCAATGTTGCTCACAAATATATTGAACAGAATCAGCACCAGAACCAGTCCTTGAGGCACTCCGCTACTCACCTTTCCTTCCTCCCTGTGGCATCTGTCTGTTACCCAGTTTTTAATCCAGTTCACCTCTTTGAGTCCTACCTTCAGCCTGTCAAGCTTATTCAGGAGCCTCCTATGAGAACGCTAAATCCTACGTAAATTACATCTTTTGCATCAGTTTTTGATCCAATTTTCTGGTCACTCATCAAAGATTATTGCAGTTGTCTGAGTCTCACTGTATTTGTGACCCAGACAACTGCAACAATCATGATGCCAGCCGTTGAAGCCTAAGAGAACACCCAGTCAAAGAATTTAATCAGATTTGTTTGGCACAATATACCTTTAGTAAAACCATGTTGCCTCAGATATTGTAATCCAATAGTTCCCAACCTTGTCCTGGAGGACTACCAGACCAATTGGGTTTTCAGGATAGCCCTAATGAATATGCATGAGAGAGATTTGTATATAATGGAAATGAAAGGTATACAAATCTCCTCCATGCATATTCATTAGGGCTATCCTGAAAACTCGATTGGTCTTGTGGTCCTCCAGGACAGGGTTGGGGACCACTGTTGTAATACACAAACCAACATATTCAAGATCTAGATAGCAAACCCTTCTTAGTAATAGAAGTAATAGAAAAAGAAACAGAGATGCACAATAAATTCAGGAAAAAACTCCCTTATTCCTATCTTTGTTGAGCATTGCTTTGGTCTCAAGCCCTTCTTCCCTACTTTTGGGTCTGGGTCTCTCTTTCTTTCCCCCTCAGGTCCAGCATATTTCTTCCTCTCTTCCTCCCATGCAGGCCCAGCATCTTTCTATGTCTCATGAAGGCCTGGTATCTCTCTATTTCCCCCACCCCACTGGCATTTCTCCATCTCCTCACTGCAGACTTGCAACTCTCCATCCCTCCCCCCCCCCACCGTAGACCTGGCATCTCTCTGTCTCCCTCCTCCCAATGCAAGCCCTTCTCTCTATCTTCTCCAATCCTACTCCCTGTGCAAACCTACTTTCCCACCCCTGCCATGCAGACCCAGCATCTCTCTCTAGACTTCCCTTCCTCCCCATTCAGGCTGACTTTAGCCAGATAGTTACATCAGAGAAAGTAGGAAGTGACACATGAAAAGCTCTGGAAGGGCAGGCAGAAGGCAGCCTCATTTCATTGCTGCCTCTACTGGCCACCTGCCATAATTTTGGAGGTTTGTAGGGGGTGGATCCAAGGGGAAGGGAGAAGGGGGAGAAAGAATGGAAGAATGGAAGAAAGAAAAGGGAGAGATACCTGATAGAGGGCACTTCAGGTCAACAGCAGTCAGCCCTATCACTGGCCAGCCCTGGGCTTTTATCTGAACTTGCTTAATTGTAGCTACACCCTTGAATTTGAGGAATGGTCGAGAATTTGCCAGGTAAGATTTGATTCTGAAAAACTTTAGTTTGGTTGCTTGTGCCTCGTGGTGGTTCCCTGTAGCAGCAGTTCCTCTGTTCTCAGTGTCTCCCTAGACTAGAGTCTGGCACCATCCTGCCTTCCTAACGTGTCATAATATATAAAATACTTTTAGCAGTGTTTTAAATTATATTTCATAATTTGATTTTATTGTGGGCCTGGCAATGGGTCTCTCTCAGAACCCTCCTATATAAAACCAGGGTTGTTCAGTAGGAAAAATGGGGAATGGAAAGCACTGTCTGTAACCTATGAGCTTCGTACCATGAACTTAGTTTTGGAAAAGGAATGTAGTTAAATCTATATATCTGCCCCAAGACCTCAGACAAGAACCTTCTTTGGCAAAATTCAAATCCAAACTCAAAACGGTCCTATTCAAGGATGCATTCAACACATGAGAATAAACATTTCATTTGAGGATAACTCATTCTACCTAACCTCACATTGTGTTTCCCCTTTTCCCTCCCTTTTTTTTTTTTTTCTTAATGTAACGATGTATTCCCCTCAACCCCATCCTCTTGGTTTCATGTTAGTTATTTAAGTACTGTCTAGGAAAAACCCTTTAATTTTTTTTAAATAGTTTTAATTTATTTATATAACTAATTTTATTGTAAACCGTTTAGATATGTTTGATTGATGGTATATCGAGAAACTAATAAACCTGAAACTTGGCTCATCAGCTACATAGTAGAAAAACATTAGTATCATACCTATGCTATTTGAATGTTCTTTTTTTTAATTTCTTTATTCATTTTAAAACTTTCAACAAGTAATTCATTATACAATCATATACACTATAATAATACTTATTAATCATACATTCACTGAAATCAAACTATAACTTCACCCTCCCATCCTTCTTCCAATATAATCATATAATTTTATACATATAAAATCATCCCACCCTCCCCCCTTTATACTTCAATAATCAAAAGGAGAGAAATAAATTATTAATTACTCAATTATAATTATTCCTTACAATAATTTGTTAATGGCTCCCAGACCTCCATAAACTTTTTATAACTTCCTCGTTGGACAGCTATTATTTTCTCCATTTTAAAAATATGGCACAATGAATTCCACCAAAAACTATAACTTAATCTATCATAATTTTTCCAATTCCTCGTAATTTGCTGAATAGCAACTCCTGTCATTATGAGTAAGAACTTATTGGTTTATTAGATATTTGACTTTTTTTTCTCATTGAAGTTTCATATGAAAGTGCCACGGATTGTCAAGTAAATTATTAATTTGGCTCCAAATAGATTTCCAAAAATTATATATTAAAGGGCAAAAAAACCAATAAATTATCCAATGTTCCAGCTTCAAGATGACAGTGCCAACATCTATTAGACTTAGAGCTATCTAATTTTTGCAAACGCACCGGGGTCCAGAATGCTCTATGTAATAGAAAAAACCAAGTCTGTCTCATAAATGCAGATACTGTACACTCATCCTCCAAGACCAAATTTGTGGCCTTTGAGACGCAGTAATTTGATGCTTGATCTCAATGCTCCAAATGTCCCAAAGACCATTTTTTTTGTTTTTTATTCATAAATCCAGATATTAATTTATACCACTGAGCAGCCTGGTGCCCCAGGAAGTCCACCTGAAAACACAAGAAAGGCAAACTGTACTTATTATTGAGATTTTTCCATTCAGGGAACCCTGCCTGAATGGCTTGCTTCAATTGCAACCATTTATAATTTTGTAATATATTATGATCATATTTGTGTTGCAATTGTGAAAAATCAAGCAACTTTCTATTTGAAATAACATCATCTAAAGTATGTATGCCTGCCTTCATCCAATATTTCCAGATGACCTTATATCCGCCAATTTTAATCTTGGAGTTTAGCCATATGGTCTGAAATGCTGACTTGAGTACTGAAATAGGTGTTAAATCATTAACATATCTTAATGTTTTCCAAGTATCAACTAGTATTCTATGATCTTTATATAATTTAGGCATTTTGATTCTAAGGACATGACTTAATCTCAAAGGAAACATGAGTTGCCATTCCAAAGTCAACCAATCCGGAAATTCTTTCATGAGTTCAGGGAGGATCTAATACATACCTTGATGCATAATATAGGCTTAATGGTACCTATAAAAATTGGTAAAATTTACCCCACCCTCCGCAATTGGCTTTTGCAAAGATATCATAGCAATTCTTGCAGACTTTCCAAGCCAAATAAATTTTGTTAGAATACTATTTAATTTCTTATAAAAGGACCCCTGAAAATAAATTTGTAACATACTCATTTGATAGCAAACTACAGGCAAAATCGTCATTTTAACAGTCTAAACTCTCCCCCACCATGACAAGTGCAATGGATTCCATTGTTCACACATCTCTGTAACCTTTTTCAGTAAAGTTTTTTCATTTATTTTCATCTGCTAAATTGTATATTAATAATAATATGTCTAGAAAGTTTGATTTACAGAGGGGAGTTAGACAAGGTTGTCTGCTGTCTCCTTTATTGTTTGATATTGTATTGGAACCCCTTTTACTGGCTATACAACAATCAAAGGAGATTCAAGGTATTCCTTATTCAGGTCGGGAATATAAAGTTTCGGCATATGCGGATGATATTTTGCTGTATTTGAGAAATCCAGAATCTACCATTCTGCATTTATTAGAATTAATTAATAATTTTGGAAGAATATCAGGATATAAAATAAATTGGGATAAATCAGAGATTCTTCCATTAAATATTCATTGTCAAAAAGGATTATTTGATTCATTTTCATTTATATGGAAAGATGAAGGCATCAAATATTTAGAAATTTGAATTCAAAACACATTAGAAGAAGTTATTTGAATGTTCTAATGTGTGCTTATTAGATGTTTCATTAGAATTATGCTGACATCGTATTATATCTCTATTATTTGAATTTCAGTGCTGTTAAATATGTATATTTTTCATACTGTTTCATGGTAGTCCTATTATTAGGTTTCAATTTGCTGTTTTCAATCTTCCATTAACCTCATTTCACCCATTTTTGCCACCAAAGATGATTAGCCTACTTGGCTGTTCAAAGGTGAGGCAAGGGCTGCTTGAGAATTGTGAAAATAAACTATGATGAAGCATCTGGGCCCTGACTGGCTCAGGGCTGTAAAATGTATTATCTGCCTCATTTCCCTATTCATGGGCTTCATTATTCCTTTTTAAGCAAAGTTATTTTGCTGACTTCAGTCTCTTATTAGAAAAGGTGGAGATCCATTTAATGGGTTCTGGTCTGCATGAGATCATGTTATACTCAACTGATATGGAGATGATTCTGTAAGTAGCGGGGGCTAGATCGTCTTGATCACAGGAAAAAAATGAAGGTTTCTCATTGGCATGGTATGGATGGGAAAAGGTTTGAAAAATAAGCCTCAGACAAGGGCCCTCCCACCTCCACCGAAGTGGTTTGCTAAAAGTGGCTGAGCGGTCGCCTCATTGGCAAAAAACCTTCAATGAAATAAGAGCTTTAGGCTGTGCTTTACTAATGAAAAAAAGATAGAAGAAAAACTTTTCCACTTATCTTCAGCTGATCGGTACACCTTCATTTTCAGTCATTTAATAGCCTATGCTGTCCTTATATTATAGTACAGGACATTACAGCATCACTATTGAAAGTGTTTACTATTATCTTTTTTTTTTTTAGGTATAACCATCTCCATTAACAATTTATTTATTTATTTTGCATTGGCGTAAGTGAGATGCTATTATATGTTGTTCCATATGTGAGAGTTGAAAAAAATCAAAAAGCAATTAGGAGAAAAGAAAATAAGGATTTTAGATCATAGCAAAACAATAATATAGCAATTTTAATAACACCAGGCATTCAAATAATACATAAAACATTTAAACACAAATGAAATCAGTGTAGTGGATTACCCAAAGACAAAAACAGCATTGGCTTAAGACAGTATCACTGTCCACTGTTATTTTATTGCTGGCATTCACACCTTATCACGATGCCCAGCATGTTTTGAGAACCTGTAGAGGCTGGAGGCTCTGCAGAACTAAGATTACATGAGATGTGTGACACTAGTATCACCATGACTGGATCTAGTGGGTCCTTTTGCCTTTCCTTGGTATCTGGTATACTGCCCTGATGTCATGACCCAGAGATGCCAAGTACTCATACCTATTTCCAGGCTGGAGATTTTGGGACAGTCCTGGATTTCTGATCATCCTATCTTGGTGCATTATGGGACTTGCAGCACTGATTTCAGTGAACAAGATCAGGCACTACAAGTCCCACACTACTCTGGGATATAAGTTCATAACTAGGACTGGCCAAAAAATCTCCAGCCTTGAACTAAGTAACTTAGCATCTCTGCACTTAGGTTCTACCAAAACATTGACCTTATATTGTGTGCCAGAAGTCTGTTTGTGTGATTGTTAGGGTTACCAGGGGAGGGAGCATAGGGCTACCTAAGTTATATCCCATTTAAACCCTTTCCCACCCTCCCTACCACCCACCCACCAGCAAATCCCTAACAATCCATTCAAAGTATCATTCATCTACAGAACAAATGAAGAAGCTCTCTCTGCATTTACTCCTTCGCTCTCTGTCCTGAGTCCTGACCACAAGAATATTGCAGGGCTACTCGACACCACCCTACCCCTCCAGAATGGACACATTTAATTACAGAAGAACAGCAAACAAACACACACACACACACACACACAGGTCTTACTGCCCAGGTTGGGATGCAGAGGAGAGAGGTCTATTGCCTGAAAATCCCCAGGCACTGCTGCATTCCTCCAACCTCTTGTACAGTATAAAACCTCAGGAAAGCCCCAAGGCACCCAGCTGAAACCGACTCTGAAAGGGACATCACCTCCCACCGGAGCCAAATAATTACTCTCTGCTTTGTTGTGTAGTGTCTGTGGCCTCAGGTCCCTCATTTGTGGGAACTTGCTGACACTGTGGCTAACGCTTCCCTCTTTAATTACTCCCCTTTTTAGACTCCCAAACTCTGCTGTTTCCCTTTTCTTGTGCTCATGGGTTTCTCCCTTCCTATCTCCCTTCCACTGTCCATCATTAGTAGCTCACGGCAAACTTGGCTATGGCTTTACCATTGCTGCCTATTCACCTGTGATTTACATAACCCAAATTTCCTCTGCTGCCTTTTATCTCTGAGATCCTAAAAGATGTACCTGCTTAAAAGAAGATGGCACGATTTGTGCTTATTAGGATACTAGACATTTCAGAGAACAATTTTAAAATAAAAAAAGAAAGAAACTAAATCAGCTTACCAGTTCCTTCTTCTCTAAGTTGGCAATAGACGAGAACCACCAAAATACTGCTTTCTCTGGACCTGACCCCTCCCAAAGATTTCTCCTTGTCTGAAAACTCTGAATCACCCAGTTCTCAGTATATTTTCACCTTGTGTGCTTTAGGCATTGCTAATCAAGAAAGTTGTATGCTTGTGGTGTTAGTGAAGACATAGAAATAAGGGCCACCAAAGAGGCAGTAGATGAGACCTTTTCATTATTTTCTGCCACAGTTTCTTGGTGCCGGACTGCATTTCTTGATAGTTGAGGACCTTCTCTCTTTTCATATGATTCACAGAATAATCACTAGGGATTGACACCTCTGATAAAGAACATAAGAATAGCCTTACTGGGTCAGACTAATAGTCCATCTAGCGCAGTAGCCCATCTTCACAGTGGCCAATACAAAACCCCAAATAGTAGCAACATTCCAAGCTGTTTTGCTGGGGGGTTTTCTTTACCGTTAAGTCTGGTTTCTTTGCATCCAGCTATTTATCAGTTGGAATAAGGATGTTCCAGGTGATAATATTTTCCATAATTCTCTTAGGATCATGACTCCAGTGCTCTTCTGGTAGAGATGGGATGGGTCTATAATGCCTTGTTGTTTAGAAATGTTCTACCATTGGAACTTCACAACCAGATATGAGTTGAGTGACTGTTTCCAATTCTTTCTTACAGAATCCACAGATGTCGTACTAGTTATTTCTATGTTGCTATGAACCATCTTGTCCATAATCCATCGTCCTTGGCTGCAACTATCAGTCTTTCATCCTTAGGTTTCAATTCATCTTTCCTTAACCATCCATGTGCCTTGTTTTGATCAATGATTAACACGTTCCTCCTCATTCTATAATGTAACGCCTATTATTAGACCCCAAGTACTCACAGAGTTTATGAAATGTTAGTATGTCGCATGTCAGAGGCAACAATAGCTGGCAAATTCCTTTAAAATTCTATGTAATAAGTGCCAAAGTCACTTAGGACTAGATTCTATATAAATGGTGCCTAAAAAAATAGGCACTGAAAAAATAGCACTTATGCCCGGATTCTCTAAACGGCGCCGTTTTTTTAGGCACTGGTAGGCACTCAAACTCAGTGAAAAAAAAAAAAAACGCTGTTGAAATAACGTTTTCAACTGAGTTTCAAGGTGCGTACCGGTGCCTAAAAAATCAGTGCTGGAATTGTTCCTGTACAGGTGCTTTAAGTTTCCAAGTTTTATTAAAATTTGTTGAAACGCCTACCATAAATTCTAAGGGGCTCATAATCGAAAGAGAAATACGTTCCTAAAACCGGCCTAAGTCGGCACTTGGACGAACATTTCTCAAAAACGTCCAAGTGCCGATACCAAAAAACGGGTTTTGGACGTATTTCTAAACGACCTAGGCCTTCATAGTGCCGCTGAATGACCAAAGCTAAACGGGGCGTTTCGGGAGATGGGCGGGACGTGGGCTGGCTTAGACTTAGTCGTACAGCATGTATAACCGAAAGTTATACAGCCCACGATCGACGGAACTTGGACGTTGTGACTTAGACCATGTAAAATATGATCTATGTCACAAAAACCCACCTAAACTCATCAGATAAGCACTGAAAACACATAACACAGACCCCCCCCCATACTACCCCAGTGATCACCGACCCCCCCACCCCAATAACAATATTGATCACACCTTTAAAATTCAGCCTCCAGACCATCATCATCTGGCAGCCGGGCATAGGAAAGCCTAGTCGTCCAGCAAAGAGGCAGCTTAAGTCATCTTGGGGGTGGGTTAGGGACCCATAGGGAGGAGGACCCATGCCCATAAGCCCCTGTAATCACTGCATTGATACTTAAACATGTACACTCCCCTATACACCCCCAAAACCATTTTTACTGGCATGTAAGTGGCTCCTGCAGCCATAAGGGCTATTGGGGTGGTAGATAAATGGGTCTAGGAGATTCTGGAGGTGGTTTGGGGGGGCTCACCATAACCTATAAGGGAGCTGTAGGGAGGAGAAGACATGGCACCCTTTTTGTGAAGTTCACAGCAGTGCCCTGTAAGGTACCCCACTATTTAGGTGCCATGTCTGGGTGTGTAGTCCATCACTTTGCAGACTCCTCCCACGTCCAATAGGGCTTGTTCTAGGCGTTTTGGACTTGGACGAAAAGTTGGACGAAAATGTGGTATAAAGATGGACGATTTAGCAGCTTGGACGATCAGATTGGCAGGACGTATAATTAGATGATTTTTGAAATGAAAAAAAAGCTGGACGTATTTTTCAAAAATGTGCCTTAAGCTGTTTTTTACTTTGGACGACTTGCGAGTTGGACGTAAACTGACTTAGACGTCCCTTTCGATTATGCCCCTCTAAGCGTTTTACAATGTTAAAAACAAGGGGGAGACTTACAAGGGCATATCGACAAGACAAATTAGGGACTGGAAATGAAAACAATGGGTAAGTATAGATGAAATACAATAATTACAAGAAAAGCAGACATAAAAGGGAAGAACACAAGGAAGGAGAGAGAGAAGGTCCTCTTTGATAAAGAGGCTGGAAGTGAAGAGAGTGCAAAAAAAATAGGAGTGGAGAGGAAGAGGTTATTACTCAAAAGCGTCTTTGAAAAGGAAACACTTTAGTCCGCCTTTGAATTTATCTTTTTTCGGCCCTCAGGGTATTTGGTAGGGAATTCCAGATTGTGGGGCTGTAACTGAAAAGGAGGTGGTTCGACGAGTGCTGATAATTTTTAAGGGGGGGGGATGTGAAGGAGATGTTGAGAAGTTGATCTCAGAGCTCTAGGGGGATCATAGGGGATGAGGGTTCTATCAATGAAAGCACGTTCGTTGGATTGTAGGGTTTTGAATGTGAAGATAGCTATTTTGTAGGTTATTCTGTGGGGAATTGGAAGCCAATGGGCTATCTAATGCCACTGTGGGTGTGGCTAATGATGGAAGTATCGTTAGACAGCCTAAAGCACTTACGAAGGCACGATTCACATCATAGGTAGGTGCTGGAAATGTAGGTCAGGAAAACCCCTGCCGACATGTCCAGCATCTACGTTTGCCAGAGGTTCAATTCTTTACCTGGCGCTGGCGCGTATTGACACATGATTGGTGGACACACAGGGGTGCAGAGCCAGGACTTGGTGGGGGGAAGGAAGACGCACATGGGTGCAGCAATCTGGAAGTGCTACAATTCTACTCTATGAAGTATGTGTTTCAGTGGCTTAGTCATTCACTGGCCTAAACTCACATCCACCCTGACACATTGATTCCCATTTAGCCATATCCATACTCCTTTACCCCTGTACTGACATATAGACCACCACTCCCACAAAGTATCACATTTATCCTCACAATTCCGGGCATACCTTAACACTCTCTCAGATTTATTTCTACTCATGTATATGCCCCTCCCCTATGAAAGCACAAGTACGTAGCCACCCCCCCGCCCCCCATATCCCCCTATATCCACTTTCACCCGTCATATACGCACAGGTCTGTTTCTCTCTTCCTCCTCTCCATTCTCTTCCCCACCCTAATTCAGTGTTTCCCAATGTAAGGCTTCCAGAGCACTGAGAGTTAGGGGGGGGGGGGTAATATCACCACTCTGGATATAAAATGAATGTATGCTATGTTATTAGTGGTCTTATACCAAATCTTAGCAATTATTGAGGCTATTAAGGGTATTTTGCCAATTAAGTTATGCGCTCTTTATAAAATCATCCCCTTAGTGTTTTGTTTTTTGGTAAAATGTGTGGTTAACAATTTGTTTTTTATAACTTTATGTATGGTTTTACTATGTAAACTGCCTAAGGATAGGTAGGGTATACATTTTTAAGTAAATAAATAAATAAAGATGAGAACTTATGAGCAGATTCAATCCAAGATGGCGGCCTCACCTGACTCCTGTTGTGCCTCTCCCTTACTTGAGCGTGTTTTGGGGAATTTTTAGTTCTTTTAGATTGTCGAAGCAGAGCAGTAAAACAGCTGTCAGAGCCTTGCAGCGTGTAGAGACACCCATGGTCAGCCCGATAGATAATTTTGTGAAGCGGACAGGGACAGTGTGTGCATTGGAAAATGACCTGCGAAGCACCCAGAACAACGCAAGAGCACCTCCCTCACAGCCATGGAATAGTAGCTCCCTATTTAAGGGGTTAGCAGCTTTGAATATAGAAGCTGCTTTACCTGAGGCTTATATTCAACAAATTTTGGAGCTAGAGGCCCCTTGTCTCGAGGAGACTTCTTTTGGGGCCATTTCCGCGCTGGCTTTTGTCATCGATGGGAGAGATAGAAGGAGCCTCCGGGAATGAATTAGAGGAAGCTTTACTCCTGGAACGAAATTCAACTTCACACATACTGGAATTTATTTTATCTAAGCCAACTGAGGTAACCTTAGACTCTTAATGGATCTTAATAGCAAATCTGGGAAAATCTGTGTCCACAAATCCAAACTTTGGAACTTAAAACTAAGAAATGTGAAGAGAATTTAAAAATTATGAAAAGTGATATTGAGACTTTGAATACTCATGTGGTTAAAATGGATAAACAATTGGTTGAAACTCAACTGGCACAGGATGTTGTGGTGAAAGATGTTACCAATTTGAGAAGGAAAGTTGACTCATTAGAAAATATTGCTCAGAATAATAACCTTTGGTTCCTGAATTTCCCTCAGGTGTTTTCTGTAACACCTACCTAGGGATATACTTAAAAGATATTTTATGTAAAATTTGGGTATTCCTGAACAAACGATGCCTCCAATATCACAAGCCTTTTATTTACCAATGAAACCTTTATTGGGTCAACAACAATTCTGGTCTCCTTATCTCAAGAAAGATATAGTGGCGCTAGAAAAGGTTCAAAGAAGAGCGACCAAGATGGTAAAGGGGATGGAACTCCTCTCGTATGAGGAAAGACTAAAACGGTTAGGGCTCTTCAGCTTGGAAAAGAGACAGTTGAGGGGAGATATGATTAAAGACTACAAAATCCTGAGTAGAGTAGAATGGGTATAAGTGGATCGATTTTTCACTCCGTCAAAAATTACAAAGACTAGGGAGACACTTAAAGAAGTTACAGGGAAATACTTTTAAAACTAATAGGAGGAAATTTTTTTTCTACTCAAAGAATAGTTAAGACATGGGGGAAACCACTGTTTGCCCTGTATCAGTAGCATGGAATATTGCTACTCCTTGGGTTTTAGCCAGGTACTAGTGACCTGGATTGGCCACCGTGAGAATGGGCTACAGGGCTTGATGGACCATTCGTCTGACCCAGTAAGGCTATTCTTATGTTCTTATTCCTCAAGATATTTCAGCAGTTCTGGAATCATCTGATAAAGACTTAGCTTAACCTTCAACTTTGATAGCTACTGTAGCTTTAAGACCAGACAAGATATGGATTCTAAAGATGTTTTTGAAAAATAGACATAAATTGTTTTGGAGTTTTAGGATTTAAATCTTTCCAGATGTATCATGGGATACGCAAAAGCGAAGATGACAGTTTTTGCTTTTGAAACCTAGGGTTATCCAGATTGGTGGTTCTTTTTATTTAAGATATCCTTGTAAGTGTATAATGAAGTATCAATCCCTGAAATATGTTTCCTTTGAACTGTCTCACTTCACAGCTTTCCTGGCAATGAAAAATATTTAGCTGTATATTATTTTGTTAACTACTCCTTGAGGAGTCAGGTAATATCTTTCTTGCTAAATGATTTCTTATTTAACTCCACTTACTGCAATCTTGGATTTGTGAGATTTTATGGACTTGAGAAATGTATATTTAGAATTTTCTTTTTGGTAATATTTCTTGAATTTGGAATAGTATACTCATATATTTCTTTTCCTTACAAGTTTGTTGCTTGTTAGAATTTGAAAATTTCATATATAAAATATAAATAAGTAAATAATAAAGATATTTAGTGGCGCTATTCAGATATTGCTCTACAGATATCCAGATATCTGTAAAGATTTTCGGCCGCACTATCCAAACTGTGCTGAGGTGATCTGTAAAGTTATTTAACGGAATTATCAGATAGTGCTGAGATGGGCTGTAAAGATATTTAGGGGGGAATTCATCAATGGGTGCTAACCACGTTGGCGTGCGCTAAATGCTAAAGACACCTATTATGTTCCTATGGGTATCTTTAGCATTTAGAGCATACTATTCATTAGCTTACACCAACTGCTTTAGTGCGTGCTAACGTGGTTAGTGCCCATTGATGAATTTCCCCCTTAGTGGCACTATCTGGATAGTAGCAATTCAACAGGAGAAGAATCTCCACAACCCAATCAAGAATGAACCAAACAACAGTGGAGATGTTTATACAGGTGTGCAGATTTATTTCCAAATTTTGAGCGACTGTGCGTTTTGGCCTAAACAGACTGCCTTATTGTCAACAAGCTATGACTCGCAGAGTGGCATATATCATTTTATTTATTTTACAAATTTCTATACCGTTTAAAACTAAACGGTTTACATAATTTACATACATAATTTTGTAAAAACATGATAAAACAGATACACAACAAATCATCAGAAATCATATCTACAAACTAATACCATGGCTTATATAATGAGAATCATGAATAATTCTTCAACTGTGCAGAGAGGAAAATTATTGGCTAAAAAAGGTATCTACAAATAATTGCGTCAACCTCAAAACGCCTCCTCATTAGTTCTACGTCTCGAAATCTCTTAACAATCCCTTCTTTAAAGCACATCAATACCATTAGATCCAATAATTTTGTGGTAACCGCCCCTTCTCTTTGGAATTCCATCGCTAACCATCTCCGTTCAGAGTTATCTCTTCCTCAATTTAAAATTAAGTTAAAAACATTCTTATTCCAAGACGCTTTTGACACCTAACTGCCCTTATTAGGGCTAAATTTTATTTTGATTTTGATTTATAATCCCTTTCCTATCGTACCTTACCTTTTATGTTCACTTTACTGTAACCATTGTAGTTCCTTCCTTTTGTTCCTGTTCGTCCAAAGTTTGTGTATTACTTGTCTTGTTAACTCATCATGAGGTTCATTTATGTAAGTTGGTATTGTTTGTTCCTTATTAGTACTTATTTGTACACCGCTCAGAAGTTTGATTGAGCGGTATACATTTTTTTAAAATTAACTTTAAACTTTTTGAGGTTGTTTATCCATGATATATGCCACTCCGCAAGTCAAGGGGGGAGGGGAGAGAGGCAGGCCATTTAGGTTGAAACACGTGCGTGTCGAGCCATCGCACAGTTGCTCAAAGTTTGTAAATAAATCTGCCCACCTGTATATTTCAACGCCTCCACTATCCGCATAGTGCCAAGGTGATCTTTATTCAGTAACACTATCCAGATAGTGCAACTGAATATGTGATGCTACCCAGACAAATGCTTCTATGTATCAGTCCCAATATTACCTGTTGAGTTTCATGAGCAGGAAAAATTATTTTCTTCTTTCTCTCTCCCCTCCCCCCCTGGCTTTGTCTCATTCTCCCCATTCTGAGGTATTTCTTGTCTCATTCCTCTCTTCTACAGTAACGTCTGATGTCCCCTCCCCCATACTGAGTCCTTTCCACTATCTCCCCCCTCCATATTTCCTCATCCTCTCCCATATCATACCTCAGGCAGATAGAACATGCAGGACAAGGTACTGAGGTACACACCGCTGGTACAGAGCAAGAAGCCAAGCACCACTACACATTAACAAAACACTTATTCAAACCCTCATTACCTTGCGCTTAGACTATTGCAACTCGCTACTCTCAGGTCTTCCACTTAGCCATCTTGCTTCCCTCCAATCTATCCAAAATTTGACCGATATTCCGGAAGAGCCGCTTTACTCACGTTACACCTCTCCTAAAGTCACTTCATTGGCTTCCCATCCGTTTACAAATACAATTCAAACTCCTTTTACTGACCCACAAATGCACTAACTCAGCTGCCCCTCACTATCTCTTTTCACTTATCTCCCCTCCTGTGTTCCTCCCCATGAGCTCCACTCAGCTGGTAAGACCCTTCCTCTCTTCCTCTGCCAATTCCAGACTCTGCCTCATCTACCTTCCTGTACCATATGCTTGGAACAAGCTGCTCGAATCCCTACAGCGGGCTCATTCTCTGGCAGTGTTCAAGGTTCAGTTAAAAGCCTACATCTTCTAGAGTGCTTTTGACTCCTAACTCCTCTCTCACCTTGGGTTGTGCATCCCCAACCCTATATGTCATGTTTGTCTGTCCAAGTTAGATTGTAAGCTCTTCTAAGCAGGGACCATCTATAAATGTCAAAATGTACAGCACTGTGTACGCCTTTCAGCGCTATATAAGTGACAAGTAGTAGTAGCCTAGATTTCTGCCCCGCCACTGAGGCTTCAGGTATCCTGCAGAGCTGTCCATGCTGGGGCAGTCAGAACTCTGAATTTTACCACTTTGGTGGCATTTTCGTTTACCTATGACATTACTCTTACGCACATGCATGCACATGCACGCAGTCTAGTAAGTATTCAGACCTTAATACTGCTTTCAAACACACCTCTGTGTGGACCTGCAAATACAGCTCAGGCACAAGAGACCAACCCAAGTTTCATGTCAAACATCAATTTGTTTTATGAGAAGGAAGGAAATTGCTGTCAGTTTCACAAGAGAAGAGTTATTTTGCCTCTGGGGAGCTGCTGCTTTTTTTTTCTTCTTTTTTTTTACTCCTTAGAGAAATTCCCTTCCACCTGCCTGTTTGAAGCTCCAATGATTTAACCTGTGACTACTCTTGGTACAAGACTTCAGTAAACAAGAAGGACGGGGGACTGGATCCAGAAACATGCATGTCCTAGACCTCTTCCTGAACCTACAGGCATGTACACTTGAGACAGAATGAGAAGCCCTTGCAGGCTCCTGAAATATTTGATCTGTTCATAAGAACATAAGAAGTTGCCTCCACTGGGTCAGACCAGAGGTCCATCACGCCCAGCGGTCCGCTCTCGCGGCGACCCATCAGGTCCATGACCTGTGAAGTGGTTCCTGACCATTTCTATAACCTACCTCTACTTCTATCTGTACCCCTCAATCCCCTTCCTATCTTCAATCCTCTTCCTATCAATTTTTTCAATCGAAGCAGTGTATGTGCTGCGCTATTCCTTATTTATTTTAAGTATTTATATTCCACTTACAGCCTAAGTGGTTTACATTCAGGTACTCAAACATTTTTCCCTATCTGTCCTGGTGTGCTCACACTCTATCTCAATTAACGGGGGCAATGGGGGATTAAGTGACTTTGCCCAGGATCACAAGGAGCAGTGAGGGATTTGAACCCACAGCCTCAGGGGGCTGAGGGTGCGTCTCTAACCACTGCACCACACACTCCCCTCTTGAGTTCATTGAAATAATGGTTAGCAAACAAAATCTATATTAAATAAGCCACTTTTATTTAAGTTACTCTGAAACAGTGGGAATCCTTCCAAAATGTTTTTATCTGTATCAGGAACAATGTACACTCCTAGGAAAGGGTCACAGTAACATAGTCAGTGGCGGCAGGTAAAGACCTGAATGGTCCATCCAGTCTGCCCAGCAGTTACACTCATTATAAATTCATGTTTAAATTGAATCATCTTTTTTCTTTGATATTATTGGGTGCTAGACTATAGAAGTCCACCCAGAAATAGTAGAGTTATTATCGAAGCTTGATACCTTGGGTTCCAACTACTGGAGTTGCCGTCAAAGCTCACTCCAGCCTTTCCAAACCATCACATCATTTGCAGGAAACAGACTGTAAAAGTCCACCCAGTACCTTCCTCGTGTTCTAAATTACTGGAGTTTTCATTGAAGTTCTCCTCAGCCCATCCTAAACCAAATTGCTATCTACAGGGCACAGACCATGCAAGTCTGCTTAGTACCAGCCCTTGTTCTTCAATTAATGCCATTCATTTTCTAATTAGAAATTCATTGTGTTTATCCAACGCTTTTTTGAATTCCGTCATTGTTTTCCTCTCCACTACCTCCCTCGGGAGGACATTCCAGGCATCAGCCACCCTCTCCGTGAAAAATAATTTCCTAACATTATTCCTTGCAATCTCAATTTATGCCCTCTAGTTTTACCATTTTCCCTTCTCTGACAAAGATTTGGTTCTATATTAATACATTTTAAGTATTTAAGCATCATTATCATATCACCCCTATCCTTCCTCTTCCCCTACCATTTTCATCGCCTTCTTCTGGACCACTTCAATTCTTTTTATACCCTTACCCAGATATGGCCTCCAAAACTAAACACAGTACTCCCAAGTGTGGCTTCACCAATGACTTCTACAGGAGCATCAACACCTCCTTCATCTACTGGTTACACCTCTCTTTATATAGTCTAGCATCCTTCTGGCTACAGCCACTACCTAGTTACACTGTTTTGTCACCTGCAGATCTTTAGACACTATCACCCCAAGGTCTGTTTCCCCATCTATGCATCTCAGCCTCTCATATGGCTCCCTCAGATTTCTACTCATTAGATTATAGGAAGTCCACTATCCTTTCCTTCATCAACACTTCCATTATGTTTCCAATAACCGAACTGAGGCTTATAGGCCTCTAATTTCCTGCTTCATCTTTGTGACCACTTTTGTGAAGAGGGATCACATCTGCCCTTCTCCAATCCTATGGAACCTCTCCAGTTCCAAGGAGTTATTGAACAAATCTTTAAGAGGACCCTCCAGAACCTCTCTGAACTCCGTCAATATCCTGAGATGGATTCCATCTGGTCTTGTGGTCCTTGTAAAAGAGTGTACTGTACACACTGATTCCCAGTAGTGCACACACTCCTCCGGACAATGTCTCCAAAATGAATAAACAACAAAATAATGGGAGTCAACATTTAGCTATCAGTGGTCAGCAGGTTTTCCTGGCTGGCAGCAGCAGTATCCCTAGATATCCAATGTTGTCCATGTTCAGGCACCAGTACTGAATATCTGGTTATACACAGCTAGATAACACTTATTCAATTAAGTACAATATTTAGTATTCAATTAATTGCTGAAGATTGGCACAACTGGATAAGTGCTGATATTCAGCACTTAAAATAAATAGGAGGAAATATTTTTTCACTGAACAAATACTGTAGTTAAACTTTGGAATTTGTTACCAGAGGATATGGTGACAGC
Source organism: Geotrypetes seraphini (assembly GCF_902459505.1). Lineage (NCBI taxonomy): Eukaryota > Metazoa > Chordata > Amphibia > Gymnophiona > Dermophiidae > Geotrypetes > Geotrypetes seraphini. The sequence continues at coordinate 79,172,479 of NC_047096.1, read as the reverse complement.
AGTTAGCGAAACTGGGTTTAAAAAAGGTTTGGACAAGTTCCTGGAGGAAAAGTTCATAGTCTGCTATTGAAATAGAAATGGGGAAAACCACTGCTGTCCCTGGGATCGGTAGCATGGAATCTTGCTACTATTTGGGATTCTGCCAGGTACTTGTGACCTCGTCTTGCCACTGCTGGAAGCAGGATACTGGGCTAGAAAAACTATCAGTCTGCTCCAATATGGCTGTTCTTATGTTCTTATGACTCCACTCCTGGACCACCCACAAAATAGCTGGTTTCAGCTGCTAACCTGGTATATTCAGTGGCACTATACAAAAAAGTCCACATAAAGATCAATAATGAAGTGGTTGACAGCTTCGTTTTCCTTGGGTCCCTCATTGATTACAGTGGCGGTTCAGCAGCAGAGATCAAGGTTCGATTAGCACTGGGGCGTGCAACCATGTTGAGCATGGACCAAATATGGAAGTGCAAAGGACGTCTCAGTCACCATCAAACAAAGACTGATCACTGCCATTGTGTTCCCAGTTGCAACATATGGCTGCAAGACATGGAGACTCACAAAAGCAGATGGAAGAAAAATTGATGCCTTTCATGGGAGAAACTTCAATTTGCACAGTTTCTCCAATTTTATTTTTTTCTGGACAACCCTACAGTCACATTTTGTACCAGTTGGAAAAGCTTGATTATTGAGTCCAGCAATCCAGCATAGAGCATATTACAATAATCAAGATGGTGCATTACTAATCACTCCACAAGTAATTTAAAATCAGAAATGTCTCTAGCTTTCCTGTTGTAAATTCAGATCTTCTGTACTTATCCCAGGTGTTCCTGAACTTTCTTACTGTTTTTTGGCTCCACCACTTTCCCAGGGAGGTCATTCTACTCACCCATCACTGTGAAAAAAATAAAATATTTTATTTGTCTTATTATTATTCTTTTTTGCACAGAGGAGGCCATTCTATAACTGTAAGCTTATAATTAGGCACCTAGGCCCAAATTCTGTATATGTTCCCTAAAAGATTGGTGCCAAAAAGGTCGGCATTTATTGCAATTCTATAAACTGCCTCCAGAATTAGGTGCAGTTTATAGAATTGTGCATAGCACCGACCTGCACAACTAACAGATGAAAGCCAGGTCTAAATGCCTGTGCCTAAGTTATGTATGCATTGGGCTTATTCTATAAGAATGTGCCTAACTTTTAAGAATGACCATGAGCCTGCCAATGATCCTTCCCTGGCCACATCCCCTTTTGAGATCCACGCACTAGAATTTAAATGCATCACTTTACAGAATACACTTAAAAAGTTGTGCACGCAAATTCAAATTAGTGCCAATAATTGCTTGTTAATTGGTAATTATCAGCGCAGATTGGCTTGTTATGAGAATGACACAAGGACAAAGTTTGTCCTTGTCCCCACAGACTCTGCCCCATCCCCATCTTGTCCCTGCAGGCTCTGTCCCCGCCCCATCCCCACAGACTCTGTCCTCATTTGCACAAGCCTCGAGCACTTATAATTTTATATTTGAATCTTTTTATTAAAGTATAAAAAGGAACAATATTCTGTCCAACTGTGTATAAATCAAAAAAAGAGCCTTCCATTTTGATCTGGTTTTGGTACAACCTTTCCAAAGATTCAGTTGCCTATGTTTTTACATCATCTGGGAAAGTAATCTTTCAGACATGGGTATACGAGTAGAAGAGAACCTAAACTGTGTAGTGGATGAACAGGAAAATAAGTGTCTATTAAATGTTGGATATGTTCCTTGATGCCATCAAAGATGGATGAATCTGTTATAGTAACAGTAAGACACTTGGGCAGCTGGGCACATGATGGAAGGATGTTACAGATGGTAGGAGTCTCTTGTTGCCACATCAAAGGTAGACAAGACACAAATTATGTCATTTAATAGTAGTTCATTTAAATCCAAAAGCAGTTTCTGCCTTTTTTAATCATTGAATTCAGTTGCCAATTGTCTACGATATGTTAAGTTTTTACATATTGATAGTAGTCTCAAGTTTTTAGAGAATGGCACAAGGATAAAGTTTGTCCCCATCCCATCCCCGTGGCTCTGTCCTCGTCCCCACCGGCTCTGTGGGCTCTGCTCCTGTCCCCACCTGCGGTTAACTGCAGGTACCAATCCCCTTGTCATTCTCTATTGTGTACTATTCCTTCAGATTTCCACGCTGATTCTTAACTGCCAGGTACTCACTTGCTCCTCAGGCTCTTTTATAATCCCTTCTCATTCTCTTTGTTCCCTTTGACAGTGTCCACTCCACTGCAGATCTTTGTGCCATTCATTAAAAGGTAATTTTTTTTCCTTCACAATATTGCTCACCTAGATATTGAATAAGACTAGCTAAAGGTCGCATCTCCAAGGCACTCTACAACCACACAATTGCAGGATTTGCAGGGCAAGGAAGAGGCACATTGGATCAATTTGGAAAGAGGGAATGGTAAATATATTTACATTGGTGTGATATACAGGCGGAAGAAGTGGACAAAGATTGAAAGGGAGCACGAGAGCCCGTCTCGACAGGCATAGGTAATATGGGGAGGGGAGCCCGCATGTGCATCTGGTGGCGGGCTCGTGCTGGCAATGGGGGGGCCGCATCAGTGTGTGATTGGCTGGCGGGGTTTTTCCCGCCAAAGAGGAGCGAGTTAATTAGGCGGCCACAGCTGCAGGAGTTGATGGGAGGGAGGGTACATAAGTCAGGACCTCAGAGGACTCAGGGCTTATCTGGTCCTCTGAAGTGGCTTTTCCCGCCCGTCCTCCCTTTAAGTTGGTGTGATGGGTTGGTTAGGGTAGGACTCGGGAGTGGTATCCAGAGCTACTGGCTATTGGGCTCATCGGGGGTATGAGCTGCGGGCTGGTGGGAGAGCTGTACCCAGGGGACAGGTGACCCTGGAGAATGGGGCATGTGTGGAACATGCCATACCTCAGATCCTTGCTGACATGGCTGGGTCACGGGCTATATTTTGATGTTCTACTGTAGCTCAGGACAATTGTTGTTTGTTTTTTGCTTAAACTGCTAATACCAATAAACAGGGCTACGGCTAATTTTCCACCAACAAGTATTCGTGTTGTATTATGATGTGAGTATGGGGATTGGGGGGATGAGTGGGGTGGGTAAAAAAAGTAAAGCGGGCCCATCCCAATCCCACTGTTAATAGTAGACATTAAGAATATATCTAAAAAAAAGGGAAGTTTTACTAATAGATGATTTTAACATGCAGGATGTTGATTGGGGTATCCCTATTGTGGAATCTTCTAGAAATAGGAAGATCCTGGATTCTCTACAAGAAGAACTGTTCCATCAGTTGGTAATGGAACCCATGTGGGATGAGGTCATACTGGACTTAGTGCTTACAAACGGGGAAAGTGTTTCTGATGTTACAGTGGGTGATCATCTGGCATCCAATGATGACTGCATGGTATGGTTTAATATTAAGATGGGTATAGAGAGGGCTCATTCAAAAGCAAAGATTCTAGACTTTTAAAAAAACTAACTTTGCTCAGGTAGGGGATTACATCAAGGAATTGTTGTCTGGAAGGAGTAGAAATGCAGTGGGCAAAACTGAAAGGAGTTATTGTAAGGGCGACAAACCTTTTTGTGAGGCAAGTAAGTAAAAGTCAGAGGAAAAGAAAAGCTTTGGTTATCAAAAGTAGTAGCTGAGAAGGTAAGGAATAAGAGGTTAACTTTCATAAAATACAAAAGATTGCAGAAAGAGGAAGACAGGCAAAAATATCTGGAAAAGTTAAGAGAGGCTGGTTGAGTAGACAGGAAAGCAAAGATACAAATGGAAGAAAAAATAGCTGTCACAGTAAAACGAGGAGACAAGACTTTTTTTAAAGATATATCAGAGATAGGAACAAGTGCAAAAGTGGTATTGTGAGACTCAAAAGTGAAGGGGAGAAATCTGTAGAAGCTGATAAAGAAAAGGCTGAATTGCTTAACAAATATTTCTGTTCTGTGTTCATGGCTGAAGCACCAGGAGCGGAACCGCAGAAGACAAATGCGAATAGGGATGGAGTAGTGGTAGACCCTGATCAATTTTCAGAGGGTTGTGTTCGTGAGGAGCTAGCTAAATTAAAGGTAGACAAAGCAATGGAGCCGGATGGTATACATCTGAGGGTGCTGAAGGAACTTAAAGAAGTTCTGGTGGCTCTGCTAACTGACCTTTTCAATGCTTCTCTAGAGTTGGGAGTGGTACCAGAGGACTGGAGAAGGGCAGATGTAGTTCCTCTACACAAAAGTGGAAGTAGGGAAGAAGTGGGGAATTACAGACTGGTAAGTCTGACTTCTGTGGTAAGCAAATTAATGGAAATGCTTTTAAAACAGAGAATGGTGAAATTTCTGGAATCTGGTGGATTACAGGACTGGAGGCAACATGGATTCTCTAGAGTTAGGTCTTGTCAGACAAATCAATTTCTTTGACTGGGTGACCAGAAAATTGAATAGAGGGAGTGCACTAGATGTTGTGTATTTAGATTTTAGCAAAGCCTTTGACAAATTTCTACACAGATGTCTACTAAATAAACTGAGTACCCTCAGGGAGGGCCCCCAAAGTGACGGACTGGGTCAGAAACTAGTTGAGTGGAAGACGACAGAGGGTAGTGGTCAATGGAGATCACTCTAAAGAAAGTGGTGTGCCTCAAGATTCTGTTCTTGGGCCTGTTCTTTTTTAACATTTTTATAAGCGATATTGCTAAAGGGCTGTCAGGTAACATTTGCCTCTTTGCGGATGATACCAAAATCTGCAATAGAGTAGACAACCTGGATGGTGTGAATAATATGAAGAAAGACCTAGCAAAGCTTGAAGAATGGTCTGAAATTTGGCAGCTAAAATGTAATGCTAAGAAATGCAAGGTCATGCATTTGGGCTGCAAAAACCCAAAAGAACAGTACAGTTTAGAGCAGGGGTGCCCAAAAGGTCGATTGCGATCAACCAGTAGATCGGGAAGGCAATGCGAGTCAATCGTGGAGCCCATTCCGGGCTTCTTGATAGACTCGCAATGCCTTCGCATTCTACCAGCATCCTGACGCCATAAACAAGATGCAGAAGCTCCAGGCTGACCAGCCTTCTTCTCCCCGACGTCAATTCTGACATCGGTGAGGAAGATCCAGGTCAGCCAATCGCTGTCTGGCTGGCCCGGAACTTCCTCTCTGACGTCAGAATTGGCACCAGGGAGAAGAAGGCTGGTCGGCCCGACACTTCTGCGTTGGTAAGCAGGGAGAGCTTGGGTCGGCGGTGGCTTGAGGGCCTGTTCCCCGATGGCGGCGGCAGTGGCTTAGGGGAGGGCAGGGAGAAAGAAAGGGGAAGGCAGGAAGACTGAAAGAAGCGGGGCAAGGAGACATAAAGAAAGAAAGGGGGTACAGGGAGAGAGAAAGAAAGAAAGGGGGCAGGGAGACAGAAAGAAAGAAGGGGGGTTGGAAAAAAGAAAGAAAGGGGAGGGGGCAGGGAGACAGGAAGAAAAAGTTGGGGGAGGGAATGAGGTCTGGAGGAGAAGAAGCATACAGTAGGCTGAAAGAAGGGAAGAAATATTGGATGCACAGTCAGAAGAAGAAAGTGCAACCAGAGACTCATGAGATCACCAGACAACAAAGGTAGGAAAAATGATTTTATTTTCAATTCAGTGATCAAAACATGTCCATTTTGAGAATTTATATTTGCTGTCTATATTTTGCACTATGGCCCCCTTTTACTAAACCGCAATAGCAATTTTTAACACAGGGAGCCTATGAGAATCAAGAGCAGAGCAGGGCATTCAGCGCAGTTCCCTGCACTAAAAACTGCTATCGCGGTTTAGTGAAAAGGGAGGAGGGTATATTTGTTTGTTTTTGTATAGTTGTTATTGAGGTGACATTGCATAGAGTCATCGGCCTTGACTTCTTTGAAAACCCCCTGCATATAAACGATAATTAACATTTTCTCTGCGTACAGTGTGCTTTGTGTTTAAAAAAATTTTTTTATTGTTGGTAGATCATTTTGACTTGGTCAGTTTAAAAGTAGCTCACAAGCCAAAAAAGTTTGGGCACCCCTGGTTTAGAGGGTGAAGAATTTATGTGCATGACTTGGATGTGATTTTATGTGATGATCTTAAGGTGGTCAAAAAAGTTGAAAAGGTGATGGCAAAAGCTAGAAGGATGCTAGGGTGCATAGGAAGAGGTATGGCCAGTAGGAAAAAGGAGATATTGATGCCCCCTGTATAAGACTCTGGTGAGGCCTCATTTAGAATATTGTGAACAATTCTATAGACCAAACCTTCATGTTTGTCTGTTGTAGGTTTTGATGTATTAGTCATTTTAATGTTTCCCCTGTATTTTTAACTTTGTAAAACCACCTTGAATACTGATAAGGCGGTATATCAAATTTTAATAAGCTTGAAACTTGAATCATAAGGCATACATACGGTGACAGACTTAAAGATCTTAATCTATAAACTTTGGAGGAAAGGCGGGAGAGGGGAGATATGATAGAGACGTTTAAATACCTATGTGGCGTAAATGCGCATGAGCCGAGTCTCTTTCATTTGAAAGAAAGCTCTGGAATGAAAGGGCATAGGATGAAGTTAAGAGTTGGTAGGCTCAGGAGTAATCCAAGGAAATACTTTTTTACAGAAAGGTTGATAGATGCGTGGAACAGTCTCCCAGAAGAGGTGGTGGAGGCAAAGTCTGTGTCTGAATTCAAGAAAGCGTGGGATAGGCACATGGGATCTCTTAGAGAGAGGAAGAAATAATGGTTACTGCAGATGGGCGGGCTGGATGGGCCATTTGGCCTTTATCTGCCATTATGTTTCTATGTTTTTATGTTTCTCCTCCTCTATAAATCACATTCATATTTTCTCCTTATGAGGCAAATATCCAAAGACCAATACAGACTACAAACAATATATGTGTGATTTTTTTTCTGTGCTTAACACTCTAAATTCTTTCATTTCTGTGACAGTGGTAAAATATGGTGCTGTAGGCAGGATGGAAGATTAGGAGGATGGCAGGAGTAGATGGGAGCAGGCTTTTCTTCAGTGGTTTCAAAACCTGGAACTCTGTAGTATTGCCCAATCTAAAACTGCTTTATTCAGGTGACTAAAAATGGAAAAAAGAAGGACATCTGCTCCTTTGCACTCATAATTTCCAAGCTCATAATTTTAACATTATGGTGTACGACCTGTTGCCTGATCTCTTACACGAGTTATTTCTTTTCCTTTTCTCACTCCATTTAACCCTACCTCCCCGCCCCCCACACACAAACAATTTCCTTATTTTAGGAATAGAGGCATGAGGTATGTGTTTATTTTAACCCGTCTGGAAGATCCACGCTGCCGTTCCATAGCTTATCTTCCTGGAATTCCTTGCTGCCCTGGGCACAGACTGAGGGCCATTAGATCCACAGCAGCTAAACTACAGTACAAGGCTCTGTGTTATTAACAGAACAGAGAGAGACAATTTTCTGAGTTCAGTGCCAGGCATGTATTTTCTGTCTGGACCTAGTGCCAGTTTAGGACCATCTGTCTGAAGCCTTTGTGGCAGCGCACTGTATTCTGGATTTGCTGTAGCTCCATGATACTAGCAGCTTGTGGCTCATTTACCTGTATATGCGTGAACTAATATAGGGAAATGATTGTTCATCCCCTGATCTCTGCACAGGAGCTGCAGAACTGAAAAGCTTAATAGGAAAACAAAGTGAGCATCAAGGCTTCCTTCCTTCTGAGGAGATTAGACATGTGGGGAAATAGCCCTGTAATAACCAAGGAGACTTTCAAACCCTCAATCAGGAAACAAATTATAAAGCACAGGAAACATATGGATCCACCACAACAATGAGGCAGCTGGTGCAGCCCCTCCCTTCTCGACAGAGTGTCTCAGGACGCATAGACCGGCATCATTCCCCCTTCCAAGTCCTCTCATCAGACAGTATTAAGATGCCTAGCATCAGGTCTAGTCAAGGCAAGAATAAAAGTGGAAGCAGACGGGCCTCTGGAAAATTGGATTCTCAGCAGGTGTTCTTAAACCTGGGAGCTCTGTGCTGGAGACACCTGCACTGCCTCTTTCTGGCCCGGATTCAGACTCAAGGTTGGAGCTGACACCATAAACCTTGGGGGGGGGGGGGGGTGGTTTAATGCCTGTCATGTTATCCCATTCAGGGCCCAATAATGTCAGAACCATTATCAGAGCAAGAGAATTCAAATGAAAACGTTGAGATTTCTTCAGGATTTTGGTCTCTAGTAAATGCTTACTACCACTCCCCCCCTCCTCCATCTCTGACTTAGGGCTGTTATGAGCAAGGGCTTAGAGCAGGGGTGTCAAAGTCCCTCCTCAAGGGCTGCAATCCAGTTGTGTTTTCAGGATTTCCCCAATGAATATGCATGAGATCTATTAGGATACAATGAAAGCAGTGCATGCAAATAGATCTCATGCATATTCATTGGGGAAATCCTGAAAACCTGACTGGATTGCGGCCCTCGAGGAGGGACTTTGACCCCCCTGGCTTAGACTATGATGTACAGATGTTGGAGAGCAACAGAACCTGCCACTGCACCAGGAACCTGAGAGAACTTTTAACCCCTTATCTGCCTATTTAATACCCCTGTAGTTTTAATATCTACCACAATAAATGAAACCCCTTAATCTCTTATTTGACTTGTCTGTCTTAGGGGGTCTTTTACTAAGGCGCGCTAGCCAACTTAGAGCACGCTAAATATTAACGCGCATTAAATGCTAACGCATCCATAGAATATAATTGGCGCGTTAGCATTTAGCACACGCTAAATCGGCTAGCGCACCTTAGTAAAAGATCCCTTTAGTGATTGCGTACAGTGCTATGTATTTTAAATTTCTAGCAGAACAATATAAAGTCACCTATCCGTTCAAATCATTGGGATTCAAATGTTTTAAACTCAATTCTAAAGTATTTAAAAAACAAACAGAGGTAATTTAAACTCAATTCTAGCTTTAAGAGGAAGCCAGTGAAGAGTTTTAGAAAAGGGAATGCATGCTGAACCATTTAAACCTCCCCCTCCCCAAATCAGCTTCGCTACTATTTGGGTTTCTGCCAAGTACTATGACCTGGATTGGCCACTGTTGGGAACAGAAAACTGGGTTACATGGACCATTGGTCTGACCCAGTATAGCAGTTCTTAGTTATGTTCTTATTTTGCACAGCTTGCAACCTTTTTAATTGTTTGTCAGGCAGACAAACTATGGACCATTGTAACAATAGCCCAAACCAGGCAATACCAAAGTTTGCACAAGCCTGTACTTGACTTCTAATGAGAGCTTATTAAGCTGTAACATTTAAGTTTAAAAAATGATTTTTGAATAATATTAAATTCTTCATGGTTAATCCAAAATCAAACATTGCTCCTAGAAGCTTAATTTCATCCAGAGGGAGACCCTTATCCCTGCTAGCGTTGGTGCCAAGTTTGGCTGTAAAGATGGATGTGATCCAATCTATAAAATGTCTGTCTTGTCAGGATTAATGTTTCATTCTAATGTAGACATCCAGGAATAACCTCAAAAATATGGTTCATTGTGGAGAACCTTAAGGAACCCTAAGATTCATATTGCAAGCATCATTGTGTTTTTACTGCCAAGAAATATATAAAAACAAAACAAAAAAACCTGAGAACTAAGATAATACCCTATCTGTTATGCCAATATTATTTAAGCTGGTGAGTAAGATGTCATGATTCACCAAGTCAAATGCTGCTGATAAGTTAGATTTGATGTCCTCTATCCAAAAGTAGTCCAAAGACCAGCCAACACTGTCTTGGTGCTGCTATAAGTGGAACGGAATCCAGATAGTCTAGAATCCAAGATTTGAAATTGATCCAAATCCTCCTGAAACTGAGTTGTCACAATAAATTCAAGTAACATAGAGCCCCTTTTACAAAGCCATGGTAGTGATTCTGCCATGTTAAATACACCAAAGCTCATAGGAATTGAATGAGCATTGATGCATTTACCACGGCATAATCACTACCACAGCTTTGTAAAAGGGGCCCTTAATTAGAGTTGGTAAATTTGGAACAGGGCGATATTTATTATAGATTGAAACGTCTAAATTTGCACCCTTTAAAACATAGAAACATAGAAAGATGACGGCAGATAAGGGCCATAGCCCATCAAGTCTGCCCACACTATTTACCCACCCTCTTAAATCTACTGACCCCCTAAAGAATAATTGTAATTATACTGTTACTCTACTGACCCGCTCATTCAGTCCTAGTGACCCTATCCCTTGGCATGACCTCGTAGGGATCCCACATAGGCTATCACTATCCTGCCCATACTTCCCTGGAAACTGCCCTTTAAAAAGGCATTAACAAAAGACAAGATGTGATGGTAGTAAAGATAGCGACGTAAACATTATTAGCAACTCACTTCTTAACAATGCAACAAGAAAGGAGTTTACCACTGAAAGATAGCTGGAAAGCAATGACCACAAACGCTCGACGTCTAAGCAACAAAGTTCATGATCTGCAAGCCCTGATGTTAGAGGCATACTTGGATATTGTTGCTATCACAGAGACATGGTTCAGTGAATCCCATGGAAGGGATGCAAACATACCGATATATAATCTTTTTAGGAAGGACAGAGTTGGTCAAAAAGGTGGCAGGATAGCTCTCTATGTAAAGATCGATATCCAAGTGACTGAAATGCAGGGGACCTGGGGAGAGGAAGAAACGATATGGATCACTCTGAAAAGAGAAGATGGAACTTCTATCTAAGTGGGTGTAGTCTACAGACCTCTGACTCAAATGCAACAAATTGGTAAAGATCTGATTGCAGATATCCAAAAGTTTGGAAAGAAAGAGGAGGTGTTGCTGTTGAGTGATTTCAATCTGCCGGATGTTGACTGGAAAGTTCCATCTGCGGAATCAAAAAAAGTAGGGAGATTGTGGATGCCTTTCAAGAGGCTCTGCTCAGATAAACTGTGATGGAACCCACAAGGGAAAAAGTGATATTGGATCTGGTGCTCACAAATGGGGAAAATATCTTTAATGTTCAAGTGGGTGCCCACCTTGGAAGTAGTAATCATCAAATGGTTTGGTTCAATATAACAGCTAAAGGGGAGGGTGGCCACATAAAACTCAAAGTCCTAGATTTCAAACATATGGACTTTAATAAAATGGGAGAGTACCTGAAGGAAGAGCTGTTACGAATGGAGGACATAAGAGAAATGGAAAATCAGTGGTCTAAGGAAACCAAGCCATTGTGACATCACCAATGAAGATGGCTCTTAAGCATTGGTGGAATGAGGCATTATGACATCACAATGAGAGGGGCCACTGAAAAGTTCTCAGCCCAGCCAAGAAGAGAATGATGTGGAGCCATTAAGTTATTCCACACTTTTGTCAACACTTTTCATTTCAATGGTATGAAATGAAACAAAAAGTTCAAGAAAAGTGTAGAATATTTTGTAAGCTTCATTTCTCCACATCATTCTCTTCTTGGCTGAGATCGTGGCTAAGCTCAAGGAATGGATGGATGTTAATAGGTTAATGCTTAATATAGAGAAGATGAAAATAATGTACCTATCTAAAAATTCTGCCATGGACATTCCAACGTCTGTCCAAGTATTGGATACAGTTGTGAAATTTTCATCTGAGGTTCGATACTTGGGTGTCATTGACTTGAAACTGTCTTTTAAAGAACATATTCAGATGATGATAAACAAGATATATTTCAAATTGCGGCTATTAAGTAATCTTCATTGGTACCTTTCTTGGAAAGATTTCAAACATGTCCTTCAGGCTGTTGTTCTATCTAGTTTTGATGACTGTAATTTGGTGCTGGTAGGTACTTCTGCAGCTGGGATGCACGCTCTACAGGTTACCCAGAATTCCATCATTAGATCCCTTTTTAGGATAGCAAAGTATGATCATGTGTCGGAATATTAGGTTGCACTCTATTGGCTTAAAATGGAATACAGAGTACAATATAAATTGTTGTTATTAATTTATCTAAGCATACATCAATTGGCTCCTGCATATTTGATTGATAGTATTTTGTCTTATGTACTGCTTCAAAAGTTACATTTTGCAGGGCCCTGTGATTTATCTAAACCAACAAGAAAAGAACTGCAACTACAAACAACTAGAGCAAGTATTTTTTTCATGTGCAGTCCCTGCAGAATGAAACAGACTTCTGGCTTATATAAGGCATCAAGGGGATTTGAGTACTTATAAAAAGATTGCTGAAACAGCACTTATTTTGTAAAATTAAGTTTGAGTGATAAGGAATTAGTTATTAAATAGAGGAAAATGTACATTATTGTCTAAGGATTATTGCTTTTCTATATGTATGTTTTGTTATATTTATTATTTATGTGATTCTGTGATCCAAGTTGTTACAGGCAGACTACAAATAAAAACTATCAACTATTCTCTTGGTTGGGCTGAGAACTTTTCAGCGGCCCCTCGTAAAAATGCATTTAAATATTGCGATACACCACATAGTTTGATGGGGTTAACAATTCCAGTAAAACGTCCTCAGTACAAATACAAAGAAAAAGAAACATACAAAGATCACGACTCCTTCGTAAATTTACAGTAGAAATAAGTTTTCAAATTCCATCTAAAATTCATGTAGGATGCAGTTGTAGACGACCATATCTGTACAGAAACCATCCCAGGCTAAGGACCATGTAGGCTTGCCCGCTTCAAAACTTTACTGTCGTGAGCCCTGACTTAATACCATGCAATGACTATAATTCCCCATGGGGGTTATGAACTCTGTCTTTATAAACCCTCTAACCATAGCCAATCCAGGGACCAGAAGTCCCCACTCAGAAATCAAACCAAGGAACTTCTACATCTGAGTCACCAGCTAAGCTAGCAGTAAAGTCCCTTTCTGGAGGCAGTGTGGCACCTCCTATCCAGTGTAACATGGAAGAAAGATCTTTTTTAGTCTAACATGGTAGGAAACTCTCCCCTCTTGAACACACACGGGTTTAACCTGCTGCGTAAGCACATGGAATGGATTGAAAGAATTTGTAAACTCACCTTGTAATTTATGCAAATAGACTCTGTAATTAACTGTAATTTCAAGGCATTTTTTGGTATTTCAAACATTTATCCATGCGGAAATGCTTTATGACAATAATTCTCTTGCATAAACATTATTTACTCTACCTGTGTGGTCTCCCTGTTTTAATTTTGAGCTTTTAAGTGTTAGAGATGATTGTCTTTGCCCACATCAACATCTCCAAATAGTGATATGGAAAATGTGCTGGGCTCTGGGTTCTACAGATGGCTCTGTACAGAATTAACCCCATCTCCCTGCAGCTGAGGAATTGATTGAGTAGGGGGAGCAGAGGTTACCCCCATCTCCTTACTCCCCAAAGGTATGTCATAAATGCAGAGTTAACACCACCACCTGGCTTCTGAGGAATTGATCAGAGGTGCAGAACTAACTCTATACTACTCTGCCGGGGGGGGGGGGGGGATTTATCAGGGATACAGGGTTAACCCCATTTCCCTGCTTCTGAGGGATTTCTGGGAGGACAGGGCTTACACAACTTCCCTGCTCCAGGGAGATTTATCAGAGGTACCTGAGGGATTTATGGGTGAGAGGGCTGGGGGGCAGAGCTTAAGTCATTACACTGATTCAGAGGGAATTATCAGGGAGACATGGCTAAACCTACCTTCTGCTTCTGAGGATTTATCAGAGGTATAGGGTTAACCCTATTTCTTGCTCCTGGAGTATTTATTAGGAGGGGAACAGGACTTACCGTACTCCAGCTCCTGCTCCTAGGGAATTTGTCATGGGTGCAGGGTTAACCCCTGCCTCCTTGCTCCTGAGGGATTTATGGGGGGGGGGGGAGCAAAGCTAACATCATCTCCCTACTCCTGAAGGGTTTATTGAGGCAGGGTGGGGCAGGGCTTACCCTCACCTCCTCCTTCTGGGAGATTCCTCAGGGGTACAGGGCTAACCCAATTTTCCTGCTCCTGAGATATTTATTGAGGATACAGGGATAACCCCCATCTCCCTGCTCCTGGCAGATTTATCAGGGGTAGATGGCTAACCCCATCTCTGATTCTGAGGGATTTATCACAGGTTCAGTTAACCCCATCTACCTGCTCCTAAGGGATTTATCAAGGGTGCAGGGTTAACCCCCACCATCCTGCTCCTGCAGGATTTATTAGGGGTACAGGGTTAATCTAGGAAATTTATCAGGGGTGTAGGTATGACTTTTTCTCTCGAGGAGAGTGTGGTGTAGTGGTTAGAGCTACAACCCCAGCTCACTCCAGTTGTGGGTTCAAGCCCTGCGCTTCTCCTTGTGACCTTGGGCAAGTCACTTAATCCTCCACTGCCCCAGGTATAGATTGTGAGCCCATTGGGACAGGCAGGGAAAGTGTTTGAAGTACCTGTATGTAAACCACTTTGAGTGTGGTTGAAAAACTACAAAAAGGCAGTATACAAGTCCCTATACCTGAGTGATTTATTAGTGGCGCAGAACTAATCCTGTTTCTCTAGAGCACATGTGTTTTCAGGGTCTGGTTTCTAGGATTTTTACCTCCACTATGTTTACTTGCTGGATATAATACACCCTTTCATTATAGTGGGAAGTGGAAATGAATATGTGCTGCTTCCCCAGATGAATTCCTCTCCATGTTTTCTGTTGTTTTGAGAAAGGATAAGTGTCTTCTTGGCATCTTACCAATGTTTGAAGGTAAAACTGTTTGTCTCAGCTGAAATCCCTCTTTCCTGTTTCTTTATCTCATCTGCATTTCTCTCAGCTTTCCGTCCCAGGTGAGACCAAGCTTCCTGGAGGAAAGTATGGAGGGTGGGCTGACTGCTGCTCCTTCACGGGCTACATGAAGAGCAGGTGCCCTCCTCAGTGCCAGGGGCTAGCACTCCCCCCCCCCCCCCAACCCTCTGCCACAATCAAATCATCCTGTTGCCTGCCTTCAAAAAAAAAACAATGATCATCTTTTGGAGCCTTTATATATTTTCTGAAGAAGTGACAATTGCTCATTCCATTTTGTGGCACTCTTCTACAACCCAAGTAACTGACAAGACCTCAGATCCCATATACCTAGCCACTTACCCATGCATTCATTCATTATCAAGAAGCCCTAGGCACAAAACACACAAGAAACTTGCGTACAAATTCCAGGAAAACTTGTTTTGGTTTTTTTTTCAAGAAAAAAAAAATAGGTCATCTTCTGGACACACTGGGATTCATATGCTCAAAATGCACCATGTCTTTTACAATCGATGCTAAATTAGTTTTAACCAGTTTAGCATTGGAAAGGAGGCATGGCCTACTGGTTAGGGCTGCAGCCTCCGCACCCTGAGGTTGCAGGTTCAAGCCCAGTCTACTCCTTGTGACTCTGGGCAAGTCACGACATTGCTCCAGGTATATTAATCAGATTGGGAGCCCACTGGGACAGATTGGGAGCAATACTTGAGTAAACCACTTAGAGGAGCATAGTCAAAACTTTAAAACATCCAAAAACCTGCCAAGTCAGCACTTGAACATCCTAATAGCCATTTTGAGCCAATCAGGGCCTTAGGCCCCCTCCCAACTCAGCATGCAGCCAGGAGGAACCTCCTGCCAATTTTGCATCAGAAGGTACAAGGATGTCTGGTGATGTGAGGGTAGTGTTGCCTCATGTCAGGTGTTGTGAGATGATGTGGAGGGGTGTTGCCTCATGTCAAGGGTGTCAGATGATGTGTGGGGGTGTTGCCTCATGTCAGCTGATGTTGGGTGATGTGTATGTGGGGGGGTATTACCTGATGTGAGGGGGTGTTGGGTGGTGTCAGGTGATGTGAGGGAGTGTTGCCTGATGTCGGGGGTGTCGGGTGATGGGGGGGGTCCAGGAATGTTGTAGGGTGTAGGGCTCCAGATGATCCTGACAGCTTAGCCGGCAGGAATTCCCTAAATCAGTTCAGCTGATGGGGATTTCTCTGTCGCAATCAAACAAGGTACAGTAGTTGGGTACATCTACAAAACTTGATTTTGTGCGTTTTTCACATAGATGTTTTTATTTTTGAAAATGGCAAAAAAAGGTAGACGTCCTAAGGACCATAACTTATACTTAGGTCATTTTCAAAAATAAAAAAGACGTCTAGCAGTTTTGAAGATGGACATTTTTTTCTCCTGGGTTTGTGAATGTCCTGCCCAAAACGTCCAACCTCAGACTTATACATCCTATTGAAAATGCCTTGCTTAGGCTAAAAGTAGTCTTTAAATACTTAAATAAATATTTCAGCTATCGATGTCCAAAATGGCTAATCGTGGTCTTTTCCGTGGTTTATAGTAGCCTCCAATAATCATATGTAAATGAGCTCATCGGTATTAAAATGAGCACTCCGACTGATGCTCAGATAATGCAGAAAATTAGATGCCGGCCTTTAACGATCCAAAATTAGGGACAAGTCAGGAGGTGCCGGTAGCATTGAAATGCGTGTATTAGAATCATAGAGCAGCAGTTCTGGGCCGCTGATTGCATTTGGAAGTTCATAAAAATACATTTTATAGGACTGGAGAGTGTGTGGCGCGGTGGTTAGAGGTATAGCCACAGCACCCTGAGGTTGTGGGTTCCATTCCTTGTGACGCTGGGCAGGTCACTTAATCCCCCATTTGCCACAGGTATATTAGGTAGAGTTTAAGCCCACCGGGATAGATAGAGAAAAATGCTGAGTGCCTGAAAGTAATCTAATCTAATATTTGTGTGTCGCACAAACTTAAACAGGCTCTAGGCGACTTGTAAGAAAGAGGGGTAGCTAGATCAGAGGGAGGGTGGGGGAGGAGAAGACGGCGGAGAGGAAGAAGAGCCTAGTCATACTAAGTAAGAGAACGTATGCGTAGGTGCTCTTAGGATGGAGTTTGTTTGTTAAAGAGTACTGTTTTGGGGCTATAAGAGGTATTTAAATACTAAAAATAAATAAATACAGTACTTCCCTGAAATTCGTGGGGGTTCCGTTCCAGGAACCACAGCGAATTTTGAAAAACCGCGAATATGGATTTTATAGGCAGGAGAGGACAGCTGGGGTGCCGGCGGGTGCAAAATCACTCGCAGTCTGCTCTGACCGCCTCGTCCTTGTTGCTAAAGTCAGGCTACACCAATCAGGAGCAGCTTTGACACGCAGCTCCTGATTAGTGTAGCCTGAATTTAGTACAGGAAGAGGCGGTAGGAGAATACCGCGAATTAGTGAGTCCGCGATTTGCGAACCGCAAATTTGCGGGGGAACACTGTATAATATATGTGTGTAAAAAGTGCATCTTACTCATGTGTGTTAAAGGTGTGTCCTCGTGCACATCTGTTAAAAGCTTATACCAGCTGGTCTGGGGCTGTCAATTGCTTGTGTCCCACTGAAGCAATATTGAAAAAAGCATATATGTTTGTTTTTGGCTCTCCACCCCTCCCCTTTTATGATGTGCTACAAAAAGGCACACCTATGATTGACGCGCATGTGTCCCTGTGATGTAGCTATTCTGTGCATGTGTCAGTCGCTTTCTCCTATGACTGATTGGATGTGATTACGGCTGACCTCCGCAAAGCTCTTTTGCGTGTGAAGTTGTTTGAAAATTGATCGCCGTTTTCAAATCAGACAATTTATCGGCAATTTTAGAGCACCTGGACCTGGGTTTCTTCCAAGAGCACAACTTTCTACAAACACTCCAGAGAACAATGTGGGGTACAAAGGGACTCAGCTCTCTTACCTCTGGTACCACTGTGCATAAGACAGACACTATACTAGACAGGGCGAACCATGTGGCATTGGCAGACCTGCTCTGGTCTGTTAGCTGGAGCAGTGTTCAACTAGGTGTCAGGTCAAAAGCGCGCCGGGACAAAGGCGCGAGCAGACAATTGAGCGCAGCGTGGAGGCGCGCGCCGAAGAAAATTACTGTTTTTAGGGCTCCGACGGGGGGGGGGTCGGTGTGGGGGGGAACCCCTCCACACTTTACTTAATACAAATCGCGCCGCGTTGTGGGGGCGTTGTGGGGGGCTTGGGGGGTTGTAACCCCCCAAATGTTACTGAAAACTTCACTTTTTCCCTATTTTTAGGGAAAAAGTTAAGTTTACAGTAAAATGTGGGGGGTTACAACCCCCCAAACCCCCCACAACGCCGGCGTGATTTGTAGTAAGTAAACTGGGGGTGCTCCCCAACAAAACCCCCCGTCAGAGCCCCTAAAAACAGTAATTTTCTTCGGTGCGCACCTCCGTCTTGCGCTCAGTTGTCAGCGCGCGCCTTTGTCTTCCGCGTTGTTGTCTATGAACCGTTCAGCTATAATACAATCCAGCTGAGGGAGAGGAACACAGCGCATGGTTTTATACTTTGCAGACAGCATCTCTTGACCATTCAAGCTCACTCCTGGCAGCTATGCCAAGGTAGATATCTCTTTAAATTTGATGGTATCATCAGCTTTTACTTGTACAACAGATGTGATTATATCTATTATCTATAATCAAGGTAGGGTAACTTTTATACACAGTGGGCCACCCGAATGTCAGTACTATCCCTAGCAGGCTACACAAAACTCAATGTTATGTCTGAATGAACATAAATTATTACCATAGACTTCTGTCTTTGCAAACAGTTGCTAACACTCCAAGTTTTATTTAAAATTTGATACAAGCGCTTATCGGTTATCTAAGTGATTTACAATATTTAAAAAGGGGAGAATTAACAACCATGAACAAATACAATCAAGAAAGAAAGGGAAAGAACTACAATAAAATATAGCAAGGAAGATGAGTAATTGTTGAAAATAATGTAAATGGCATTTTGTAATGCACTATCTCCGTTTTACTAAGGTGCGTTATGCGTTTTAGTGCACGCTAAATATACATGCATGCTAACTGCTAACGCATCCATACACTAACGTGCACGCATTAGCATTTAGTGCCTGGTTAGCGCACGTTATATTTAGCGTGCACTAAAACGCTTAGCACACCTTAGTAAAAGGAGCCCTATGTGTGTCAATTTTGAACTGTTCTGCTCTAGTGTGTGCACTTTTAAGTTTTTATGTATATTATCCTGGAAACCGCTGCGATTTTTGGCGGTATAAAAACGTTTTAAATAAATAAATACAGAAGAACATGTAAGGGAAGAACAAATAGGGATGGGTACTGATTGAAACCAGAACTGCGAGACTACAATAAAAGATAATCCTAGCTACAAGGAGAAAAGTTTCTTATAGTGTTCATGTCTAATTTCTTAAATTTCAAAAGCATGTTCAAAGAGAAAACTTTTTAGAGATCCTTAAATCTCTCCAAAACTGTATCCTCCCTTAGATAAGCTGGCAAGGTGTTCCAGAGTTGGGGGGAAGGGTGTACTTGAAAAAAAAAATACTGTTTCGTCGAGTATTAAGCACTTTCAAAGATGGGACAGATAAAAGGTGCTGTTCATTTGATCTGATGCTCACTGTTGTATCCTTCGACTGTTCCACTGACAACAAAACGTTGGTTAATGACATTCATAAAGGTCGTTTGCTGTGCATACTGCCAATGGTCTCATGAGCCACAGGCTGCACAATCCTGATCTAGAGGCATGCTAATTTCTGTTAACAGAAAAGAAATGGGTTTAAGAGTAATACTTGTAGTCCCAGTTCAACAAAATGAAGCCGAGAGAAGGATCGCAGCCCAGTTGCTGACTTCTTTGTACATATAAAAGAGAAAGAGGAATAAGAAACTAAATAAAAGGTAGGAGAAAAACAGATGCGACATTACTGAAATTTGTGGACATCTTTGGAAAAGGTGATAAAAGTCAACAGAAACAAAAAAAAAAAATTAGGTTTTAATGAATTCTGTTAGAGCAAACAATTTGTAGTATAATAGACCAAACACAGCCTTTTATGTGAAACAATTTTCAGAACTTCAAACATGTAACATTTTCAGACTTCATATACCCCCATAACATGAAAAGTTGGCCATCCTCAATCTTTTGGATCTGCTACTTTAGTCATATTTTCCCAGAGAAGGTCACATTTGGTCTGCATAAAAATTGTGTTTTCAGTGCAATCTAACATAATGAAGACCTTGAACATAATTCCTCACCCATGCAGAAATCTACATTTATTGCACAGAAGTTGATAATAAGTCAGGGGTCACATTCAATCCCCCTTTTGCTCTTATCACTACTGGTTGAATCCCCCATATCACTCTATTTGCATCCCCATACTTGCTCTTGCAGACCCAGCTTAACCCATCTTCCTGCTCCTTCTTGTGCCCCTCCCCCATACCTAGGCTTGACCTCCCAGCTGTCCCTCTGCTCAAGGCTGAACCTTGCTCCCTCAGCTCGCTCTCTCTCTCAGGACCATCCTGAGCAAGAAATATGTCCTATGCAACACGCCCTTAGAACTCCTATCCCACCCATTGCATTACAGACAAGCAGGGAAAGCAACGGATAGTACATAATTTTGGAATCCCCACCTCCCTTGCTCCTTGTGCAGCCACATTGCTTTCACATAGTTCGCTATGGCCCTGCTCTCTCTCTCTCTCTATCCCAAGATCTTCTTTCTCGGTCCTACGCCTCTTCTTCACTCTACCAGATTCAGTCCCCATTGCTACCTCATGCAATACAATGCACCAGCAGGTCTCTCTTCTAATCTGCATGGGCTGCAGCTTTTTTCCTTTGGCCTTGCTGCCTTCCTCTTCTTTTGGTCACTTATCACAGGGTGAGCAACCATGGTCCTCGAGGATCACAAGCATAACCCAGTCAGATTTTCATAATTTCCACACTGAATATGCATGAGGTTGATTTGACTGTACTGCTTCCATTGTATGCAATAGATCTCATGCATATTTAGTTTGGAAATTAAGAAAATCTGACTGGTGTAAAAACCCCTAATGGTGATGTGATATAATTACAATTTAATTTTTACAATTAAATGTATGAGATGTTATAATCATAGTCAACTGTTTCAATAGGTTTCCCCTTCAAGTCAAAACACAGAGGTTAAACATTTAAATGTTTGTTGTAACTTAAAAAAACAATAATAATTGAGGATGAAAGAAAACTAAATAGGTATATCCAACAATTATTGTTATCAGATGTTGGTTAAACAAGTTAAATTAAATTAAAATATAAATAAATAGCAAAACTAATTTACCATTCACATGTGATCAAATTTATATTGATGACACCATTATAATATTCAAAACTCAAACATGTTATGCCTTTCAGCTTAATAGCAACTTTATTCCAGGATATCCAGAACCACAGGTAAGTATTTGAGTATCTAAGATGACTTTTAAAACCAGAAAGTGTTTCTAAGTCCCAAAGTTCAATAAAATACAAAAAAATGTATATATGCGTGTCCACAAAAAAATAAAATATTTTTAAAAATCCTGTTTTCACTGGTATCACTGCTTTCTTGCATTGGGTACCACTGAGTTGTTGTCCTGTCACTTGTCTGGAACTAGCAGCTCTTCTAAAGATCCAGATGTTTGCTACTATCCTATCTGTAAATAAAAGAAAAGAAGCAAAACCCTAACCTCCCTGGATGAATGCAGGCTAAAGTCTCTATCTTCTTAGGCTAAGGCCATATATTTCTAACTAACCCCCCTTTTACTAAACCGCGATAGCAGTTATTAGTGCAAACAGCTGCATTGAATGCTCCTTGCTGCTCCCAACGCTCTTAGAGTTCCTATGAGTATCAGGAGCAGCACAGAGCATTCAGTGCGGCTCCCTGCACTAATAACCGCTCTTGCGGTTTAGTAAAAAGGGGGGGGGGATTAAATGTACAAAAGAACAGATAATTCTTTTATCCCTAAGCTGACCCTCCCAGGAAAACCCAAAAAATGTTTCTGATATGAAATCAGCTCACAGAGTTTTAACACACCCATCACACAATATCTGAGTAACCTCAGTTTTATCTGTTTATTCAAGTATTTTTGATTCAGAAAAAAATGAAACTTCTCAGTAATTATCTCACAGTCTCACAGCTTCCTCACAAAAAGCCTGTTAGTATAGGAATACTGATTGGACACAACTCTGCACCATAGAACTTCTTAGAATTCTAAGACAAGAGATTATTCTTAAGACTTTAGACCTTCAGTTCTCAAAAAGAACATTTAGCTTTCAAAAATAGTTTCAGTTTCTCCAAGCTTCACACAACTGTGTATACTGGTTAAGATCTCAGCAGATTAGTAATCAGAAAAGACTGTAGGGCAGGGGTGTCAAAGTCCCTCCTCGAGGGCCGCAATCCAGTTGGGTTTTCAGGATTTCCCTAATGAATATGCATGAGATCTATTTGCATGCAAATAGATCTCATGCATATTCATTGGGAAAATCCTGAAAACCCGACTGGATTGTGGCCCTCGAGGAGGGACTTTGACACCCCTGCTGTAGGGGTACACGCCAGCAGAAAAACAGCTGACTACTAAATTAAGTACAAAACATTTGTTTTAACTAGCAACAATATTAGGCAATTACTTGCCTAATCAGTGGTCTTACACAGTGAAGGGATTAAAATTTTCTATTTCCTAGTACTTAGTAGTTCTTTTTAACAGCAGAAGTCACAAAAATCCAGTTTAAATTCTGAAACCCACTTTAAAAGTTCTTATCACTTTTCCTTTGAAATAAAACTCCAAACTTAATTTAGAAATCTCAATAAATCATGAGAACCAGCAGGTATCAGATAAGTTCTTGATCCACAACTTACACAAACTCAGCTGTATCCTCCTTCACAGTTTTCTCATTATACACCTCAGCTCAACAGCCAAGAAGCAGGTTTAATTTGCAGCATTTCTCATGAAATCAAACATTTGCTGGAAATATTATTTTAAAAATATTCACTCCTTCCACACAAATACAAACTCTACAGCTGACATACAAATTTTCAAAAACAGCCACATACCACTTCCACACCAATTCTTTGTGCTGCCTTAATCTCTCTGCTCTCCTGTAGCTCACAATAATGGTCCTGGGGCACTTAATGAGGTAGCTACTATCAAATGCAGCTTCCTCCAAGCTTCCTGCCTCTTTCAGACTGTCTCTTATTTTTTTTAATCTCTGCAGCTCCTAGGCTCTGTGCATGGGCCCAGCCTCTGAGCAGCTCTCAGCATTTCCCTCCTGCCTCTCCCATGTACAAGGAGCCACTGAAAAATTCTCAACCCAACCATGAAGTTGGGGCAGTCTCCATCGAGAGCTATATACTTAGTCCAGAGATTTTCCACTTTTTTGTTCTCTATTTTTCAGACAGAATGAAAGTGGAAAATCATTGGACTAAGTGTATTGCCCTCGATGGAGACTGCCCCAACTTTGTTGGTTGAGCTGAGAACTCTTCAGTGACCCTTCATAAGTGCTTTAAATTTATCATTTTTTTTCTTCCTGTTACACTGGCTTGTGGCCCTTGAGGACCATGGTTACCCTCCCCTGTGATATGTCCAAAATAAGAAGTAGGAGGCAGCAAGTCCAAAGAAAAAAGCTGTGCCCTATTCATAGCCTTCCCTCCTTGGCTGTAATGCAATGGGCAGGATAGGCGTTCTAGGCAGCTTGTTGCATGGGACACATTTGTGGCTCAGAACGGTCCTGAGAGAGAGAGGCCTGAGGAAGCAGGAGTTTTAGCTTTGAGGGGAAAAGTGGCGTACCTAGCATATGTGACACCCGGGGCCCATCATTTTTTGACACTCCACCCCATCTATATTAAAAATATGATTTTTAGTAACAATCCACATATCGTACAACAAGAGTGTACTACGAAAAGGCAGCATCTTAAACATTGCAGTGAGCACTAGAACACCAACACATACATTGTAAAACTAAACAAGCCAGATCCTGTACAGTCAATGCTATCAGAAAGCCATGTCCCTTTCATATACACGCCCAATATGGAATAATCACAAACTAAAAATAGAAATAAAGTTTCAAGTTTTTTCAAGTTTTATTCGGATTTTATATACCGCCTATCAAGGTTATCTAAGCGGTTTTACAATCAGGTACTCAAGCATTTTCCCTATCTGTCCCGGTGGGCTCACAATCTATCTAACGTACGAAATATGTAGACAAAAGTTAAACTGAACCGCCAAGAAACCAGACTGCATACAATGCAACACTACAACACCACAAAAACAGTAATACATGTCCTCTAATACTGTGCAAAATATAAAGACAGTAGATGTAAATTTTAAAAAACTGATACATAACAATCACCACTTTACAAATTAACAAATAAAAATAAAACAAATAATGAGAAATAAGAAAATACCATTTTATTGGACTAATCCCCGTAAGCTCGGTCCCCATCCCCGCAAACCACCTGATTCCATCCACAAAAGCCTTGAATTGTTTTATATTGAACTTATTATATTAAAGTATAAAAAGAAATAATATTCTGTACAATTGTCAATTTATAAATCAGCGTCTTCTCCCCACTCTCTCTTCCCCATTTCCCTTCAGCGTCCTCAACCCATTCTCTCTCCACTTTCCTTCAGTGCACGCACATAAAAACAAGCAAGTAATTTTATATCATTTTCATTCTATTCATTAATAGATATTAAAGTCTAAATAATGCCAGTCACATAACAAAACATGATTTTACAAAAATAATTCCCTGCACAGTCAAGCCTGCAACGATTACTAGATGTCTTTCAGCAGCTCCCCTCCGTCCCTCCCCCTTACCTTCGTGGCCAAGTCAAAATGATCTACCAACAATAAAATTTTAAAAACACAAAGCACACTGTACGCAGAGAAAATGTTAATTATCTTTTATATTCCGCGGGTTTTCAGAGGTTAAGGCAGATGACTTTATGCAATGTCACCTCAGTAACAACTATACAAAAATAGACAAATATACCCCCTCCCTTTTTACTAAACCGCGATAGCGTTTTTTTAGCGCAGGGAGCTGCACTGAATGCCCCACACTGCTCTCAACGCTCATAGGCTCCCTGCGCTAAAAACCGCTATTGCGGTTTAGTAAAAGGGGGCCATAGTGCAAAATATAAACAGCATATATAAATTCTCAAAACGGACACATTTTGATCACTAAATTGAAAATAAAATCATTTTTCCTACCTTTGTTTGGTAATTTCATCAATCTCTGGTTGCACTTATTCTTCCGACTGTGCATCCAATATTTCTTCCCTTCTTTCAGCCTCCTGTATGCTTCCTCTCCTCCACAACTCATTCCCTCCCCCAACTTTTTCTTTCTTTCACTCTGCCCCCTTCTTTCTTTCTATCTGTCTTTCTCTCTCCATGCATGCCCCCTTTCTGTCTGTCTGGAGGAGGAGTGTGGCGCAGTGGTTGGATCTACAGCCTCAGCACCCTGGGGTTGTGGGTTCAAACCCCGCGCTGCTCCTTGTGACCCTGGGCAAGTCACTTAATCCTCCATAACCCCAGGTACGTTAGATAGATTGTGAGCCCACCGGGACAGAGAGGGAAAATGCTTGAGTACCTGATTGTAAAAACCGCTTAGATAACCTCGATAGGCGGTATATAAAATCCTAATAAACTTGAAACTTGAAACTATCTTTCTCTCTCCATGCCCTCTTTCTTTCTGTATGTCTGTCTTTCTCTCTCTCTCTTCGTGTCCCATTTCTTTCTTTGTTTCACTCTGCCCCCTTTCTTTCTGGCTCCCTGTCGTTGTCCCCCCGTTTCTTTCTTTCTCCCTTCCCTCCCCTATGCCACTGTCATTGGGAAAATGATGCCACCACCGCTGGGGAATAGGCTGCCACTGCTGCCATCAGGAACAGGCCGGCTCTGAGTTCGCCCTGCTTCTCTTCCCCGCGGGGCCGACCAACTCTTTGCTGCCCGACGTCAATTCTAAAGTCGGAGAGGACGTTCCGGGCCCCTGCAGGGAAGAAAAGAAGGGAGAACTCAGCCAGCTTGTTCCCGATGACAGCAGTGGAAGCCTTTCCCCGGTGGCAGCTTATTCCCCGGTGGGTGGCCAGCTGTGCACCCCCTTGGGGTGTGCACCTGAGGCGGACCGCCCCCCGCCCTCCCCTGGTACGCCACTGGAGGGGAGGGACAAAGAAAGCTGGGAAAAAAAGCAGGAGGATGGGTTAAACTGGGTCTGGAAGAGCAAGTGTGGTGTGGGGGTACATAGAGAATGAGATGGGAAATTCAACCAGAGGAGGCAAGAGTGAAAGGGGGATTGAGTGTAAGGTGAAGGGGTCAGGCCTGCAGAAGAGGGAGAGACCAACCCTGGTATAGTCCTGTAGGATCTCTTAGATAGAGGAAGGCACTGATAGTCCTTATTTTAATGAGTTACATTCATTGGTTACTGCGGATGGGCAGACTGGATGGGCCATTTGTTCTTTATCTGCCATCATATTTCTCTGTTTCTAATCTTCTGCACAAAGCTTTAAAAATTTTGGTCTTTGAGTAATAATATTTTCCTATACTGCAGTTTGATATATTTGTTACTCAGGAACAGTGATCTTATGATATTACTCTGAAAATAAAGTGCAGAATTTGTCATTTTTTTGTGCAGAATAATTCTCCAGATGTAATCTTTGCACTTTGTTCTTTCATAAAGCTTGTATAACAGGTTGCAGTCTGCCACTTCAGTGTTGTAATATTTAGTGGTTGAATATTCAGTGGAATTTAAATTTAATTAAAGAAATGAAATCGGGTTTTAGATTTAGATTTTAGCTCATACATTTCTCAGTGAAATTCAGTGGAGGGGGCCTTCAGAGGCCCTGTGTGGCCAAACTGACCTAAGTGGTCTGTTGCTGGTCCCTCTGCCCCTTTCTGCCCATCTCTCTTATTCCATCTAGTCTCTCTTGCGTCATTCAGTCAGGGGGTCCTGTGGATCTCTAGTTTTCTTCTGCACCCCATGGACAACTATCTCTGTGTCCCTGTGATGTGATACTCATGTGCTGACATATATATTATACCCCACTGGCCGTTGACAGCATAGAGAGCCTAAGTGCATTGTTTTATATTAAGTTTATTAGAATTTGATGAAACGCTAATCATAAATTCTAAGCGTTTAACAATTAAAAAATTAAAATGGGGAACAATTAACATACTTGTTAAAGACAAGACATAACTTACATGAAAACAAAAGGATAGGCGGAAATACAATTTCAAAAGAAATGGGGGAGTGTGGCGCAGTGGTTAAAGCTACAGCCTCAGCTCCCTGAGGGTGTGGGTTCAAACCTACGCTGCTCCTTGTGACCCTGGGCAAGTCACTTAATCCCTCCATTGCCCCAGGTACATTACGTAGATTGTGAACCCGCCAGGACAGACAGGGGACAATGCTTGAGTACTTGAATAAATTCATGTAAACCGTTCCGAGCTCCCTTGGGAGAACAGTATAGAAAATTGAATATGATTAATACAGAAATCGTCAAGGGTGAACCCAGAGATCATTTAGCATTCATATGCATCTTTAAACAGGAAACTTTTAAGGTTTCCCTTAAATTTATCTAAATTTTTCTCAGACCTTAATTATGAAGGTAAAGAGTTCCAAATTGTAGGGGTTATAGTTGCGAATGAAGAAGCCCTATGGGTACCAATGATTTTTAAAGATGGGACGTGAAGAAGGTGCTGAGATGCTGATCTTAAGGTTCCCAAAGGATCATGAGGGATGAGCAGGTTCTTTGGTGTTCGTGGTTTTAAAGGAAATTAAAGCAATTTTGTATGTCATTCGATGAGGAATTGGTAACCAGTGTGCACTCTTTAGAAAGGGGGTAACGTGATCAAATTTCTTCTTGTTCGTTATAATTTTTATGGCAGTGTTTTGTATTCATTGTAGACGTCGGGTGACTTTTTGACAGACACCTTTATATAAGGAATTACAATAGTTGAGTTTGGAAATAATAAGGGAGTGGATTAGAATGTTGAGGGACTAAGAGAGATCATTTCAGGTTTGGGTAGATTACTCATAAACTCTGGAGGCCCTGGTGGAAATCTAAAATATAGATTACAGTCCACAGCCACAGAAACGCACACTCTCATAAAAAGCAATTTCAAGCTCTCCCTACCTGCACCTGCCCCAGTCCCAATCGCCACTGCTCCTCCACGTGTATCCTGCACTCATGTCCTACAACACATAGGAGTTCTTTTACTAATGCACGCTAACCGATTTACCGCACGCTAAATATCAGTGTGCACTAAATGCTAAGGCACACATTATATTCTATGGGCGCCGTAGCATTTAGCGCGTGCTAAATCAGTTAATAAAAGGAACCCATAGAGCTCTCACATAGGTCTCCATAGTTCCCCATACATGCATCTCCCTGATCTATAAACACACACCTACACGTCTCCTTTCGATTCCACTCTATACTGAAATTGAGTTTCCCCCATACAGCTGAATTTTGATCTATTTAAAAATGTCTTTAATGTGGGAAGGAGTTATAAGACGCATAATATTGGCAGCGGTCCTGCTGCCCTCCCCTCCCCCCCTCACAGACAGACACAGAGGTTTTTATTTCTTTGTAGTCATGACACAAAGGTTTGGACATGATGCAACATGTGTCTAGAAATACTCGATATTTAAGCCACGCTGCAGCTGATTCATGCTATATTGTATTAATTGGATTAGTCTATTTGTATTTTATTTGGAAAGGCATTGAAAGTCCTTATTTTAATGAGCTGCATTCATTTAAGAACATAAGAGTTGCCGCTGCTGGGTTAGACCAGTGGTCATCGTGCCCAGCAGTCCGTTCATGCGGCGGCCCTCAGGTCAAAGACCAATGCTCTAAATGAGTCCAGCCTCACCTGCGTACGTTCCAGTTTAGCAGGAACTTGTCCAACTTTGTCTTGAATCCCTGGAGGGTGTTTTCCCCTGTAACAGACTCCGGAAGAGCGTTCCGGTTTTCTTCCACTCTCTGGGTGAAGAAGAACTTCCTTACGTTTGTACAGAATCTATCCCCTTTCAACTTTAGAGAGTGCCCTCTCGTTCTCCCTACCTTGGAGAGTGTGAACAGTCTGTCTTTATCTACTAAGTCTATTCCCTTCAGTATTTTGAATGTTTCGATTATGTCCCCTCTCAGTCTCCTCTTTTCAAGGGAGAAGAGGCCCAATTTCTCCAATCTCTCACTGTATGGCAACTCCTCCAGTCTCTTAACCATTTTAGTCGCTCTTCTCTGGACCCTTTCGAGTAGTACCGTGTCCTTCTTCATGTACAGCAACCAGTGCTGGACGCAGTACTCCAGGTGATATATTTTTACATGTATTTTTGCGACCTGTTAATATATTATGTATTTTGTGAACTGTTTTGCATTGGGCTATATCTAAGGAAAATAGTGAATATTACAAATATCTAAGAACATAAGAACAGCCTTACTGGGTCAGACCAATGGTCCATCAAGCCCAGTAGCCCGTTCCCATGGTGGCCATTGCAGGTCACCAGTACCTGGCCAAAACCCAAAGAGTAGCAACATTCCATGCTACCGATCCAGAGCAAGCAGAAGCTTCCCCCATTTCTTAATGACAGACTACGGACTTTTCCTCCAGGAATTTGTCCAAACCTTTCCTAAAACCAGCTACGCTAACTGCTTTTACCACAACCTCTGGCAACGCGTTCCAGAGCTTATCTATTGTCCTAGTATTTTCCTGCAATTTCATCAAGTGTCCCCCCCTTGTCTTTGTAATTTTTGACAGAGTGAAAACTCGATCTACTTGTACCCGTTCTACTCCACTCAGGATTTTGTAGACTTCAATCATATTTGTCCTCAGCCAAGCTGAAGAGTCCTAACCTTTTTAGTCTTTCCTCATACGAGAGGAGTTCCATCCCCTTTTTTCATTTGGGTTTACTAATTTCTTTGGACATGGAGGAACTGCAAATTAAGGGCCCCTTTTACTATGCTGCAGTAGCAATTCTCCTGTGGCAAATGCACCAAAGCCCATAAGAATTGAACGGGCTTCGGTGCATTTACTGTGTGGGACTCGCTACCATGGCTTTGCAAAAGGGGCCCTAATAAACCAATGACGAATAGGAACCAAAGAAAGTTTTGTTTTTCATCCTTATCATCTGGCAATTTAAATATCTGTGGACAAGCTTGCCTTCCCTCATCTCTGAAGGCTGGTGCGGTAGAAAGTTGAGACCTTTGCTTTCATGTCCTTGGCAGTGGGATATGGCATAAAGGGGCTTTTTAAAGAATCACAGAGACACGGGCCAGTGCAAAGTAGGAGGTCCCAGGGTGCCAGAACTAATCATTAAAAAGCAGATATAGAAGCTGTTGAGGCAGATGTTTAGCAAACTTGTTTATATTTAAGGAAAAATCCAGTAGCCAAAAATAAAATCAATGAAAGCCACAACAAATAATAATAATACATTGGGGTAATTATTTTTTTATTAGACTTGCTTTTCTAAAGTAGGCTGTGAAAACCATAAGGCTGTTTATAGCTACTCTGCCTGCCTTTTTAGATTCTTTCCTGCCCCCCAACCTTTTTTTTTTTCTTTTTTACTAAGCTGCAATAGAATTTCTATGAGCATCGGAACGGCATCAGAGTATTTAGCGCCCTGGGCCGCAGTACAGAGGACTTTAATTTGTAATTTTTCCATTTGTATTTTCTATTTCTTATGTTTTCATTACTTTTTACTTGTGTGGTCTACAAGGCTATATGGAGAGAACTCTAAAGGACTAGTATCTCATGTTAAGGTCACAAGCTCCTTCTCTAGTTCAAGCTGACCTTTCCTTCACCTCAACAAGTTCACCAGAAAAAAAGTTATTCAAGTCTACCTTCGAATATTAAGGAACCAAGGTTTGGAATAGCCTGCCATTATGTTTACAACAACCCTCTTCTTACTATCGGTTCAGATAATTGTTAAAGACATATCTTTTCTCTCTGTAATTCACCAGATCCTCATTCATTTATAGTTTTGGTCCTCTACTGTAACTACAAAGTATGTCTAGGAATCTTATTGTAAACTGCAATGAATCCTTGCTGAAATTTGCAGGGTATAAGAAATTGTATGGTATGGTTTTTGTTCTTTAATTTTTTTAGGACTTCATTTTGATTAAAATGTATAATTGTGATACATTGCGCAATTAAAGGTATGCTATTTCTTTCCCCCCATTGCAACTCCTTGTGACTATGGGAATGGAGAGTTAAATGACTTGCCCAGAGATACAAGGAGCTGCAGTGTAAAAAAAATGGCTATTAATTGCAATTAAAATTTTCAATTAAAATTGTAATGAAAATGCAGCCCTAATTTTTATTGGACTATCTTAATACATTTTCAGGATGATTCTGTTCTGACCTGTGGAATGTGACTTTAGTTTGCCAAACCTAATCAAATAATGTATTTAGTCCAATGTAAAGATATCACCTTATATATATAACTTTTTTTTTTTTTTTTGGTTTACTAACCTTTTTTTCAATACTTTCAAGTGGATCAGCACAGCAATTACACTGCATTATCCTAAAGGGAATCTGTAACTTCATTGCTAAACAGTCACTGTGTTTATTTACATTCTTTCTGTATTTAGTCACTAATTTTTAAAATTAGGACAGGAGATTATGAAAAAGAAGAATTTTTTGGGGGGGGTGTACTAAAACTTTAGGGAGAAACTTGGAGCAAACAAATTATAGTTACATATACAGTATATCCTCTCAACAATCAATCACAAACAGTAGAAATACCACACAAGAAAAAAACAATAATCCCCCCCCCCTCAGATTACACAACAGGCCTGGGATCCCACGCTAATCTCCACTTTTCACTGTAATCATCCGTGTTTGCTAATAATGGTTCAAATTAGACCATTTAAAAAAGATATTGACTTCAAATATTTTTCAATGTCTCAAAATTATTCTTTGAGCTCTTAAAAGTAGTTATTGAACATCATTTCTGGCTCCTTTAGATATTTTTCTGGTGTGACCCTAGGAAAGTGAAAGGCTTAAGTGAGTTATGGAAGATCCAGAGTGTCTGGATGGACTCTAAAAAAAATCTCTCCCTCCCAGATCTGGCTTTCGATTTACTACCTAAAATAGGGGATTTTCTTTTCTACGGTTTTCCCCCCAGAAGGTGTGGCAGCTGTGCTAGACCACTTACATTCAGGGAAACCGGGATTTTTTTTGGTTATTATTATTAGATTCTTGATATACGCCTTTCTGTGGCACACCAGAACAGTTTACATATTCAGTAAATTAAACTAAACCGAGCCCTTATTTTAGACTAATTTAATACATGTCCAGGCCAGCTTTTTGAGAGCTGGCACTCCTTTATTTTCATATATTTCTTTTATGAAACCTACCTTTCCTCCCACGGTATATTCCCTGAAACTCCCATCTATTCCTAGATCTCAGCAGGGACTCACTAGCTGAACTCCTAATTCCAAACTTGCAAGCCACTGGTAGCCCAGTTGGCCACTAGTTCTGTATTCAGCCTTGCAAGCCACTGGTAGCCCAGTTGGCCACCAGTTCTGTATTCAGCCTATCTCTGGGCTAGAGTGTTGCCTCCTCTCAACCACCTCCACCTCTTTCGTCCAGTTTCTTAATTTTTCCTGGCATCCAAGGCTGCTTTGCCTCTCTCCTGTCCTTGGCTGGCACTGGAAGGGTTAATGGCCAGCCGCAGGTAAGTGGGAGGAGCTGGGATGGGGGGAAAAAGGAGTGAAGGAGGGAGACTGAAGGCAGTGGGGCTGGGACTGAGTATTCAAGCGGAGATTCGGGATTATCCTGGGATCCACGGATTTCCTTGCCGGAGCTTCTCTGCACTTCGGATCCAGCCAGGTAAGATGGGAGAAAGGGTTTAATGGCAGGAAAGGGTGGGAGCTGGGGAAGCCAGAGGCACTGTGCATTGCAATCCGGGAGGCAGGGATGGGTTTTGCCCCCCCCCCCCAAGTCCCACACACCAAGAGCTGTGCCGGTGCCACTAATCCACAGGAGAAACAGGGCTTCTGTTCTTAACGTGTATGTCAGGAAGATGCAAAAGGTCAGCCTTTCTGTGATCTGTACTTGGAGAAAGTCTTCGAAATTTACGGAAAGTTTTCTCTTTTAAGGTCGCTTTCTGTATTTGATCATGTTGTATTCTGCCCCGAGCAATTACTGGGGAGGGCGGCTTCTAAACAGAGAGTGAAAAGCTTTGACCGCCCCCCCCCCCCAAGAGCCCTGAAGTCAGTGGCGTTTCCTCCCGACCTCCATCGGGCTGGGCTGGGACTGATCCGGACGCCCCCCCCGGCCGATTTCAAGAGACCTGAAGTCAGTCGCGTTTCCTCCCGACCTCCATCGGGCTGGGCTGGGACTGATCCGGACGGCTACTTTCTTGGTTGCCCAATTTGCGAAAAACCATCTTCCAGGCATTCGCGGGCAGATTCCACGAGGGCCACGTGAAACTTTGACCTCCCCCGATTGATGGAACTTGCTCGGAAGGACCCTAAGACGGGAAGTCCCTTCTTTGCCTGCTTTTTAAGCAGGGGGGAAATTGGCTGCAAAATAAATGAAGATTTCTTCCCTCTGGTATTCGCATTTCTGCTAAATTCCCGTGGAAAGATCCTGCTTTTAGCGCACAGATCTAATTTTCAGGATGTGCTGATTTATCTCATGCATATTCATTGTGACTATCCTAATAACCAGACTGGACAGGTTTGGGGAACTCTAGCTGAGTCGCTCTCACCTTTCCAAATCTGGGCACTTCTGGGATGATATCTAAGCGCCAATCACCCATCCCTCTGTTATATACACAAAGTATGCATGAAGAAGAGATTTAAAAAAAAAAAAAAAGTTGAGTTTGACTATGGTAAAAGATGCCCACGATTTATTCCTAAATTGTAAAAATAAGACTAAGCCAAAAAAAAAAATGATGGACATAAATCGAGTTTTTGTGGAACAGTTACAGTAAAAACGCTTATGGATTAGTAGATATTTTCACAGAAATGTTCTGTCCTTTCAGTTGTGCAGTTAAGTGACCTCCCCGTGGGGCTCTGCTGTCTGTCCCCTCTGTCCACCTGCTAGCCCAGCCCAGGATAGTGCAAGAAGGGATCGAACTAAGAGTGACGCTTCCTCTGAAATCAGGTTTCTATTACAGGGGATGTTTGAACGTTTTCAACATTTGCTATTTTAATAAACTAAAGAAATAGCTCCAGCAGTCAGTGCTGTGTTTAAATGTTCTATTGGCAAGCAACCAGTATTTGTCCATTTGATACATAACATCAACAATTAGAATAAAAAAAAAATATTTCATATTTTTAATTTATCACTGCAACTTTAATATTTATCCCATCAAACCAAGAACAATAAATAAAGCAGAACATGTAAAACTCATCTTAAACTAAAGCTACAGCCTCCCACGCTGCTCCTTCTGACCCTGGGCAAGTCACTTAACACCCCCCCCCCCCACCCCCATTACCTCAGGTTGAGCCCACTAGGACGGACAAGGAAATTCATGTAAAAACAGTTCTGAGCTCCCTGGGGAGAACGGTAGAGAATTCTGAACAAATAAAAACATCTGGTCTGTTGCAAAAACTGAAATAGCTCATGCTTTCTACTGTCTTATCTCTGGAGTAGGGTCATCTTGCATTGTTTTCAATTAGAAGTCTTGAAATAGGTAAGTGACAGTACCACATGGATCCTTGAAGATATAAGTAGCCAGTTAAGGGTTTCTTTCATATTTTACATACAGTTTGGATGATACAAGTTTCCCTAAGGGACCTCTGTTGTCCCTATGTAATGTTCGTGGGAACATGGGAGTAAGCTACCAGAAGCTGAGAAAGAAAACAGGACTTCTATTCCCTTAAGGTTGACCCCACCTGGACAATTTATTTTGCTTTAGTTCCACCAAGTTGGTCAGGTGGGATAGGGGTCTGCTCTCGCCATCTGTGGTTATAAGATGTAAGCATCCAGCAGTGAAAATCTTTTCAATGTAAAACTTGTGCTCAGCTAATTTCAAAGTTTGGAAATTTTAGGCTAGAGAGCCATCTTCTTTTCCTGCATCAGTCCTAGACTATCCTTTCTTTCGTTTCCATGGAAGCAGACATAACCTAATGCCATGCATCTACCCCAGTAAAGTGAGGTGTTACTTTCTTGGGAAAAGGGTTTCCACGGATAAATTCAGAAATCCTTGCTTTATGCCTTGGGTGAATTTATTCCAAAAGGTGGTAAATTCTAATAAATAAAAAAATCTTGTTTGTGGTTATATTTATGGTTAAGAATTTGTTAAAATGGAAGCTTTTTATGCCAATCATATTATTTTGAGCTGCTGAGATGTCTTCTTTCCATTTTTACTTATAACTTATATGTGCAACGTTTTGTTTATAACTCTAAGTTAGAATGTTGTTGATTTGATTTAGTTAAAAATCTGCGGCTCCACTTACCTTCTTGTACATACCAGGGGCCTGAAAAGTTCTCGGTCCAATCAAGAAGAAAATGATGTAGAGCAGTGGTCTCAAACTCAAACCCTTTGTAGGGCCACATTTTGGATTTGTAGGTACTTGGAGGGCCTCAGAAATAATAGTTAATGTCTTATTAAAGAAATGACAATTTTTGCCATAAGGTAAAATCTTTATAGTTTATAAATCTTTCTTTTGGCTAAGTCTTAATAATAATATTGTAATTTATAGCTAAAGAGACATGATCAAGAAACTGTTTTATTTTACTTTTGTGATTATGATAAAGTACCGAGGGCCTCAAAATAGTACCTGGCGGGCCGCATGTGGCCCCAGGGCTGCGAGTTTGAGACCAGTGATGTAGAGGCAGAGTCATGAAACTTACACGTTATTCCATACTTTTCGTTTCATTTCATATCATTGAAATGAAGTGTCAACAAAAGTATGGAATAACGTGTAAATTTCATGGCTCCGCATCATTCTCTTCTTGGTTGGGCTGAGAACTTTTCAGCCGTCCCTATTTTGTGGATAGTAAGAATTAGGAAAGCCAGATTCAGGGAATGATTTCCTCATATCCTGGGAGCAGGATTTAATTGTCTATATTGTATCCATACACAAGTGGGGCAGTTTGCTGGGTTTTTCTACTTGACTGCACATAAATATAACGTAACAAATAAAAAACAAAATTGAATATAAAAAGTGATGTTAGTCCACAGAAAAAACAACATGGCCAAATCAATACATTAAAGAGTGAAGTAACGATGGGCACCATGGTTTTGAAAAATCTTCTTAAACTGAAGTGAGTGGGGAAACAGTGAGATGGGATTATTGAGTCTTCTCCCTAAGAAGAACCCTATGCAGGCTGTTTTGAACCCAAGGCTGGTGAAGCATGAGTCACCTCGACTACAGTGGGTTAGTCTGCTCAGTTTTCTTTTGGGTTGGACCTGGTGAGGGGCAAAGTAGACTCAAATGTTAGGAGTTCATTAACTAAATCTCTTTTCAAGTTACATACTAGTGCTAAAAAACAGACAGTAAGTTAATTGAGAAATGTTACACTTGAAAGCAGAGAAAGCCGAAAGCTCCCTCTTCAGTTTATAATTGGGACTTAGAACCCCTCTTTAGGATGGGAGGGGGATGTGTGGTGTAACATTCAAGTCTTTGGATTGGGGATGAAGGGAAAAGAGTAAATTCCGTATCACAGTGCAGGGTTCTGTTTTCCAGATACAATTTAGGGCTGTGAAAAATGCAACATAATCTTGGTTCGTTTCAAAATTTAAAAAGGTAACAAAATTCATTTTTCTGTCTTCTTTTTCATTTTTTGCTGTTGTTACAAATAATGTGTTCAAAAAGCAAAATAAAACAGAATGGGGAAAAAAAGGGCCTGGAATCTCCCCCCCCCCCACCCATCCAAATAAAATAAAACAACAGATGCCCAGCATTAACATTCGTAG
Source organism: Geotrypetes seraphini (assembly GCF_902459505.1). Lineage (NCBI taxonomy): Eukaryota > Metazoa > Chordata > Amphibia > Gymnophiona > Dermophiidae > Geotrypetes > Geotrypetes seraphini. Next base: position 79,135,847 of record NC_047096.1, on the reverse strand, counting down.
CATAATGTGTTCCAAAACCGGTGTAAAATGGATCAATAAGACAATATAAACTAGGAGAAAGTTATTGAGATTAAAGGAAATAGATCTGTGAGTTTGGGGTTAGTGGGGGAAGGGAATCATAAGTCACTTCTAGGAAGGGCTCTTGGAATTTGATTGTGATTAGAATGAGTAATATTGTTGCTGGACCCTGCTTACCCTAGATCTGCCCATCATTCCCTGCCCTTCATGTTTCTCCATTTCCTTTTTTGCATCTGAAGTCTCTACTTTTTGGTAGGGCTGTTGTGTCTCTCCTCCCATTCATGTGAGTTAGGGCCCCTTTTACAAAGCCGTGGTAGCGATGCAACCATTCAGTTTCTAAGGGCTGTATCACATTTGCCATACCGGGACTTGCTACCACGGATTTGTAAAAGGAGGCCTTCGTTTTTTGTAGATGGGCTATGAATTTCGGGAAACTGGAGTTCAAATCATATGTTTGTTTGACCTCAGACTCTGGGCATTAGGCCTGGATGATTTGTCCTACCCATCCAGACTGGAGAATCTGAACAAAGTGACCAGGGAATTGGCAGTAGTCCTGGCAAATTTTTTTTTTAATATTTTGTTTTATTTGTTTTTATTTGTATTATGTAAGGATAAATTATGGGCTCCTTTTACTAAGCCACATTAGGGCTTTAACGCACGGAATAGCATGCGCTAAATTTCCCTGCGCGCTAGACCTTAACCTTAGCCAGCCGGCATTAGTTCTAGCTGCGTAGCCGCGGGTTTAGTGTGCGCTAAAATGCTGCGGGCACTAAAAACGCTAACACAGCTTAGTAAAAGGAGCCCTATGTTTATAGTGGTTTTCAACTTCAAGATTTTTAAAAAAAAGTGCTATGTGCTGGTGAAATCCATCCATCTGTCTGCCTGGGGGCTCTTGGACTGAAACAAGTCAAATTTGGGCAAGAGGACTGATACCCTAGGATTTCACATAGTTGAAAATGGCCTACATCTGACAAGAGTGAGGTTATTCTAAACCGAGTCCAGGATGAAAAGGTCCAAATCCTTGCACACCCCTGATATATATAATCTCTTGTTCTGTAAATCCAGTGAAGTGAACAGAAAGCCTGCCAGCTGCTCATAGGGCTCTTGGACACAGCTAGCACCCTGGTGCTCTCATGCTCTCTGTTTTCTTCAGACCCTGCTAAGAATAAGTTTTAGATGCTGATCATAACCTTTTAACTGTAACCACTTCTTTTGTCTATCTCAGTATTTTCTGTATCTGTTTCTTTGCCATTCTAATTACAGTTGAATAATGCCTTGCACCATCTAGATAGGGTCTCAGCTGTTCTTGAAAACATCTGTGTACAGCAACCTCTGAGGTGAAGCCTGATGTATAATCCCCATTTAGTTCCAGTTAGAAAGAAGCCAATCACCATTCAGTTATTCCCTACTCCTCCATTTGGGGAAACAAGTTCACCAGACCTGACCCAGATTTTGCAGAAATGGTAGGTGAGGCTGTATCTCTATCAACCATCTCCTCTACTGGACATAGAGTTCCTTAGCCACACCCTTCCAGCTGATTAAAATTGATCCACACACTACAAATAACAGACAGTGGGTGAGAGACAGGTTTGTTATAGAATTTTACTGTTTATACTGTTCTGCTCCACACAGGAAGGACGCTTTTTGGAAACCTTGGTTTGGTGGCTTTCCTAATTTAATTTATCTTCCATAAAAGCATATGAGCAGTTCACCCAGTTCCACACTATTTTGACTGCTAAAGAGGGTCTTTTATCCTGTTTCTGCTGAGGATCTTTGGTACATTAGGCAGAGTTATAACTTGATTCACTAAGCTTTTTTTTCCTATAGATCAGGAGTGGCCAACCATGATCCTCAAGGGCCACAACCCAGTTGGGTTTTCAAGATTTCCACAGTAAATATGTATGAGATCTATTTGCATAAAATGGAAGAAGTACATGCAAACCAATTTCATGCATATTCATTGTGGAAATCTTGAAAACCCGACTGAGGCCCAGATGCACTGAAGCCAGCGATCGTCGCTAAACCTGTTTTAACAGCTTTAGCGACGATCACATTTGCTGACCCGATGCAGAAAATGGCTCACTGCCTGGTTTTCTACACGATCCCTCATTCCCTGATCCAACCATGCAAATAAGCTTGTGGACCCTCAAAGACTGTGGTTGCCTACCCTGCTATAGATAGAGAGTAGGAAAATCTTTTTGTAAATCAGGTCTTTTATCTGGATCTATTAAAAGAGCAGTGAAGTTAAACACTGTCATACTAGAAAGAATCACAACTGGACCTACTATGTGTTATCTAGACTTGGGCTAAGGATGCTGACTGCAGAGTGAGCATTTTACAGACCTGGATGGGGTCATTGTTATTGCACAATGGTGACACCTGGTGTTTGACCATCCTTAGAGTAAATATGCTAAAGTAAGCTGGGTAGAGCTGCAAAATAGAGGAAAATTGTCCTGGAACTGCAAATGACCCAGTTCTAATTTCAATTAAATTGAAGCAACTGCCAGGTCACGGAGAATAAAGTGGAGCCTGTGAGCCAATGCTGAAAGGACTGCTGAGTTCAGGGCCCTGAGCCTGGCCTGTTGGTGGATTCTTGACTAAAATCAAGTATGAAATAATGACCCTGAGGATGATTCACTCTGCTAACTGAGAATTTGCACAGTACGGGAGAGGCGGAATGGGGAGATTATTGCCCTATCACCCACTCCCATTCAAGATATGAAACTCTTTGGCCAAAGTGGGAGGATTAAACCTCCCTTTAAATCAAATCTCTCATGAAACTGAGCTCAATTTGTGTAATCAACAGGACCCAGGTGGTGATGCAGTGAGGGGCTTCTCGGCCTGTTTGTGTCTTGAGATCATGTCTAAGGTCTGAGCTATGAGGTGAAGACAGTCTCTTCACAGCCTTGTGGATGAGCTAGAGAGAGTTCATACGTTACAGGATCATAGGGGGAGATTACCATTCAGTGGCCCACCCCCATTAGGAACAAAAAAAATCATTTAGATACTGACCAAATTGGAAGGACTAAACATCCCGTTGTTGGTCTTTTTTTTTTTTTTTTTTTAAAGAAATTCTCTCTTGAAAGAGACAATTTAAACAATCTTAAATTGTATTTGAGAAAAGCTAAACATAAATACAACTGTTCTCATAAAATGTAGGTCTATAAAGAAAGTACAACGTCCCAGAGAAGGTGACGTTTTTGAGATGGCCTTGTATGATTAGGGTTATGGGCTGAACAACAAAGGTGAGGAATTGGCTTTAAGGGGAGGGGTCAGCCCATCTAGACTCTGTCTTCTAATTCTAGTCATTCTTTCCATTAAACGTTCAAGTGAATTAATTGCTTAACTATTAAGATCCCAATGAAAAATTGTTTGCAGGCTGGAAGTGGCGTCTGTGTTTTCGGAGCCTTTTTGCACTCTGCCTGGGTTTTCAGGAAGCTCAGAGTTTGCTTGTACTCTGGGTCACAGCAGACTGGTGAGCATTACACCCCTGTCTCAGCCCCTAACTTCCATGGGACCTTGTCTGAGCTGATTTCTGACAGAGGCCCAATTACAAGGCCTGATTCTTCCGCTTGGTTACTGTGCAACGGTACAGACAATCTGTAATTACTATAATCGGAGTCCCCAAAGCCTTTTATTAAAGTGACTGCCTTTAAGTATATTTAGGAGGCTAAAAGAAACTATATTTAAACCTTCTTTTTTAATACAAGCATCAAAACATCTAATCAATCTAGATTATGTACTGCCTGGATACAAAACCTGGCATGGACTATTTGAACACAGTGAACCATGAAATATGGGGTAAACTAATTCTCTGCAAGGAAAAAATTGAATCCAGAGTGAGATTTGCCTGAGAGAATTATGCTTAGGCTTCTGAAAGAGATCTGTTGTAGTTTTGCTAGTCAGCACTATTAGTCAGAATTTCCAACATAAGTTAATCCAACCATTCTACTATATGTGTTTTCCCTAAAACAAACGTCTTATACTAACAAGAAAGCAGGGTCAATAGATATTATGGTTCATATGGTGTTTTTTTTTAATTGACAACTTTTTAAAGCCTTTTAAAAGGGGATAACAAGAGACAGATGCAAATCTCTCAAAATTCATTAAGGGAGAGGGTTTTTTAAACTGTTTTTTTAAATTTAAAAAAAGCTAGGGGTAATTAATTAGCAGCTCTTTATCTTCTAATTATGTCTTCTTTCCTGTTTTTCAATCTCTCTGTCATAGAATAAAACAACTTGGACCTGCCTTGAAATCCGGAGTTTGGCAATGCTAACTGCTGTCTGTGGCTCTCTTGGGAAACAGCATTCGGAGTCTTCTCACACCTCTCCTTCTGGCTTGGACCTACAACCTCTGCAGCCCTACCAGCTCCAAAGCAACCCAGATACCAGCAACATCTCCTCTCTCCAACCAGTAGTGCTCCAAAACCTTCCCTTAGTTCCAGAATCCGAGTTCTTGGCTGTTAGTCGCTATGAGCCTCAAAGCTCAACAGGTGTGAACTGTGACAATTTGGAAAGTGAAGATCAGTTGGAAGCAGGTCCATTCTCAAAACTCCTTCATCCATCTTCTGACATGGCTCATCACTATGAGCCCTGGTTCAGACCTTCACACCCTAGCAGTAATAATGAGGATGGGGGAATGCCACCCTGGTGGGATTTACATGCTGGGTCTAGCTGGATGGATCTTCAGCACAGTCAAGGTGGTCTTCAATCACCAGCTCACTCAAGTGGGCTTCAGCCAACCCTTGGCAGCTATGGATCAGAGCATCAGCTGTGTGGGCCTCCACCTCATATGTTGCCATCTGCACAACATTTGATAAGCCAGGAGGGGTTTAAGCAGCTTGATTCTCCTCAGGAGCCTCATGGTCTTGACCAGGTATTGGACGGTTCTGCGAGGCCTAAAAGCTCTCGGCGCTCCATGCCCCGGAGCTCTGGTCAAGTAGCTTGTCGTTGTCCAAACTGTATGGAGGCAGAACGCCTTGGACCCTGTGCTGATGGAAGCAAGAAGAAGCATCTCCATAACTGTCACATCCCAGGTTGTGGAAAAGCTTATGCAAAGACCTCCCATTTGAAAGCCCACCTGCGATGGCACAGTGGTGACAGGCCCTTTGTGTGCAATTGGCTCTTCTGCGGCAAGCGTTTCACGAGGTCTGATGAGCTGCAGAGGCATCTTCAGACCCACACAGGGACCAAGAAGTTTACTTGTCCTGTTTGCAGCAGAGTGTTCATGAGGAGCGATCACTTGAGCAAGCACATGAAAACCCATGAAGGAGCCAAGGAGGTAGCTGAAGGGGAGAACAAGAGCAGCCCAGCAGTATGTGAACCTCCGGGAAAAGCCAAACCAGATCCTGATGATAGCACACCCAGTGGCACCCAACCAAACTGAGCACTGTCCTTCCTCCATTCCATGGGTTCTCAACTCAGTCTTCAGGACACACCCAGCAAATCGGATTTTCAGGATATCCACAAGATAGATTTGTTTACAGTGGAAGTAGTGCATGCAAATCTATCTCATGTTTACTCATTGGTGGTATCTTGAAAACCTGACTGACACTGTGCATCCTGAAAACTGGGCTGAGAACTCTTACTCTATTCCCAGTTCTTTACAATGCCAGGATCTTAGCGGTGGCTCCGTTCTATTGCACGGTCCACATCTGCTGCCTAGATGTAGAAGTTCCAGATCAGGTCTTGGGATCCTAACGTACCCCATCTTCCCCACCCCTCTCTGAACTGGGGATGAAGAAGGGCTTCTTTAGTGTCCTTATACCTATGTATTTTCAGTGCCTCAGTAGGTTCTATTTATTCTGTAGTAGATAAAAAAAAATAAATGTGTTAAAATGTAGTTGGAATTTTGTAAAACCTGTAGGAAAATTATCTTCCTCCTATAGAGAAAAACTTTTTAAGGAAAAGCAGTTTTAGTATCTGAAAGTGGCAGTGAGGAGTAATTTAGTGCCCTTTTAGGGGATTACGGGGTTGGATGTTCTGCAAGCAATACTGGTGAAAAATCCCATGTTCTTGGGGTTAAGAGGCATTAGGTTGGAATGGGATGCAACTGCTTAAAAATAGAGGTTATGGGATTTGGATTCCTGTTGCTTCCCCCTCCACCCAAAGCCTCTCTGTAGTATCCACATTTACATGTAGCTTCTTGAGCATAAAATTCATTCCCATTGTCCTATGAGTTAATTTATTTATTTTTACAGGCTTTCAAACTGGTCGTTTTCTTGTTGTGAGTAGAGCTCCTCATTTAGCACCCCCTTACTTGGAAGATGAAAAAATTGACCCTTCAATCTCTTGCAAAGCTCAGGGTTGGCAAGAAACATCAAGTCGTACACCAGAGCCAATCCCAGGGCAGGCTTTGTCCTGACACGTTTCAGGAAAGGCTGGGAACTGCTTGACTGCAACGGGAGAGCAGCAATCGAGGAGAGGGAGGAAATGTGCTGGTTTAACTTTCTTCCTATTAACTCCAGGGTGGGCTCCCTTGTTCCTAATCTCCCCCTTTGCTCAGGTGTGGCTGGATCTTATACAGGGAAAGTCAAAAGTCTATTGAGAACTATCATTTAGCAGAAACTCAGGGAAAGAACATCGAATTCAGCCAAATTCCAAACAAGAAGCCTCTCTCGTCTACGTGTGAGCCTGTTACTGCGGCTCCACTAAGTGGGAGAATAAAAAATAACCCCCCTTATTCTATAAACTTGTATGCACAATTTCACACTTAGCATGTAAAATCGTGTGCATAAATTATAGAATAATTATGTGCTAATTGCCATTAACTAAGTTTTGACTTTAATTGGTGCTGACACTAATTAGCAGTTACACACATTAGTCTGGATTCTAAAAATTGCATGCAAAATCCATAGAGTGCAACTGCAAGGGGGCATGGACCTGGGAGGGGAATGGATGGGTCAGGGTCATGCCTAGCACTTGTTTGTGTGGGTTATAGAACAGTGGTTCCCAACCCTGCCCTGGAGGACCACCAGGCCAATCGGGTTTTCAGGCTAACCATAATTGAAGTGACAGACATGCAAATCTGCTCCGTGCATATTCATTAGGGCTATCCTGAAAACCCGATTGGCCTGGTGGTCCTCCAGGCCAGGGTTGGACCCACTGTTATAGAACATTATCAGTTAAGCACAAACATTTACACCAGTCTTTAAGCTTTTGTAGGTGTACATATCTAACATTAGGTGCGCATCTCTGGACTTGCACTCTGTTCTGCATATAATTATTGTTATATAATTCACTCTTAGTGTGCATCAGCTAGGGTTGCCAGATTTTCCAATCGGAAAATCCAGACCCCCCCAGGCCCGCCCAGTTTGACCCTTCCCCACCCTGTAACACTCTAATCCTGCTCCCCGCTGCCTGCTCGTGTCGGGCAGGAAGGAAATCCGCACATACGCAGATTTCCTCCTTGCCTGACGCAATTTGAGGAGGCTTTTCAAAACCAGGACCGAGTGCCGGGTTTTGAAAAGCTGTCCAGGGAAATCCAGACATCTGGTAACCCTAGTATCATCCCAATGCCTACCTTTACATGATCTGAATTACCCCCTAAGAGCCGGATTCTCTAACTGGCGCCGTGGTTGGTGGCTGCCTTAATAGCAGCCACTGAACATGTGTCAATCATGCAACGGCAACGGTTACAGAATCGTTAAGGTAGGCGCCGGAAATGTAGGCCAGGATTTTCCAGGCCTACATTTCTGGTGCCTTCCTTTGATGTAAATCGCATTTCCATAGGCACTTTAGGTCACCTAATGGCACTTCTGGTGTTAGTTATGCCTACAGTGGCATTAGGTGGTCGAAAGCACCTAATGAGGTTTTTAGGCACTGCGCCTTGAAACTCAGTTAAACAGCATTTTTTACTGACCTGGGTGCCTACTGAAGCCTGCATATCTGGCACCGTTGAGAGAATCCAGGCCTAAGTGCCCAATCCTGTGTTTAGGGTTCATGAGGAGCAGATAAGGATCAGGTACCAGGACTCCCTCCAAATAGGAAGAAAGTGCTCGGGGGGACAGGGTTCCTGGGTCCAAGTGTTCTAGTTTTATGCTTCCTGCAACATCACCCCTGGACTTATGTTTCAAGTCTGCATTCACTTCCAGAAATGCCCAAGCAAGAACATTTCAGCTCCATGAACCAAACAAGGGGCAAAAAGAGGGTCTAGGGGGAGTTACGCTGTTGTGAGTTGTAATTGTGAAGGATCGTTTGTAGGAGGATGGCCTTCAGCCCTGCTCTCTAGATGGAGTGCACAACAAGGGATTCAGGGGTTCCAGTACCTTCAGGGAAATTGAAAGGAATCTCCTTACCATTCATAGCTTGTGAGGTTTTTTTTTTTTTGTTTAGTTGTTTTCATTTGCGACAGGGGTAAGGGGTAGCTTGTTTTGAACATACACAAGCATGAAGCTAAGGTTACTGGTTCCCATCTTTCCTTTGTCACTGTTTTTCCCCTGATAGCAGAGGCTGACTGATTTGTTCACTTTCGGCATCTCGTTGCTCAGTGTCTCCACCATCCACCACTCCTTTTTCTGTGCCGTAGCAACACCAGCTAATTTACCATAAATCAGTGATAAAGCAAGCTGGGGAGCTGTCACAGAGCCTGGAAGGGTGCACTGCAGATTTTGGCAGGGTTCTTGTGTGATTGCAGTGGGCACACCCACTCGCTCCCCTGAAGGAGCTTGAGCAATTCAGGAGTCCAGCCTGGCTACACCCATGTGACTAGAAGCTGTCGGTACAAGAGAGTGTGAACAGAAAGGGGAGTTGTGTCTTTGGGGATTGCGGGGGCAGACAGAGGCTGAGCCTTATTGCCCCATTAGCTAAGGGACCTGAAACTACAGCAAGCAGAACTCTGACATGGAGTTACAGAAATAGCTGGGTTTTTCTTGAGATTCCAAAGCTATTTTTTTGTAATTATTTTTAATGAAGTCAGTTTTAGGTTTTTATTTTGTTTCTTTTTTAAAGCTTTTTATTTATCAGATATGCCCAAGAAAGATGGTGCATATATACAGGTTTACTGTTTCTGCATTCTATCCATTAACAAACTTTGTATGCTCTGCCATGTTCTTCAGTATTTCCACATCTTGTCCAATGAAGTCCCAGATTTTAATTTTAAGTGAAGCAGACTTTCATAGATATAATCTTCTGACTCTCCCCCACCCCCTGTCCATGGGCCTGTTAAAGGTGTTTATAAGGGTTTCCCTCACCTCTAAGAACTTCATCTCTGATATACAGAGATTTTTCTCCAGCTTCAAAATGGAAGAAAAGGACAGATTGTTGGCATCGAAGCTTCAGATGCCAGGAATGTGCCCACTAATGAGGCTCGAGCTCAGGGTTTCAGTTCACCAGTGCTATGAAACTCCTTTTGTGCCTAAACCAAAGCAATTTGGGGATTTTCTTTTAGTTAACTTGGTGAGATGTAATCTTTTTAATGTCTTCTCTTTGAGATGTTTTCAGGGTGTGTAATATCAAATGTGTCAGTAAAGCAAAGTGTTTGAAGTCTATGCTGGTAGCTAGATTTACAGCTGGCCAGTACTGGAAATTAGAGAATGACATGGTGACAGAATTCATCACCGTTCCCGTCCCCGCGGATAGCTGCGGGAAACATCCTGTGTCATTCTTTAGTGTCTATCTCAACCTCAGTCCTTCTACACCAGCATTCTTCAGTGCAAGGCTTGAGGGTTAGTGGCTGTGCCTATTTATACTCTGACTCTTATGTGAGCCAAGTATAGGATAATGAAGCCATTGTGACATCACTGATGTGACTGGCTCTTAGGCATTGATGAAATGAAGCATTATGACATCACAATATCTGCTCTGGATACCAAAGACTGTCATTCGTTAGTGTCTATCTGAACCTCAGTCCTTCTACACCAGCATTCTTCAATGCAAGGCTTGAGGGTCAGTGGCTGTGCCCATTCATACTCTGATTCTTCCCTATCTCCTTAAAGAATGACATGGGGATGGTTTCTCACGGTTATCTGCGGGGACTGGAATGGTGATGAATTCTGTCACCATGTCATTCTGTACTGGAAATCCATACCTGGAATGGACACAGTCTCACCAAGCCTACTTTACAAAACAGGGGTGGAGGGGGTTCCTGCCAGGGGAGTGGAATCTGACCTCCCTAGCTTTCTGGGTTTTGGCTTTGGTAAATGTGGGACTGAATTGGATAGGCTGAGAGAGGGACTGGAGCTGTCCCTGAATCATGGAGATATGTTGTTCCTGTCTTCTTCTTTTTGCATGTGTTAGTGCAATATTGACAATTCAGAATTGTGTTTTAAATTATAAATAGAGAGTATTCAAAAACTAGGAGGTGCAAAGAAGCTGGATGACTGACTCTGAAGAATTCAGCACTCAGTACTCCGGATGTGTTTCCTCTCAAATGACTTTCCAGTTACAAAATAATAATTTGGTTCAAATTCTCACATTTATTTGGAATGTTAGTAACTATTCCTTTCAGTCTGCTAATCATCTGATTTTGTAAAATGTGATGTTACTTTTCCACTTCGGTAGTTTTCTTATGGACTGTAATGCATGGACACAGTTTAAATAAATGAAAATGGTAGACACAGAATCAGAATGACCGACTAATATGGACATTTGGTGAGAAAATGCTAAGATAAATCACAGGTTAATCCTGTTCTCCCCACCCCTATGAAGAAAGGGAAACAATGCAATTTTTTCACCCTCTGGGAAACAGCTAGGAAGATGCAGTCCAGGCTTCATAAGATCACCTAGTCAGACTATACTTTACAGCAATGCGATCTATGTGACTGGTTGAGCTGGAGATGGTTCCTCCATATTCCAAAACCATTTTAGACTGAATGAGCCTTAGATAGTACTGCTGAGGTACCCAGTGAGTATTCATGGGGTATGAACGGGAGATCTAAAGTATTAGTACTGAGGTAGAAGGGGAGGCAGTGGACTGCTTTTTTAGAAGTCTGCAGACATGGTGAATGGATGCAGCGCGTAAGGTCTCTGACCATAGTGTACTTCAGGAGCCCTATAGACATCATTGAGGTGTGAGGATGGATGACTGTGTGACGCAGTGTCCTGGACCTCCCCGTGATGTGTTTTGCTCTCAGAATGTAGCTGTAGATTCATAGCAGGGATGTCAACTGTCCATACAAAACCAAATGCCTAAAAATTCCACACACAGCCGTAAAAATATTGTGTCAATAAAAATGGCACATGCTGTGACGCCGTGCCTCTGGTGTCATGTGCAAAGGCCCCAGCACTTGGGAGTCAGGGTGAATCTCAGGCTAGAATGTGTGCAAAATGGCAATGGTAAAATGTATGTCAGCAAAAATCTCTTGAGTTGGCAGCCTTGCTTCGTGGTCTGTAGGAAGTTGTAGAGGACATATAGGAAGCCTGTGCTACTGTGAAAATAGGTAAAACAACTTTATTTGAGCTTTAATAAAGCCATTTCCACTTATTTTTGATAGTGTGTGTGTTGTTTTTTTTAATGTTTGCTCTATGTTAATCTGTTTCATCTTTGTCATACAGCTCTTTATCTTTATACCTAGTAGTTCCCCCAACCTGTTCTGAGGGAACCCCAGCCAGAGTGGTTTTCAGAATATCTGCAATAAATATTCTTGAGTTAAATTTGCATGCACTGTCTCCACTGAATACAAATGTATTCATGCATATTTATAGTGGGTATCTTGAAAAACTGACTGGCTTGGGGGTCCCAGAGGATTGGGTTGAGAAATCCTGCAGTCGGTGAACCTTCAACAGCGCCCCGTCGCAACAGTCCAACATTTCCTCTTCCTTTACCCCAGCTGCTACCACCATCACTCTTATCTCTGTCCTCTGCCCAAGCAGGAATTGTAACACAGGGCCCTCCTCTCCAATGCAAGCTTCCTGTTGCAGGCCAGGATGTGGCCAGCCTTGAGTGTGCATGGGTAGCTGCACTGTTGCGCCCTCCCTCTCCCCCTGAATTCTGCCATCCTAAGCAGATGTCTAGTGGCAGATCAAGTCCTGCTTTGGTTCCCTGTCAGACTATTAGGGAAATTTTTAAAAAAAAACCAAAAAGTCCAAAAAACATCTAAACTGCACTTGGATGTTTTGCCGAGCACAATGTCCAAGTGCTGATTTTCAATACAACTATTAAATGTCTTGTAAGATGTTCACCCTCTAGGACATCTAAGTCATAAAGGGGCGAATTAGAGGTATGTTTTGGGTGGGTCTTGGGCCAACTCAGGCTTGAATGTTTTGCAGCAATATTCAAGCCTTTTGGAAGACATCCTGGATGGAATGTAGACGTTCTGACCTAGACCTGTTTTAGAAGTGTCTAGGGGCCAAAAAGGTATCCAAACTAACCAGATGACCACTAGATGCATTAAGATATGACATCCTATACTCCCCTGGTGGTCACTGACCCCCACCCACCCCCCAAATATGTGAATGAAACGGTACATACTTGTGTCTAGAACAGCAGCACTTGGTATTGGAAAGCCTTGTAGAACTCCTCACAGGTGTCTTAAGTAGTCAGGTGGGTGGGCTAGTGAACCATATAAAGAGGAGTCAGACCCATAAGCCACTCACATTTATGGTGGAAAGTATGAACTATCTTAGCTCAAGAGAATTTCAAATGAAATCAAAATAAAATAAATGTGGCTAAATAAATAATTTAATAAATGTGTGCTCAGTGACAAAAAACATCAACCACGCCAGCCGGAAATCTGTTAAGATGTTAAACCTGTTACATCATGGCTCATGCCCTCCCTACTTTCCTAACAAAATGCTAACTCAACCAATATCATCCCAAAAGGGTAAAAGATAGAAAATTACTTATCTTAGTTGTGTCTTCAATATCCTGATTGAAGGGGCAGTGAGCAATTACAGTACTGTAACAATGCGTGCCAGCTGGCAGCAGAATCCGTGTGTTCCCATTCCCAATATCCACAGTGTAACAATCAAATTCATAGTCCAAAAATCCATTCAAAAATAGTTCATACAAAATCCACATCCATAATAAAAAAATAATGTCGGTACAATTTCCACTCTGCTTCCTCGTTCTACTTCCTCGACACAGATTGTGTTTCAAAAGAGTCTTTCTCAAGAGGAAGAAATAAATACTAGAAATGAAAAACAAAAAATAAAATGTATCAGCACAAAAAAATGGAAAACATATCACACATCAAGAAATAATCCAAAAATCATTCATTAAAACCCTGCAAGATAGGTGCCACCTGTAGCCATAAGGGCTATTGGAGTGGTAGACAGGTGGGTATAGTAGGTTTTGGAGGGCTCAGCATAAATTATAAGGGGTACATGGTGAGATGCATATCTGGCACCCTTTATGTGAAGTTCACAGTAGTGCCCTCTAAGGTGCCCCACTGTTCTGTTGGCATGTCTATGTGGCCAATCCATTAGAATGGTGGCCCCTCCCACATCTAAATGGTGCTGATTTGGACATTTCTAACTTAGATGTTTTTATGGTCAAAAATGGCGAATAAAGTTAGACATCCTGGTGGTCTAGACATTTTGGTGGCCAAAACATCCAAGTAAGTGATTTTCAGGAAAAAAAATATTCAGAAGTCCTATTTGAAAATGGATATTTCTCTGCCTCCAACTTTGGATGTCTTGCAGGAAATGTCCAAATTCAGACTTAGATGTCTTATAAAAAATGGCCCTTCACGTTGTATAAGGTTAAACATACTCTAAGAGGTTCATAATCAAAACTTTAAAATGTCCAAAAACCAGCGTAAGTTGGGCACTTGGATGTCCTAATAGCAGGGACGTCCAAGTGCCGATAATCAAAACCAACTTGCTGGATGTGCAGCAGCACTTCTAAGCTGCTGTGCATTCAGAGAGCAAATGGGAGTGTTGGGAGGTGTATTAATGGCAGGAATTAGGCAGGTTTCAATCTGAACGTATGTCACGTACCCCAGCCATAATCAGAGCTTTCCTAGAGGAAACTTAAGACGCCAGCAGTTAGACCTGTTTGAGTTGTGTCTAAGTTCCACAAAGGTGCCCAAACTGACAAGACCACAGGAGGATTTAAGGCATGACCTCCCCTTACTCCTCCAGTGGCCATGACCCCCTCTCACCAACCAAAGAGCAAAAAAAAAAAAAAGCCATAGGCTTCCCATCAGCTGATTGCAGCGGAAGGAATCCCCATCAGCTGAGCCACTTTTGGGGATTCCTTGCAGCTCAATTGATAGGGATTCCCCTGCCAGGATCAGCTGAGCCACTAAGCCCTCCCCAACATGGTCTGACATCTCCACTCCCACATCCTCCCAATATTCCTGGGATTTTGAGCCAATCAGGGCCTTTGGCCCCTCCCACTGCATCCCAAGATGCATTGGGAGGGGGAAGCCTCATCATTTGCAGCATGAGGGCCTGTAGGCAAGAGGGAGTAAGCTTCCTTCCTGCGTTTGATCTTCCGAAGGTACAGGGGGTTCTGGGGATGTGGGAGGGAATGTTGGGGGTCATGTGGGGGGAGGGGCAGAGATGTCAGGCAGTGTCAGGGGAGGTCCGGAATGTCGTGAGGATGTGGGAGATGTCAAGGAGAGGTCTGGGATGTCAGGGGGAGACAGGGCAGGATTAATTTGTCAAGGGCCCCTAGGCACACAAATACACTGGGCCCCCTGCCTCACCCCACCCCCATCATGCACCCAGGCGGAAACAGGAAGTTGCATCAGAGAGAAGCTTTGGGTAAGAAGCACCACTTGCACAATTACAGTTCCTGTTGCCTTTCTTACCCACGTTGCTTGCTTGTTTTACTTTCCATTGATGGGGGGGGGGCCGCGTTGCCGATCGGGGTGGAGCCCACATTGCCGATCGGGGAGGGCCCGCATTGCCAAACGATGCTGGAGGGGCCCATCACCGTTTGGAAAAAACAATGTTGATGCCCTCCTTCACCGGGCTCCCCTGACCATTTCAGGCCCTAGGCACATGCCTACTTGGCCTATTGGTTAATCCTGCCCTGGGGGGAGGAGTGTAGGGCTCAGCTGATCCTGGTAGGGGGAATCCCCAAAAGCTGAGCTGCCAGGAATCCCCAAAACTGGCTCAGCTGATGGGGATTCCTACTGCCACGATCAGACATGGTAGTTGGTGGGTACGTCTACAAAACTTGCTTTTGTACGTTTTTCGCGTGGATGATTTTATTTTTGAAAATGGGCAAAAAAAGTAATTGTTCTAAGCATCAAAACTTATACCTAGCTCATTTTCAAAAATAAGAGATAAATGTTTGGCAGCTTTGAAAATGGACATTTTTCCTGCTGGGTTTGTGGACATCTTTCACAAAATGTCCAACCTCAGACTTGGGCACATTTTTGATTATGCTGCTCCATGCTTCTGCTTTCTTGTGGCAGCTTATAGATGGATTATGTGGTAAGAATTAGAAAATTCTGATGCAAAGTTTCTGAAATGTGGTGGCCTATTTGCATAGATGTGCACATCAAATAAAATCTGCAATGTTTTTCTTTTGTTTGAAAAATCATTTTCCGAACTTGTATATGTGAAAAGGTTATTTACTTTATTTTTGTAAAATTTTTGGTAGGAGAAAAAGGGCTGTTAGTTATTGAATCAGAAGAAGAGCATGTTGCAGATGTGGTTTACTTGGATTTCAGCAAGGCTTTTGAAGCAACCACACAGGAAAGGGAATGGGATTTGATATACCGCTTGGACAAGGTGTATTAAGCGGTTTACATCAGATACTCATGAATAAACTGAGCTGTCTGAGGACCAGTCTCAAGGTGATGAATGACGCATTGGTGTGACAAACAAGTGACAATGGGCAGTGATGAATGCAGTTAGAGGGAGAAAAGCTGAGTAGCTGAGTACCTCAAAGATTGGGCCCAAGGCCTGTTTTGTTTAATCACTTTGTGTATGATTTTGGTAAGGAGTTAGAACAGCAGCATTCACTTCTAGTCCTCTAGTCCTGCCCATTGGGGCAGGTTTTCAGAATATCCCTCCCTAATTAATATGCATGAGAGAAATTTGCATACAGTAGATATAGCATGGAAAATGTCACTCGTGTATATTTACTGGGGATAGCCTGAAAACCTGACTGGCTAGGTGTGTTCCAAGGACAAGTTTCAAAACTCCTGCTCTATACCAGTGCTTCTCAACCCTCATCTGGAGGCACACCTAGCCATTCAGGTTTTCAAGAGGAATATATTCAAGGTACTGACTTAGTAGATAAGGACAGGTTGTTCTCCCTCTCCAAGGTAGGGAGAACGAGAGGGCACTCTCTAAAGTTGAAAGGGGTAGATTCAGTACGAACATAAGGAAGTTCTTCTTCACCCAGAGAGTGGTAGAAAACTGGAACGCTCTTCCGGAGTCTGTCATAGGGGAAAACACCCTCCAGGGATTCAAGACAAAGTTAGACAAGTTCCTGCTGAATAAGAACGTACGCTGGTAGGACTAGTCTCAGTTAGAGCGCTGGTCTTTGACCAGAGGGCCGACGTGTGAGTGGACTGCTGGACACAATGGACAACTGATCTGACCCAGCAGGGGCAATTCTTATGTTCTTAGTATTTGCTCTCAGTCCTTGAGGGTTGTCAATGGGTCAAATTTTCAGAATATCCCTAACCAGAACTGTACCAAATAGCATATCTTACCATTTGATCGAATATATAATAAAAAATATTATTCATCCATATACAAATAGTGGGCATTGAGCTTTAACATAACAAATAATAAAAGAAGCAACATGAAATCAGAAATCAAGTGTTTATTTCAATAGGATTTAGCATAGCAGAGCCCCAGATTATTCATATTTGAATTTAAATCACTATTCGGCCAGCAAATACAAATAATGTATTCAAGGCTGAATTGAATTGAATCAAAGTATTCAGTACAGCCCTACTAATGAATATAAATGAGAGAGGTTTGCAAGTCTACTACTTTCACCGTATGCACATCTGTCTCATGCATATTCATTCGAGCTATCCTGTAACCCTGACCTGTTGGTGACCCTGAAGGACTGGGAATGAAGATCACTTCAGCTCCTTGTGACCTTGGGAAACCACTTAGGGCTAGATGCACTAAAGTTTTTGATCATCTAATGATTGTCGCTAAACCAGGTTGACTGGTTTAGCGACCAATCGTATTTGCTGACCTGATGTACAAAACGGCTCACTGCGTATTTTTCCACGCAATTGCTCATTTACCGATCCAGCCATGCAAATGAGGTCAATATTAAAATGCCATACAAAGTAGCTGACTGGTTGATGCTCTAACATCGGTTTGCCAAGCACAAAAAATAGTGTTCACCTGTAGCAATCCAAAAAAACCAACAGGTCAAGACCAGTCGCTTACATGTCTTACTGAATTTTCAGCCCTGAAAATAATAGTATTTATAACATTTATACCATGAATACAATTTTTACAATGCAGTAGGGACGTATACGTGTATTAAATGTGCATTGTGAGTATGTGTGTTGAAGGCGTGTGTTATGCGTGCCCATTAATAGTGTAAAAATAAAATATGAGAGGGCTGCGAAAATATGGGTGCCAACGAGAGAAGGTGAAAATTTTCATCCCTCATAATTAAAATATATAGGAGCTGGGTCAGAACTTTATACAGTATTACCCTCATTTATGCCCTGCATTTGCGCCGTCTGCTGCTACCCTACTGCCCCCTCCGTACGGCTTCAAGGGATTGTCCTCGCCGTACTATTTAAAATCACATGAAATACCTGTGTTTGATAATTGTGTGTGTTTTGTGCTCTGACGGTCAAAGTTATAGATGGCAGTTGTAGGCTCCGCTTTATTCAGGCTGCTTTTTCCCTGGGAGGAAGAGGAAACGATGATGGCGCCTATGATTGACTTAGTAAATCTTGTGCATGCTTACATTGTCGCTGTATCAACTGAACTATTCAGCTACTCTCAGAGCGATCGATTGGATGAGGATTATGGTGAACCTCCACACAAATCATTTGCATGCAAACTTGTTTGAGCATCGATTATTGTTTTAAAATCGGCCAAATAAAATCAGCCCACAGCGACCCACACTGTCTTACTGACCGTGTTTAGTGCATCTAGCCCTTAGATAGCAATTCTATAATTAAGTGTCCCAAAGTTACATCGTAAAAACCTATTATATAATGGCACCTAGGTACCCAGGTTTCATTATATAGTAGAATACTAAAACAACCTGGTATCAGCATACCTAACATTTATGCCCCTGCAGTTATACCAGCCACAGAACAAAGCTGGCAAAAGTGTGGGCACCTACATGTGGTAGAAAAGTGCATAACTTACAGAATTTTGGGAAAAACACCTACTTAACTAGGGTGGGGAGGCAAGAGTAAGCATTCCTCCCTGGATTTCTTAGCTGCTGCTATTCTCCACTCAGAGGTATCTCTATCTCTGCTCCCACCTCCACTCCCCCATCCACTAATTTCAGCATCTCCCCATCTCTCAATCCCCTGTTTGCCTTAAAATTTGTCTCTCTTCATCTTTGTTGTCACCTACACTGTCTGCGGCCTTCTCTGAACGGAGCCTTCCCTCTAACCCATCCAGCCCCTTCAGATGCAACTTCTGGTTTCTGCAGGGGCAGAATGAGTCAGAGTGAAGGCTCTAGTCTAGAGCAAGTTGCAGGCTGAGTATGTTGATTACTGCTGTTGCAGGTAACATCTAAAGACAGAAAGAGAGAGACAAATTTTAAGGAAGATCAGGATACAGCAAGTGGAGAGGGTCCACTAAACTGTGGCGCACAGAGCCCTGCAAGTGCTAAGGCCAGTCCTGCACACCATTATAGAATAGTATATAGCAGGGGTCTTCAAAGTCCCTCCTTGAGGGCCGCAATCCAGTCGGGTTTTCAGGATTTCCCTAATGAATATGCATTGAAAGCAATGCATGCACATAGATCTCATGCATATTCATTGGGGAAATCCTGTAAACCCGACTGGATTGCGGCCCTTAAGGAGGGACTTTGAAGACCCCTGGTATATAGGCTCCCCGTTGGCTCATTTGCAGATAAATCAAGTGTACACTTATGTGTGTAAGTGCTAGTATTCTAGACATTTATGTGCATAAGGAGCACCTCCATGTGGGTGCCTAAATTAGAGAACTGACCTTCACACCCTCCATTGCCTCATGTAGAAATTTAGATTGTAGGCCGTCTAGAGACAGAGAAATATCTACTGTACCCGACTATAACTCATCTTGAGTTTCAACTGAAAAAGGCATGAGACAAATCCTAACAATAATAATATAGAAAGCCCAATGTATGCAAATCTTTCTCATGCATATTAATTGTGGGAATCCTGAAAACCTGACTGGCTAGGTACGTCTCCAGGTTGAGAAACACACCTAGGTGAGGTCTCCCCAATAATTTGTATGGAGCAGTATCTCAACCTTGTCCTGGAGGCACACCTAACCAGTCAGGTTTCCATGATTACCATCATTAGTATGCATGATATAAATTTGCATGAAGTGGTTTCTCAGTATAAACAAATTTATCTCATGCATCTTCACTGCGGTAATCCTGAAAACCTGGCAGGCTAGATATGCCTCCAGGACAGGGTTGAGAAGCCTTCTCCTAGAGCAGTAACTTCTCAAACCTATCATGGGAACCCACTCAGGGGTGTCCAATGTCGGTCCTCGAGGGCCGCAGTCCAGTCGGGTTTTCAGGATTTCCCCAATGAATATACATGAGGTCTATTTGCATGCACTGCTGTCATTGTATGCTAATAGATCTCATGCATATTCACTGGGGAAATCCTGAAAACCCGACTGGACTACGGCCCTTGAGGACCGACATTGGACACCCCTGCTAGCTGGTCAGGTTCTCAGGATATCCCTACTAAATATGCATCAGATATATTTGCATACAATGGGCTTTCTATATTATTACTTTATTCTGCTTATAGAGGAACAAGTATTCTGAGTCATTCTGATAAATCTATCCTTTAAGGTAGAGCAGGAGTCTCAAAGTCCCTCCTCCAGGGCCGTAATCCAGTCTGATTTTCAGGATTTCCCCAATGAATATGCATGAGATCTATGTATATGCATTGCTTTCAATGCATATTCATTAGGGAAATCCTGAAGACCCGACCTGATTGCGGCTATATACTTTTCTATAATGGTGCGCAGGACTGGCCTTAGCACTTGCAAGGCTCTGTGCGCCACAGTTTAGTGGACCCTCTCCCCATGCTGAATCCTGATTTTCCTAAAAATTTGTCTCTCTCTTTCTGTCTTTAGATGTTACCTGCAACAGTAGTAATCAACATACTCAGCCTACAACTTGCTCTAGAGCCTTCATTCTGACTCATTCTGCCCCTGCCCCAGGAGGGACTTTGAGATCCCTGAGGTAGAGCATACTTCAAAATGTTGGGGTCATCCTTGACACAAAATTATCATTTGAACCCACAAGTTAATCAAATTATTAGTTCTATTTTCTTAAAATTACATCAACTTTGCACTATGTAATAGCCTTACCGGGACAGACCAATGGTTCATCTAGCCTAGTAGCCCATCTTAATGGTGGCCAATCCAGGTCACTAGTACCTGGCAAAAACCCAATTAGTAGCAATATTCCATGCTACCAATTCAGGGCAAGCAGTGGCTTCCCCCATGTCTATTTCAATAACAGACTATTGATTTTTTCTTCAGATCCCTGCAGCACTCCACTATTTACCCTCCTCCACTGAGAAAAATGGACATTTAACCTTACCCTCAGTTTCCTATCCAATAACTAATTCCTAATCCACAACTGAACATCCCATTATACATTGCATAATTTTCTCAGGAGCCTCTCATGAGGAACTTTGTCAAAAGCTTTATCCTCATGTTTATTCATACCTTCAAAGAAGTCAAGCAAATTGGTGAGGCATGATCTCCCTTGGCTCATGCTGACTCTGTCCCACTAAATCAAGTTTGTCTATGTGTTCCACAATTTTATTTTTTTACAATTGTTTCCACTATTTTGCCCGGCACTGAAGTCATGCTTACTAGCCTGTAATTTCCCGGATCTCCCCTGGAACCCTTTTTAAAAAATCAGTGTAACATTGGCCACCCTCCATTCTTCAGGTACTAATTTTAGCAACAAACAGCAGGTCAGCAATTTCATGTTTGAGTTCTTTTAGTACCCTGGGATGTATACCATCTGGTCCAGGTGATTTATTACTTTTTAACTTGTCAATTTGGCTTAGTATATCTTCCAAATTCACCAAGATTTCTTTCAGTTCCTCTGCATCATCACCCTTGAAAACCATGAAAAGTTCAGGTAGATCTCTTACATCTTCTTTCATAATAACCAAAGCAAAGAATTCATTCAGTCTCTCCACTGTGGCCTTATCCTCCCTGGTCCCATGAATTTCCTCACATGTTTTCTGCTTCTGATGTACCTAAAAAAATTGTTACTGTGAGTTTTTGCCTCTTTGTCAAGTTTCTCTTCATATTCTGTCTTAGCTTTCTTTATCAATGTTTTGCATCTATCTTGCCAGCACTTATGTCTAGTCTTATTTTCTACATTTAGATCCTTTTTCCATTCTTTAAAGGATTTTTGTTGGCTCTAATAGCATCTTTCATGTCACCTTTGGTAATAAGTAGAATACATCTGGTCTAGGCTTCCACAATGATATTTTTAAATAACATTCATGCCTGATTTACAGTCCTAGCCTATGTCACAAATCCTTTTAGCTTCTTTTTAACCATTTTCCTAGTTTTATCATAGTCACCCTTACGATAATTAAATGTTTTCTAGTAGTAAGCACAATTATTCTTTTTCATTTACATTATTCTACTATTAATTATTTATTTAGAGCTACCAGACGTACACAGCGCTGTACAGAGTCACAAAGAGTAAGAAAACAGTTCCTGCTCGAAAGACCTTACAATCTAAACAGGCAAGACAGACAAACAAGATGTCATGGATACAGTTAAGGGGAACAGTGCTGAGTAAAATGATAGAGAGTATTATAGAGAACAAAATTATACAATATATACATAAGCATGGATTAATGAGACAAAGCCAACATGGATTTAGTCAAGGGAAATCTTGCTTCACCAATCTACTTCATTTCTTTCAAGGAGTGAATAAAGTGTGGATAAAGGTGAGCCAGTTGACAGAGAACCTCATGAACAATTTCTGAGGAAATTAGAACATCATGGGATAGGAGGCAATGTCCTATTATGAAGTAAGAACTGGTTAAAAGATAGAAAACAGAGAGTAGGTCAATATTCTCAATGGAGAAGAGTAAATAGCGGGGTTCTCCAGAGGTCTTGTTGGGACCACTGCTTTTTAACATACTTATCAATGATGGGAATAAGTAAATCTGCTGATGACACAAATAGGAGCATTTTCAAAACTCTAAGAAGTCCAAAAAACTGCATAAATCAGCACTTGGATATTTTTCTTGCCAAAATGTCCAAGTGCCAATTTTCAAAACCGTTTTCCTGGATGTCTTGCGAGGCATCCCAGCCATTGTGCATCCAAAACAAAATGGATGCAAGTTGGACGACTTGCAGCGATAATCAAACATTTCCCAAGACATCCTGAATGGAACTGAGACATTATGAGTTAGACTTGTTTTAAAAGCATCTAAGTGCCTAAAAGGTACTCAAACTTACCAGATGACCACTGGAAAGATAAGGTTATGACCCCCTCCCCCACACACACACACACACACACACATTATCCCCTAAAATTTGAACGAAACAGTATCTACCTGTCTCTAGAACAGCAGCACCTAGTATGGGAAATCCTAGTAGAGCTTCACACAGGTGTATTAAGTAGTCTGGTGAATAGGTTAGTGAGCCATAGAGAAGAGGATCCAGTCCCATAAGCCACTCTAACCACTACATTTATAATGGAAAATATGAGTCCACCAAAACCCACAATACAAAACACTGGTCTACTATCTTCTGATGCAAAGGCAGGTAAATTAGGACCCAATCCAGAATATGCACCATATACCAAAAGTGGAGAAAAAGACCTCAGTTAAAGCCACTACTGGCTAGGGAACCACTGCTAAAGCAAGCACTATAATTGTGCAAGCACAGTGATCCCGCAACAGTCATAGGTCAAAGAAAAAACTCCACTTTATCGTAATACTTCAGAACATTGGTTCATTCCTCCATGAGCATCAAGAATTGCAATCTCACCCTCAAATATAGAAAGTTCAGAGACAACCAAATACAATATCCAACAATACTTATATGGCCACTTATCTTAAGCTGGGTATTCAAAGCTGTGCCCAATGTTTTAAAATCCCAATGGAAGTATCCCGTTTCACAGATCGCATCATCAGGGGAATTACAGAGGAACTTCTTTTTTTTGTGATGATATTTCTAATAAATCATCTTAATTTTTTTAATATTTTGACATAGACTTAAGTTACAAGTTGAGCTATACAATATGACAAAATGCCACATGCTCCTTTATTCAGCTAGAATGCACCACAAAACATGGCTTAGATCAAAAGAGTGAACCCTGGAACAAAAAGGGACATGTAACATTAGAAAGTCACTCAAAAAAATTATTAATGGTGGTTGCTGGCCATGCCAAAGAATTTATTGAAAAAAAAGATACAAATGGCAGCATACAGTACCAGGGCTCAAAACAATGAAATTTTACCCCCTCTTCTATGAAACCATGCTAGCGGTCCCTAGCGCAGGGAGCCGCGCCGCTCCCGACGCCCATAGGAACTCAATACAGAGGAACTTCTCAGCGCTGGCTGTAACAAACACTGGCCATTTTGATGGGGGTGCTAAATCCAATGGAAATTACTACTCCTTGGACACAGTGAAGGAGTTTGCTTGATACTGGAGGTGCTCAAGTACCCACAGCACCCCCAGAGCTAGCTTCCATGGATTTACACATTATCTTCCCTCACTACCCATCTTCTTTCTTAAACCCATCAACATCATCCTTTTCCCCCACCCCCTCTTGCCAGTGGGCTACTGGAGGACAGTGCCAGTGCCTCAGGTCACACCCTCCTATTCCTTTGCTGGCCAGCATGTGGCTGAGGATTGAATTGTGCAGGACAACAGAATGGACATAGTCCAAGGTCTTGCTACTGGCATTCCCCTACAGCCAGCCTTATCAACGTGTGAAGAAGAGGGGAAGAATGTGAGGTACATGCACTCACTCCTATGTTCAGATGACTCCTCTCTGGACTCACCCCTGGTCTCCTGTAATTCTACAGGAGCCTGCAAAATTCTAAGGCTGGAACCAAATTTTACAGCACTTGGACGTAACCATGGAATTGTCTGATACTAAGATCAGCAATATTTGCTTTCCGTTCTGCTCTGTGTTTAGGGATACTCATGGAATGCTCCCACCACAAACTACCAACTCTTCCCATGGTGCCAGCTGTAAAGCAGAAGACAATTCAGATGACTCTGACACAGGTTTGAATATTGGACTTCACACAACCACTATGATTGCACTGCAGATTTTCTTTTAGACACCTGGTTTATCATATTAACCTGACAAGTCTGCTACCTAGCTCAGCTTTAATACAGTTCAGAAACTAGCCTGCCACCAAATCATCCAGTAGGTGGTTACAAACAATGAATATCCACATACAAAAGGCTGAAGAACAAGGGTAATTTTCATATTTTGCTTGCTTTGCCTGAAAACCACATGATGTGCTTGAGGTCCAGAACTGAGCAACACTGGCCTCTATCTTCCCAATTCCAGGTGCTTCATCTTGGTCATCATTTGCTTCTCCACAGCCATCCCTGTACTAGGCCCTTAATATTTTAACTTCTGTGGATTATCTGCACTTTCTTCCCACAGTATACCAGCTAGTTTCCAGTCTTTTGCTTCTCTGTACCCAGAGTAAGAAGTGGCACACCAAGAATGAGTGAGCATTAAAACAGCATCAGTTCATGTAGTATCTATGTCCAGCAAGTGTTTTGATTCTGAAAATGACTCTCCCATGAATCCTTTTCATAGGTTTGATCAACTCCTGCAGAATCACAAGGTGACTCTTGAAGTAACTCAGTCTGGACTGCTCTCCCCTGTAAAGATGAAAAGCATTACAGCATCAAGGGTAACCTATGAAAACCCCTGACTCTTAGAAATTACAGATCTCCAGACCCTGACTTTCATAATAGGGAAATAGTTTTGCTCTTAAGCTTACTAGAATTCAACTTGCAGAATTAGTGCTGAAAATGCTCCCCCTGGATTAGTGGGGGACCTGATTTGGTCATGTGATGAGTCAGACAGTGAGCTCATGGGGCAAGGGAAGATCAAAGCACCCACACCATTACTAGTTCTGTGCTTGTCTCCACCTGAACAACCACAAACCAAAATTACATCAGCAGGGGTTAATGCAGAGCAAAGCAAGGCTAGTTCAACCTTACTTCCTGCTCTCAGGCTACAGACCAGCTCTGCCCCCTCCTCAGTCCCACTTCTGGGTATAAAAAGAAAGGTATCCAAATTATTGCAAAATGGGGATTTAAATCTGTATATGTGATGGAGAGTGAGGAAAAGGTTTCAATTGTATGAGTGTTGACAAAGAGTGAAGAAGAGTAGATCTCTTGTGATCTAAAACCAAGGGATTTATGGGGAGCAAAAGGTGCAAATCCAGCACAGCTCCTGGAAAGGCAATAGGGATTAGCAGCAAAGTAAGTAGAGGAAAGCCTCCTATCAGTCTGCTGTGGGACTTGGAATCTCTCTGCCAGTACTGAATCCCACCAAGTTATTCAGATCCAGGAGGGAGAATTTTAGACCAGACTTAAATTTCTAACAACCTTGCCCTGACACATTATGAGATTTGCAGCAAGGAATTCATTGAGTAGAATGAAAGACTACAATTACAAGACTGTATTGGGACCTCACTTGCCAGTCCCATCCTCTTGGCAGGCCATTCATCACTATGCAATTAAGTGCTAGGCAGCTAGGGGAAGCACTTGTCAGTCTGCTCTTGGAAATCAGTGCTGGGGAACCTTCAGACTCCTTCCCCAGGTACCCATCTCCTCTACTGCCAATGCCAGACTCCATCCCCTCTGTCTTGCTGCACCTTATGCCTGGAACAGACTGCCTGTGTTAGTAGTCATACTCTCTCTCTGGCAGTATTCAAATCCAAGCTCAGTGGCGTACCAAGGGGGGGCATCCACCAGGGTGCAGCCTTAGGGGGGGTTGCACAGCTGGCCAGGTCTGGAAAATGGTCGATCGCCAAGGCAATGTGAGTTGATCGCGGAGCCCATCCCGGGCTCCGTGATAGACTCACTTTGCCTTGGAGATCTACCGGGCCGATCAGCCTTCCTCTCCCCGACATCAATTCTGCCGCCGGAGAGGAAGTTCGGGCCAGCCAATCGCTGCCTGGCTGGGCGGAACTTCCTCTCTGACGGCAGAATTGACATCGGGGAGAGGAATGCTGGTCGGCCCGACGCAGGAAAGCAGAGAGAGCTTGGGGCCTGTTCCCCGATGGTGGCAGCAGTGGCTTGGTGGAGGGCAGGCAGGGAGAAAGAAAGAAAGGGGGCAGGCAGGGAGACAGAAAAAAAGAAAGGGAGGCAGGGAGAAAGCAAGGGGGAGGGAATGAGGTCTGGAGGAGAGGAAGCATACAGGCTAAAAGAAGGGAAGAAAGATTGGATGCACAGTCAGAAGAAAGTGCAACCCGAGACTCATAAAATCACCAGACAAGGTAGGAAAAATGATTTTATTTTCAATTTAGTGATCAAAATGTGTCTGAATTTATATCTGCTGTCTATATTTTGCACTATGGCCCCCTTTTACTAAACCACAATAGCGGTTATTAGCGCAGGGAGCCTATGAGCGTCGAGAGCAGCCCTAGGCATTCAGCGCAGCTCCCTGCGCTAAAAACTGCTATTGTGGTTTAGTAAAAAGGGAGGGGGTATATTTGTCTATTTTTGTATGGTTGTTACTGAGTTGACAGTGCATAGAGTCATCTGCCTTGACCTCTTTGAAAAAACCCCAGAATAGGAATGATAATTAACATTTTCTCAGCATACAGTGTGCTTTGTGTTTTTTAAAAATTTTATTGTTGGTAGATCATTTTGACTTGGTCATTTTAAAAGTAGCTCGCAAGCCCAAAAAGTGTGGGCACCCCTGAGCTAGAGCGTTGAAGCTGCGTGTGGCTGCCGTAAAGGTCATCTCTGACACAACCGGAAGTTGCATCAGAGCCGACCTTTACGGCAGCCATATACAACTACAACGCTCAAGCTGCTGTAAGAAGGCAGTTTAGACATCGCCGGCTACAGGGCAGGGAGGTTTGTCGGTCCGGGCCTGTTGTCCGGGGAGGGGGGGGAGGTTGCAGATCTTGTAGCCAAAATCAGAAAGGTGAGGAAGGGAGAAAGATGGGCCTGTGGTGGATGGAGAGATTGAGAGAAGGGGGCAGATGATGGAAGTGGGTAGAAAGGGGAGAGAGAAGAGGTCAGATGATGGAAGTGGGGAGAAGGGAGAGCAAATGCTGAATGGAAGTGGAGAAAGAGAACACATACTGGATGGAAGGAGGGATAAAGAAAAAGGACATATGCTGGATGGGGGAAGAACATAGAGTTAGTGAGATAGTGGAAGTGGTGAAGGAAAGGGGTGGCATGCTGTGGGTAGACAGTGAAAAGAGGGAAACTGAGAACTGCATAGTTAGAAAGAATTTAATTTAGACAGAGGCAGAAAATAAAGAAGGAAGGCCAGAGAAGGAAAGGGAAGAGAGAGATGCCAGAGAACGGGGAAGGAGATAGAGATATTAGATATGAGCGGAGGAAATTAGAAGAGAGAGATGCTAAAAACCACAGGGGGGAGGGAAAGAGAGATGAAAGGAGAAAGATGTCAGACCATGAGGGAACAGAGGGAAGATGATGGATGCCAGAACAAAGGGGGGGGGGGGGTCTAGAGGAGAGATGGAAGGGGGAGGCATACAGTTTCTGGAAGGGGCATAGAAGGAGAGAAGATGCCATATAGGGAGGGGCAGAAAGATGGCAGATAGTGGATGGAAGGAAGACAGTAACAAGAAGATGAGGAAAGCAGAAACCAGAGAAGACAAAGGTAGAACAAAAATTTTCTATTTATTTATTGCTTTAGGAGACATATGTCACTGTTTCTGTGGTGTTGCATTTTATGCAGAGTGCAGCTTCTTGCTGGTTCAATTTAACCTTTGTCTATGTATTTCTATTTTATCCCCCCTTTTACAAAAACTGTGGAGCGTTTTTTAGCGCCAGCCGTGGTGGTAGCAGCTCTGATGCTCAGAATTCTATGAGCGTCAGAGCTGTTACCACCGTGGCTAAAATCCACACTACAGTTTTGTAAAAGGGGGAGGGGTTAGTTTGTGATGACATATTCCATACTAGGCGAAGGTGTTTTCTGTGTGTTCGAAAGATATGGTTTTCTGTTAGGATTGAAGGTGTAGGATTGATCTGTTTTGGTCTGGCTTGTTTAGTTTTACAATGGGTGTATTGATGTACTGCTCACTGCAATATGTAAGATGCTGCCTTTTCCTAGGTACTCATGTGTGACTGTGGCTTGTTACTAAAAATCATGTTTTTCGTACAGATGGGGGGGGGGGGGGTGCCAAAAAATGATGGGCCCCGGGTGTCACATATGCTAGGTACGCCACTGTCCAAGCTAAAAGCCCATTTTTTTCGAGGCTGCTTTTAACTCCTAACTCCCACTCACTTATAAAATACCCATGCATGGTTTTTATCATTCCCTCTGTGAGAAATTCCCTAACCCCTATGTCCTGTCTGTTTTAATTAGATTGTAAGCTCTGTTGAGCAGAGATTGTCTCTTACATGTTTAATGTACAGCGCTGCGTACGTCTAGCAGGGCTATAGAAATGATAAGTACAGTATAGTACTCAATCCTAAGGATCCCCCCAGGCCCCACCCTCACCCCCGAATACGTTCCCTCTGGGACTCGAGAGTTGATGGGGTCCTCCAGCCACAGGGTGGCAGTGCTGGGGGGGGGGGCGTTGCCTCTGTAAGTGAGAGAGATGACGACCGTTGCTGGGCTAGTTTTCAAGCCCCACGGCGGAAAATAAAGGGCTTTGGGGGTGGCGAGTTTTTCAGCTAGGTTGTTTTTTTTTTTGGGGGGGGGGGGGGGAATTGGGCTTATTTTGGGTGGGTAACGGGTTTGCTGGCAAACTTCCTGAATTTTTTTTTTGGTTCTGCTGTAGCACAACGAGCGAAATCCCAAATGACCTTATGAACTCTGAGGTCGTGTGTGATTGGTCCATTGTAAGCCGGCTGAACCAATGAAAGTTTATGACGAGACCGGAGAGCCCCGGGTCAGGGGATTGGTGTGACGTTGGACAGTGCGCCGGAGTCGCGCAGGGGAGCGAGTGGTTGAGGTGATTGACCTTTGTGACTATTTCCGTAGGGTTCAGCTCTGTGGGTTAAGGAGCACCCCAGTCTTTTTGAAAAGTTCAGTTCAGAGAGGCCTCCTGGGATTTAGGGAAGGTCACGGGGTCATAAGCGCCGCCGTGCTGGCTTACAGACAAATTTCACGGAGCCCAGCCGCCTGGCTCTGACCCTGACTGGGGGGGGGGGGTGGGGGGGGTCCTCGCCGTAGAGCGTCTGGGGGTTAGCTGACGATGTTGCTTCTTCTCCCAACCAGTATGGCTGATGGACACCTCGTTGCACCCTGCTCTTGTGACTGCTTTGTGGCCCTTCCTCCGGCTTCTGCATCCCCGGCTGTCATCTTTGGCAAGAATTCAGATCGGCCCCGAGATGAGGTGCAGGAGGTGGTGTATTTCCCCGCCGCTGCCCATCCGCAAGGCTCAAAAGTCAAGGTCAGTAGACTATGTGGCTGCAGTGTCTCTCTGCCTCTTTGTGTGCGTTTTTATTTTATTTGTTTTTTCTTGATAGGCTCGGTAGCGTATGTTTCTATGAATGCCTGTATGGAACTAACAAAAGTTGGTAGCTTTCCATGATATCTGACTTTCTGTATGAGTATTATTTAGGGTTTATGCTGCTGACAATGTCCTTGGCTCTGCTGGTTTGTGACTGCAGTGACAGTTAAGCATTTTGTGAATACATGTGCTTTAACATTTTGTTTACTGCGTTCAGTGTACCTACCTGGAACTGGATCAAGTTGAGGTCACCCATGCAGTGATCCTGAGCCGTCCAGCCTGGCTTTGGGGAGCAGAGATGGGAGCGAATGAGCATGGGGTATGCATTGGGAATGAGGCAGTGTGGACAAAGGAACCAGTAACAGAGGGGGAAGCACTGCTGGGAATGGACTTGGTCAGGTGAGATGCTGTCGTTCTGTCTCTGTTACCCTTGGAGAATGCAGTTTCTTTTCCTAAAGTGTTCTTTTGGTTTTAGATTGGGTTTGGAGAGAAGTTTGTCAGCAGGTGGTGCCCTGGATACCATCACCCAACTCCTGGAGCAGTACGGACAAGGGGGTAGCTGCAGGGAAGATCCTGCTTTTTTCACTTATCAGAACACCTTTCTTCTGACAGACCGAAAGGAGGCTTGGGTGCTGGAAACTGCAGGACACTACTGGGCAGCTCAGAGAATACAAAGTAAGCATGTTAGAAGTCAGGGTGACTACAAAGAGACGGGAGGAGTTGGAACTGCGAGAAACTGATTTGGAAAGGGTACCATGTCTGGGAACAGGGTGTGGAGGCCTTAGTTGTCTCTACAGTGTTATTGGTTCAGAGGGACCTCTCCATAGTCCATATAGCTCGCTGGGAGGGGAGCTTGAATGATTCATATTCTCAGTTGCAGTGGAAGGGTGTGTTCAGCCATTTATTTAAAATATCAATAGCTTTATCACTGGTGGAGAATGGATATAAAATATTTTATCACTGGTATCTGACCCCGGCCAGACTTTCTAGGATGTTTCCAGGCACTAGTGCGCAGTGCTGGAGACATTTTGGTGAGCGAGGGACCTTCTTCTATATTTGGTGGTCTTATCCAGAGATCAGTTCCGCTTGGTCCAGCAATTTTGCAAGTGTTGTGATATACTTCATATGATCTATCCTCAGCGAGCAGAGTATTGTTTGTTACATGCTCGCCCCCTGGGTGGCCCATAAGTTTGCTACTTCCTTTTTTTATGGCTACTAAGATGATGGTGGTGGCCAGACATTGGAAAAAAAGCTACTGTCCCCTCTTTGGATGAAGTCGTGGTGAAATTGGATTATATATGTCTGATGTCTAAACTTTTAAATATGGACACTTTGTTTTGTTTCACAAAGTTTGAAACTTATATGGACTGGCAGGGAACAGTGGATTAATCAAGTTGGGCCTTCCTTTGCTAAGCCTGATATTTTCTTTTTCTTGTTTTTCTTTTTATATTAGAGAACCTACAGGGGGGTAGGGGGGATTATTTCTTTTCTTTTTTTGCTTTGGTTGTTTTGACTAGCTTTGGCCCCTCTCATCTGTGTAAAAGGTTGGTGGCTTCCTTATATATTGTACTCTGTTTTGTTCTGCATTTATAAATAAATAAAAAAAGAAATCAGGGTGACTGATCAGACCAAGTTACACTATTCTCACTCAGAACCAGAAAGTAGTACTCGTCAATTTTCACTGAAGGATCCGGATCCATGTGGTAGTACCAAATGGAGAAGAAGAACCGGTGTTCCACAGACAGTTGAAATACGAAAGCACATAGTAGAACATGTCTCTGGATGTCCAGGAAATATTGTTTATTCAAATAGATAACAAACAAATAAAAGCAACCTCAGGATTTATATAGGTACAAAATGTCATTGATGGTACATGACACTAACAAAACGGGAGAATAAATCTAAAAACAAGATTTCTTACTCAAAAATGTATAATAGCAACAAAATAAATCTTTATAATAACTAAAGAATAAACAATATATCTAATAAATGATAATAGTGCTCAGTGAAACACCCTACCGACAACAGTTTTATGTAGACATTATACCACAAATCATTGCACCCAGCCTACCTCCCTAATCATTGGATATTTCACAATAAATGGACAAGCACAAAAATGTATGTTACTTATCTTAAATGTAGGGTGTGCTTTGGGTCCACAAGAGGTGATGTAGATAGATAATTAACTGTTCAGTTGTCAGTAAGCCAAAATAAATCCCCTCAGTGAAACTTGTGTACAAAAAATAATACACAACTATATCAAAAATTCCATTCCATATTGAACTCATCGGTAAATATATTCCTTCTTCAACACAGATCGTGTTTCGTGTTGACTTTCTCAAGAAGAAGAGCATCGATTCTGAAAGGCAGACATGATGAAAACAGACTTGAGACGAGGTCACATGGTACATGCTCACAAAAAGTGAGACTGAGAGTCAGACCCTACATAGTCCATGTTTCTACAAAAACTCAGCCTTCCTCAGGTGTCCTAAATTGACACAAATTGTGTAGTACCTAATACCTCAGATATATTTTTAAGACGAATATTATCTGGAACAAAACTTCTGAGGTCATAATGGTGATGGAGTGGTGTAGGAGTCATAGCTCATTTATAGTTTTCTTTATATAATAGTATACAGCTGAAGGTGTTTTTATTAACTGAAGCGCTCAGTTTTTGCCCATTAACTAATTAACCTGTCACTAGAATTCAAGTGCAAAATTCAAGTCAAACATTAGTTCCTTTTGCTTTGTTAATTACAGGTGGATCCAGAAACATCTCCAACCAGCTGAGTATTACCATCGATATCTCAGTTGAGCATACTGAGCTACGAAAGCATGCTCGGCATCAGGGCTGGTGGAGTGAAGAGGGAGACTTTAACTTTTCATCCGTCTTTTCTCTAATCAATCAGCCAGCCCGTATGGAAGCAGCTAAGGCTCGGTATTGTGCAGGCAGAGAACTTCTTGAGAAACATGAAGGTGAGCCTATAAGTCAGCTCATTGCCTGCTCTGTATGTGGTATGATCCAGAAGTCAGCCAGCAGGAAGCTGAATTTAACTTGTTCTGGCATCTGTATGGTTTCTTTCTGCTTTTCTTCATTCCCAGGTCTGATCACCATAGAAACAATGATGGACATCCTGCGTAACAAAGAGAGCGGGATTTGTATGGATTCAGAAGGGTTCTGCACCACAGCCAGTATGGTGTCTCTCCTTCCTCAGGATCCTACCTTACCCTGTGTCCACTTTTTCACAGCTACACCAGACCCCTCCATGTTAGTACTGCTGTCTGGCTCTGACGGCTGACGCTACATTTGAAGATATTTGTGTGTGCTTGCAAGAGAAAGTTCTAGATGTGTTTTCAATTTATAGCTTGCCTAGTTCTTGCATGTTCAAGGCAGAGTGCAACAACATAAACATTCATAATAAAATGACAGACAATAATAGCATTAAAAACAGCCAGCCTACCTATTTCTGCATCAACCAATACCATCTTCTCTCTAACCACTCTCATTCTTCCCAAACAACGATGTCTTTAATTATCTCTGAAATTTAGAGTAATGAACACGCCACAAGGCATTGCCTGGCATAGAGAATGACATGGGGACAGTTTATCCCTATCCTCAACCTTTCCATGCAAACTCAAACTCCACTGCACTAGATCCACCATAGGACAGTCGCTCACTTTTCGTACAAATAAGATTTTGTAATGTTTTGGTGACAGGGTGGGGATGGAGTTTGAGGAGACATAGTGAGGATGGGGACAGACTTTGTTCTTGTATCATTCTCTACCAGAAGTTGTAGTAAGAGCGGATAGCGTAGCTGGTCTTAAGAAAGATTTGGATAATTTCCTGGAGGAAAAGTCCGTAGTCTGTTATTGAGACAGACATTGGGGAAGCCAAAGAGTGCCCTGGTGTTTTGCCAGGTACTAGTGACCTGGATTAACATAGAAACATAGAGTATGACGGCAGAAAAGGACTGTCGGCCAAACAACTCGAATAACCCACCCCCCTAAGCACTTCCTCGAAGTGAACCCACATGTTTATCCCATTTATTCTTAAAATTGAGCACGCTGTTGGCCTCTACTACCTGAAGTGGAAGATCATTCCATCGATCAACCACCCTTTCGGTGAAGAAATACTTCCTAGTGTCACCATGAAATCTCCCACCCCTGATTTTAGCAGATGCCCTCTTATCGCCGTAGGTCCTGTTAGGAAAAAGATGTCTTCTTCCACCTCAATACGGCCAGTAACATATTGGCCACTGTGAGGATGGGTTACTGGGCTAGATTGTCTGACCCAGTAAGGCTATTTCTTATGTTCTTATCTGGCATAGACAATATAATTGACCAACTATCTGTCCACAAATCTAGCAGGTTTCAACCCTGGAATAACAAATCAGTCTTAAAGATCACTCGAAACGTATCAATCCTGGGGTTCCCTTATATCCTAGCTGATCCTAATGCAGTATTTTTGAAAGTAATGGAATATACCTTGAACTGAATTCACTGCTACTGCATTGGTAACCCATGGAAATACTTCAAAATCGGGGAAATGTTAGCAGACCTATCACCACCAGAGGGACATAAGGTGCAGCAAGACAGACAGGATGGAGTTTTAAAAACCATTTGAGCTTGTTGGCAGTAGAGGAACTTGGTTCCTCACAAGTGGTTCCTCTACCTTTAAAGCACACAGCACCTGTTAAGTTTATTTCTGGAATTCCCCAATATTTATTTGAATTTTCATATAATGTCCTTTTTCTGCTCTATTTAAGTCCACATAGGTTTGCACACAATTTCTTTGCTAATTTGTAGAGTGGGGAACTAACGTATGCTTTTATTTGAAATTCCCTTTTATTTCCAAGAGTACTACAGAAAATATACAGATAAGGCCCAAATCATCTAAGTCACCATCTAATGGCCAAG
The DNA here is from genome assembly GCF_902459505.1 of Geotrypetes seraphini. Classification (NCBI taxonomy): domain Eukaryota; kingdom Metazoa; phylum Chordata; class Amphibia; order Gymnophiona; family Dermophiidae; genus Geotrypetes; species Geotrypetes seraphini. The sequence continues at coordinate 79,101,208 of NC_047096.1, read as the reverse complement.
GCAGATATGATTTTCTCAACTGATTGCTCTAATAACAAGTCAGCCAATAGTTCTTAGACATCATCCATTGCTTGGAAATAGGTAAATAAATCTTACACCAAGACTGGTTCCCAGTTTCCATCATAGATCTCTAAACCTCCCCCTCCTTATTCTAAAACTCTCCTGCTGCATTCAATATTTCTTTATTCATCTTTTTTGTTGTTGTTGTTGTAAAAATTATTTTAACCCAGCAAAGAGACTTTATCACTTATCTTAAAAAGATGCAGATATTCAAAGCCTGACGGGATCCGTTTCACCAATTTTAATGGTTTTGTCTAGGGTTCACTGGTGGCACTGCATGTCTTCAAACATGCGTCGCTCCTCATTTAGGGCTGGGTTTCCAAGCAGGTTTCAGAAATCCAAAATATCTCTTTTTCAACACTCTTCATACCCTACTGTGGGACCTCTTTGTACCTCTGAGATACCCCACATGAAAGGCCAACTTTCTGGTGGGCCATCACCACAAGGAGAACCAGTGAGCTACAAGCACTCATGCCTACATCTTGTATATACTGTATAGTTCTTTCACAGCAGAGTTGTCTGCCACCCACTTCTCCAGTTTCTACCAAAGGTAATTTCTGAAGACCTTTCCAGGTCCACATTCGATCCAATTATAGATTTTACTTTATATGTGCACTTATAAACCACATAGAAGGCACTTAAAATCTCAGAAAAACTTCCCATCTGTTTGTCACCTACAGTCTCAACAAGCCAGGTACTACCAGAGGTACACTTTCTACCTTAGTACCTGGTCGAATTAGTGCCCACAAGCTCTGAGCCAAACTTTCTACCTTAGTATCTGACTGCATCACCTGTTAAATCCAGTCAAGTGTTCAACCACCTGGTCGAATTGGTGCCCACAAGCTCTGAGCCAAACTTTCTACCTTAGTATCTGACTGCATCACCTGTTAAATCCAATCAATTGTTCAACCACCTGGTCAACTTGGTGCCCACAAGCTCTGAGCCAAAGCCACTTCTAACTTTGAGCAACTCCCATTAAAAACAGATGTAAAGTGGCCACTTGACTCTTAACTTATATTGCCATGAGTCTGAGATGTGGTCTTTTGATCAAGCAGTGTTATATAACCTCTGTGCCCATTAACTTCACAGAATACTGCACAACACATGTTACCACCATTCCATCCTCAGGCTGCCAACCAACACTCCAACAAGGTGTATTTACTGAACCACATTCCCCTTGCTTTTCTACAGAGAAAGTGAAGATGTTTATCTGTAACTAGGGGTTCTGGTAGACAGCAGGGCAATGTAGCCCTTTCTCCTCCTTGAAAATAAACAAGCAAAATTATAAGAAAATGAATGTTAACAAAATGTGCAAAAGAAAATTCCAGCAAATAGTTCCCAGCATATCACTAGCTTGGTAACTTACACCAGGGGTAGGCAGTTCCTGTCTTTGAGAGCCACAATGAATATGCATAAGATAAATTTACATATATTGCTTCCTTAGTATGCAAATCTATCCTGCATCTTCATTGTGGATATCCTGAAAACCTGACCTGTCTGGGGCTTTAGAGGACTGTAATTGCCTATCCCTGACAGACTTCAGGAGGAGGAACTTGTGGTAGCTTGGAAACTCTTTTGTAGGCAGAGAAGCTAAAAAGGCTTCTTTGAGCTGCAGGAGAGTTCCAATATACTGGCTCTGTCGATGTCACCACCATGAAGTGCAGTTGCACTTCTCTGCTGTCTGCAAAGAACCTCTGTAAGCAACTTTGCTTTCTTCTGGTGTTTGGTGAGTTCTCTTTGTAAACTATTTCTATTTAAAATGTAGATATTGTAGCATTAATGTAGTAGTACGTTATTTCAAAAAGTATCTTCAGGGATCTGCTTAATTGTAGTTGTCTTCATTTTTTCTTTAGCTTTTGTGATCTCTCTTGCTCTGGGTTTATGAACAGATTTATCATGGTTGATTCAGTGGCTTCAGATGCATTTATAGCTGCATTAGGGGTGCATTAGGGGTTGCAGATTTATTTATAGCTGCATCAGGGGTGCATTAGGGGTTGCAGATTTACTTATAGCTGCATCAGGGGTGCATTAGGGGTTGCAGATTTATTTATAGCCACCCTTGCTAGAAGGTTCTTTAGCTGTACTACTTAAGCTAAGGATGATTACCAATTTAACCTGGGCAGTGTGTGGCCACTATGAATTTTCCTTTTCACCTCCTTTCATACTTAAGTTGTAATCTAGATTGATAGACCTCATACAACAAAGTCACCCAATAAAAGTATTTGCAGGAGTTGGTGAAGGTAATTTATTCCCGTCCCCTTAAAGATACAAAGTGATTCATTAGCTTTGCTACTGAATTTTATGTTATATCTATGGACCTCTCTAGTGATGGATGAGTATATGTGGGAACTATATTGATTTTGGAGGGGGGGGGGAGATATATGTATATGTCTGAGAGAAAGTTGTAGAGGTAAATTCATGCAAATGTATGGGAACTTTGGAGATTGGTCTTTGTTTATATAAATAGGGCTCTGTGCCCATATGCTCTGTAGAGACATCAAAGTTTTCTCCTCTTTCCCTCACAGGTCTGTGTTTAAGCCCTTTATCTTCGCTCCTTGTATAACTCCTGTTCCAATGGTCATGTCTCCTTGCTTTGGTGATCAGGACCCAGCAAAGATCATCCCCCGTTTTCAAACCAAAGTTGATCGGAGACACCAGCTGTACAAAAAGCATCAGGCAGCCATCCAGAGCAGAGCATTCAGCCAGGTAATACAACTGCAGCTAGCACTGGATAACCCAGCTGCAGCTGAAGTTACTCTCCACACCAGAGTGACCAACTGTTGGCCATGAATCTAAGGGAGATTTAGTCGTGTCACTCCAACAAATGTTCATGGAATGGATAATATTAAATAAAACAATTAATTTATGTTGTATATAAGAACTAAGAATTGCCGCTGCTGGGTCAGACCAGTGGTCCATCGTGCCCAGCAATCTGCTCACACGGCGGCCCTCTGATTAAAGATCAGTGCCCTAACTGAGACTAGCCCTACCTGAGCACGTTCCGGTTCAGCAGGAACTTGTCCAACTTTGTCTTGAATCCCTGGAGGGTGTTTTCCCCTATGACAGACTCCGGAAGAGCGTTCCAGTTTTCTACCACTCTCTGGGTGAAGAAGAATTTCCTTGCGTTTGTACGGAATCTATCCCCTTTCAATTTTAAGAGTGCCCTCTCGTTCTCCCTACTTTGGAGAGGTAACGAGAGGGCACAGTTTAAATATTTCAAAACTCCAAGCGGATATAGTTTTTTCAAAGAATTTAAGAGCCTCAGCCCCACCACTCCACCTCATCAAAACGTCTTTTAGTGGGAGCTTTATATGGTAATATCCTTTATCCCAGGACAAGCAGGCAGGTATTCTCACTAATGGGTGACGTGATCCAACGGAGCCCCGATGTCTTTGAAGAAAAACTCGAAGTTTCGAGTTGCCCGCACCGCGCATGCGCGAGTGCCTTCCCGCCCAGACCAGGGCGCGTCTCCTCAGTTCTTACTTTTCCGCGGAGCCGAGAAGTTCGTCTTTGACCCTCTGCGCGAAGTTTTCTTCACTTGTGCCTTCAAAGTCTGCGGTTTGGGTTTTATTTTATCCTAATCGCTGACTTTCGTCGTGTTTTATTGTTAAAAAAAAAAAATTTTCATCGTTCCGTTCGACCGGGCAAGCCACGTGGCCGCAGCCCCGCGGCTTCGATCTTGTGGCGGAGTTTTTTCGGCCTATGTCCCAGCCTATCCCATTTTTAAAAAGTGTGACAAGTGCCAGTGCGCGATTTCGCTAACGGACCCTCATCGACGCTGTGTTCGGTGTCTCGGGCCTGAACATCTCTCGAAATTGTGCCGGCCTTGCTCCACACTCACCGCACGTGCTTTCAAGCGCCATTGCGTCTTGTGGGAATCGCTGTTCATGGAGTCCTCGACGGAGCCATCAACCTCGAAGGGACCTTCGTCTTCGACATCATCTGCAACTCCACAGCCTACCATCTCTGCGGCGCGAATCTCATCAAGCCCGCCTCATTTGTCCCGGCTCAGACTCCGGCGCCCACTGCAATGCCTTCCTCAACCTCCTCAGATCAGGTAGCCCAGCAGCCCATTCCCCCATTAGTGTTAAAAGTGCCTAAGGCCAAGTCCAAGCACTCACACACTGCTCCGAGGGAACGCGAGGCCCGCGCAGGTGGTCCCATTTCAGATGCGGATCCATCCTTGCCGGCCTCGTTCCAAACCGTGTTACAGAAGCACTTCATTGAGGTCTTTACCACGATGGGGCCTCAGCTTCTTTCCCAAATCCAGCCTGGGCACATGGAGGCCTCCCGCGGGGTCGAGCCCCCTCCAGTGCTACAGCGGGGAACACACTCTCAACAGGGAGCAGAGTCTCTGCGAGTGTCTGATCTGGCAACAAAGCATGCATCGCAAGGAGCAGAATCTTTGCCCATGCCTCCATTGGAACTGATACACTCGATGCAAGGAGCAGAGTCTTTGCGAGTGCCTCCGTTGGAGCCGATTCACTCGATGCAAGGAGCAGAGTCTTTGCGAGTGCCTCCGTTGGAGCCGATTCCATCGATGCAAGGAGCAGAGTCTTTGCGAGTGCCTCCGTTGGAGCCGATCACCCCGACAGGGTTCGAGCCTCTACGGAAACCACCCCTGCTTCGATCGACCGCTTCCAGCCCCATCCACTACCTGGGGGCCTCGGCGAAGATCTACTCGCCTCGTCCATCGAGGCCGACCTCTCGACACAGTCCGCATCACCGATCGAGGCACTCCTCGAGGCACTCATCCAGACAGGCCTCACCTCATCGGAAGCAAGCATTCCTGGAGTATTCGCCACCGACTACTACTCCTCCACCGATGCCAGAACTCGAGGACACGATGGGATCTCTTTCACCTTCTCGATCCCTGTCTCCCATGGATCCGGAGGACTCGACCTCATCGAGCCCGTCCCGGGGCCATGCAACAGCCGACCAACTGTCCTTCTCCTCGTTCCTTCGACAGATGGCCGATGACATGGACATCCCCCTGGATACGGGGTCCAAATTCTCGAAAGAATACCTCGAGACTATGCGCCTCCCTCAACCACCTGTGAAGTCCCTCAAGCTTCCCTTACACAAGCTGTTGGACCAAACCTTCGCACGGTGCCTCGAGACACCTTATTCGATCCCCGCAGTGCCGAGTAAATTGGACACCATAAGGGGTTCGACGGCTCGCAGCTCTCCCACCAATCCCTTTTGGTGGAGTCCTCACTGAAGCAGTCCCATCCCTCCCAGGTCTACGCTTCCATCCCACCTGGTAGAGAGGGAAAGACCATGGATCGGTACGGCAGGAGAGTTTACCAGAACTCCATGATGGCCTCGAGAGTTCTGAATTACAACTTCCACTTCACAACATATTTGGAGTTCCTTTTGTCCGTACTCCAGAAGTTTATGCCCTACGTGGATCCTAGGGCTCAGTTCGAGTACCAGGAGGCGCTGGCCTCGTTATCCCAACTTTGGGTACAGCTTATGCAATCCTCCTACAATGCCTTCGAACTGCTGGCTCGGGCTGCAGCATGTTCGGTGGCCATGCGCTGGCTGGCGTGGCTGCGGACCATCAACATGGACCCCAACCTCCAGGACAGGCTAGCCAATGTTCCATGCGCCGGCTCCGACCTCTTTGATTAGTCCATCGAGGCGGTAACCAAGAAGCTCTCGGACCATGAGAAGTCCTTCCAGTCCATCCTGCGTCCGAAGCCCAGGCCTGCTCCTCCTCATCAATCACGCCCACCATTGATCTACCAGCGGCGTTACCCCCCAAAACAGGCTCCCCCCATATGACAGCCTGTGAAGAGACAGCACCCGCAGAAACATCAGCAAAAGCTTCAACCATCTGCTGTCCCCAAGGCTCCTCAGCCTTTTTGACTGTCTCAAAGAGAGCATAACCTCTGTCGCTCTGCCACTTTCATTGATTCCACCTGGTCGCATCCAACATTTTTTCCATCAATGGTCATCTATCACCACCGACCTCTGGGTCCTCTCCATCGTCAAGGAGGGATACTCCCTTCAATTTCACCAGGTCCCTCCGGAACATCCTCAAAGAGAGTATCCTTCCAACTTGACACAGACCGCCCTTCTTCTTCAGGAAGCCCAGGCTTTGCTGCAGCTTGGGGCTGTCGAGCCGGTCCCTCGGGACCAACAGAACAAGGGGTTTTACTCCCGGTACTTCCTTGTTCTGAAGAAGACGGGCGATCTGCGACCCATCATGGACCTCAGGGTGCTCAACAAATTTCTGGTCAAAGAAAAGTTTTGCATGTTGACCCTGGCATCCCTGTACCCCTTCATCGAGCAGAACGATTGGTTATGCTCTCTGGATCTGAAGGAGGCCTATACTCACATCCCCATTCATCCGGCCTCCTGCCAATTTCTCAGATTCCGGGTGGGAAATCTTCATCTGCAATACCGAGTGTTCCCCTTCGGCTTGGCTTCATCCCCCAGAGTCTTCACCAAGTGCCTAGTAGTGGTAGCCGCTGCACTCAGGAACCATGGCCTCCAGGTGTTCCCATACCTGGACGACTGGCTCATCAAGGATTCCACGTCTCAAGGAGTCACCCTCGCAACTCGGAAGGCAATTTGGTTACTACAGCATCTGGGGTTCGAGATAAACTTCCCAAAATCCCATCTACAGCCTTCCCAGACTCTCCCCTTCATCGGGGCGATTCTGGATACTACCAAACTCCGAGCATTCCTCCCTCCCCCACGCATGGAGGCTCTGCTTCACCTCTGCCACTCAGTGTCCTCTCGCCCTTCCATCCTGGCGAGACAGATGATGGTCCTGCTAGGCCACATGGCCTCTACAGTACACGTGATTCCGTTTGCCAGACTTCACCTCAGGACTCCTCAGTGGACCTTGGCGTCTCAGTGGTCCCAGACGTCCGACCCTCTGACTCAACATATCCAGGTCACTCCTGCTCTATAACAGTCTCTTCGCTGGTGGATGCTATCCTCCAATCTCTCCAGAGGTTTATTGTTTCAAACCCCCCGCCATCAGAAAGTCCTCACGACTGACTCGTCGACTTATGCCTGGGGGGCTCATCTGGACGGCCTCCGCACCCTGGGGTACTGGACCAGCGCAGACCGCCAGTGCCACATCAATCTCCTGGAACTCAGGGCGATCTTCAACGCTCTCCAGACCTTTCAACACCTTCTTCACAACCAGGTTGTCCTCATTCCCACAGGCAGCCAGGTCGCCATGTACTATGTGAACAAGCAGGGAGGCACGGGATCGGCCTCCCTCTGCCAGGAAGCTCTGAAGGTGTGGGAGTGGGTGACTCGCAACAACACCTTCCTCAGAGCGGTCTACATTCAGGGGGCGGACAATGCCTTAGCAGACAACTTGAGCCGTCTCCTTCAACCTCACGAGTGGACTCTCAACTTCACGCCCCTTCATCACATCTTCTCCCTTTGGGGGACGCCGCAGATGGAACTCTTTGCAGCCCCCCACAACTCCAAACTGCCTCACTTCTGCTCCAGGATCTACACCACTCAGCACCTCGAGGCAGATGCATTCCTCCTAGACTGGACGGATCGCTTTCTATATGCGTTTCCTCCATTTCCTCTCATTCAGAAAACTCTGGTCAAGCTGAAGTCAGACCATGCCACCATGATCCTGATTGCCCCACGGTGGCCCAGACAACCCTGGTACTCCCTTCTACTCCAACTCAGCAGCAGGGAGCCATACCTCCTGCCAGTTTTTCCATCTCTGCTTACACAGCATCAGGGATCTCTGCTTCACCCCAACCTGCAGTCTCTACACCTGACAGCTTGGTTCCTCTCAACGTGACCCCCCTACAATTTTCCCAACAAGTGAGGGACGTCCTAGAAGCTTCACGGAAGCCTGCTACTAGGCAATGCTACCACCAGAAATGAACTAGATTCTCTGTTTGGTGTGTCTCTCAGCACCAGGAGCCTCAACACTCCTCCTTGTCTTTGGTTTTGGACTATCTTTTGCACCTGTCTCATTCTGGCCTCAAATCTTCCTCGATACGAGTTCATCTCAGTGCAATCGCTGCTTTCCATCAGCCTCTTCAAGGAAACCTCTATCTGCTCATCCTGTGGTTTCCAGATTCATGAAAGGACTGTTCCATGTCAGTCCTCCCCTCAAACCGCCTCCAGTGGTTTGGGACCTCAATGTTGTTCTTTCACAACTTATGAAGCCTCCATTTGAGCCTCTTCACAAGGCTCACCTGAAGTATCTCACTTGGAAAATGGTATTTCTCATTGGCCTCACTTCTGCCCGAAGAGTCAGTGAGCTACAAGCCTTGGTTGCGGACCCACCTTTTACAGTATTTCATCATGACAAGGTGGTTCTCCGCATGCACCCGAAATTACTTCCTAAAGTTGTCTCAGAATTTCATCTCAACCAATCCATCGTGCTTCCAGTGTTCTTTCCGAAGCCACATTCTCACTCTGGACTGTAAGCGTGCTTTAGCCTTCTATCTAGAACGCACCAAGCCTCACAGAACTGCTCCTCAACTTTTCATCTCCTTTGATCCGAACAAATTGGGACGCCCTGTTTCCAAGCGCACCATCTCGTTTCCAAGCGCACCATCTCTAACTGGATGGCAGCTTGCATCTCACTCTGCTATGCCTTGACAGAAAAATCACAGCCCATAAGTTCAGAGCGATGGCAGCTTCTGTAGCCTTCCTCAGATCAACACCGATTGAGGAGATTTGTAAAGCTGCCACTTGGTCCTCGGTTCATACCTTCACTTCACACTACTGTCTGGATACCTTCTCCAGACGGGATGGACAGTTTGGCCAAACTGTATTGCAAAATTTATTCTCCTAAGTTGCCAACTCTCCCACCATCCCTCTCTGGTTAGCTTGGAGGTCACCCACTAGTGAGAATACCTGCCTGCTTGTCCTGGGATAAAGCAATGTTAATTACCGTAACAGTTGTTATCCAGGGACAGCAGGCAGCTATTCTCACGTCCCACCCACTTCCCCTGGGTTAGCTTCTCTGCTAGCTATCTGAACTGAGGAGACACGCCCTGGTCTGGAAGGCACTTGCGCATGCGCAGTGCGGGCGACTCAAAACTTCGAGTTTTTCTTCAAAGAAGTGTCCGCATCGGGGCTCCGTTGGATCACGTCACCCATTAGTGAGAATAGCTGCTTGCTGTCCCTGGATAACAACTGTTAAGGTAAGTAACATTGCTTATTGGCTCATTTTTTCTTTTTATCTGTTCCTATTAATATAAAGTGCACCATACTTCGTGCTACATTTGTCTATCTAAACTGTTTAGTGCGTCATCATTTCATTTCATATTTAATATAATTCATAAATATTTTAAACTTAGTTCATAAATGATTAAGCAGAAGTTTGGATTAAAATCAGTTTTGGGGTTAGTATATAATAGGGGTGCCCACACTTTTTTGACTCGCGAGCTACTTTTAAAATGACCAAGTCAAAATGATCTACCAACAATAAAATTAAAAACAAAACACAACGCATAGAATTGTTAATTATCATTCCTTGTCCAGGGTTTTTTCAAAGAGGTCAAAGCAGATGACTCTATGCACTGTCACCTCAGTAACAACCATACAAAAATAGACAAATACCCACCCCCCTCCCTTTTTATTAAACCACAATAGCAGTTTTTAGCACAGGGAGCTGCGCTGAATGCCCAGCGCTGCTCTCGACGTTCATAGGCTCCCTGCGCTAAAATCCACTATTGCAGTTTAGTAAAAGGGGACCATATTGTAAAATATAGACAGCAGATATAAATTCAGACACATTTTGATCACTAAATTTAAAATAAAATCATTTTTCCTACCTTGTCTGGTGATTTCATGAGTCTCTGGTTGCACTTTCTTCTTCTGACTGTGCATCCAATCTTTCTTTCAGCCTGTATGCTTCCTCTCCTCCACACCTCATTCCCTCCCCCAACTTTTTCTTCCTCTCTCCCTGACTTTTCTTTCTTTCTCTCTTCATGCCCCCTTTCTTTTTTTCTGTTTCTCTTCTTTCCTTCTGTCTCCCTGCCCTTCCCCAAGCCACTGCCGCTGCCATCGGGGAACAGGACCCAAACCGCTACCAATGGATAACAGGCCCCAAAGCCGACGCCGCCCCATGCTCTCCCTGCTTCGGGCCGACCAGCATTCCTCTCCCCGACGTCAATTCTGCTGTCGGAGAGGAAGTTCTGCCAAGCCAGGCAGCGATTGGCTGGCCTGAACTTCCTCTCCGACAGCAGAATTGACGTCGGGGAGAGGAAGACTGATCGGCCCGATAGATCGCCAAGACAAAGTGAGTCCTGGGTGATCGACTCACTTTGCCTTGGCGAGCTACCCGTCGATCGCGATCGACCTATTGGGCACCCCTGGTATATAATATATAGGTCATAATATAGAATAAAATTGTATAAATTTGCATGTTTGTTAGTCCTAACTTATATGTATTTGTCCGTTGATGCTGCAGAATTAAACTGGGAGGATCCAAAAAAATTAACTCGTTAGCTCTCTAATATGGGAGTTCCCAGGAACTAAGCGAGAGTTGGTCACCCTATCCCCCACAAATGGTTCTGCTGCACTGAGCTCCAAGTATGCCCATATGGATACTTTGGACAAGGAGAAGAATCCTTCCTGTTATTCTGTGATAAGAGCACAAGTGCTTCTTTGCTCTTCTATGTGTGTCTTCCCAAGAGTAGCTCTAAAGTCCCTCTTAGCGAGTCACTTTCAGCTTAGGGTTTTGTTTTTTTTCTTTACCCAGGAAGAGTCGGAGAAGCTTCAGCAGATGATGCAAAATGTAGAATGGCAGAGCCTGCAGACCATGAAGGATTTACTTGAAAGAAGCATTACCATTGACCCAGAAGAACTGGTTGATCTTTTCTTTGATTGCGTAGAGGCAGAGATGAAATTGTATGAATGAAAGCATAAGCTTGACTTTGTGAGAGACTGTGAAAGCCGTATGTGCCATGGCAAGAGTATATACAAGAATCCCACTAAGAATAGAAGGAACACTGAGGTAATCTGCCTATATGAGAGAAGAATGTGATAACCGTGTGGTGCATGCAAGGATAAGATGGAGTGTGTGTAGGAGGAAAATGTTTGAGACATGTGTGGTGAGAGAGTGATAATGAGATGGCATATGTCTGTGTGAGAGTTTGAAAGACCTATTCTGTGTGTGAGATAAACATAAGTGGAGATGAATTTGTCAGAGCAAGCTATAGAGATGGGTGTGAGACAGACACAAGGTGAACTGGGGGTGGTGTGTGAAAAAAAAAGATTGGATTGCTGCAGGATCTATATGAGGAGAGGCAGGGTGAGAAGGATATATGTTTGTGAGAGACGGGCAGCCTTTGCTGGAGAGATTGCATGAGAGAGAGAGGGTTAGATAAGCTATGTGAAAGAGAGAGACAGGATTAAAAACTAATCGTGGAGAAAGGAGGAAAACCCTCAACCAAAGGTTGTATCCTATCCCCAAGTCAGATATCATCTTACTAGAAACAGTAGTGAATGTTGTCATTTCTGCAATTTATTGTACACATTGCTATTCTAATAAAATTCTGAATCATCATGTGAGTATGAAACATAGTGAGACAGGGAATATGTGTGTGGGTGGTGTCTCCTCAGGCCAGGATTGGCAGGTGCAACCAGAATAATTACTGAGCGCAACATGTGTAAGAGAGAGCAATGCGATTGGGTCTGGGCAAGAAAGAAGGTGATGCTGGGTAGGGTGAGTGTGTATGACAGAAAGAGAGAGACAGTGATAGTGGTACTGTATTTACAACAGATTATTTTATAAAGTTCCCACCAGAAATGTGATGATTGGGGCTTGGATTGGCCCAGACTGGTCCCAGTTTAGCTCTGTTGGTCTGCCAAGCGCACCCTGAAGTGACTGGAAATCTATATTTGCTATACAGTTGTATTTCAGTACTCTTCGGTCTAGCCCCTGCATGTGGAATGGACATGTGGTGCTGAGATGTACCCCTCACCATCAGTTTTCAAATCAGCACTTTTCAGCTTGCTGCACTATGTCCTTGAAACAACTTTTCTGATCTTTGTGTCTGGCCATATTTAAATCCAACCTGAAAACCTACATGTCTAAGGGTGTTTTAATTGTTAAACCTTACCACTCTCTGATCAGAGCCTTTATAACAGGGGTGTCCAACCTTTTGGCTTCCCTGGGCCGCACTGGCCGAAAAAAATGTTTCTGGGGCCGCATAAATGCGCAAACGCTGCAGAAAGACAGAGGAGCGAGCCAGCAAGACGGTAAACACCCAGGGGCAGCAGAGGAAAACACTGCATCGCCCTCGACCAGGGCCACACAAAATACTTCACGGGGCCGCATGCGGCCCTTGGGCCACAGGTTGGACACCCCTGCTTTATAATATATACCGTCAATGTTCTGAAGCCTCTTTGTATATCATGACTAGAATGTAAGCTTCATGGAGCAGGGACTCTTAAATGTCTTACACAACTATACAAAGTAGGGTAAATATAGTCAATTACTGATATTCAATTCATTAAAATGCTATACCAAGAATACCATAAGCTTCATTGGGCCTGAATAGCTTCATAACTTAACATCATTAAGAACCTTGAAGATTGATTGAAGGACTCTATTTTAAAGCTTTAGATAGTACCTGTAGCTTTCCCCAGCCTATGATTTTGTTATTAGTAGCACTTTGCACTTTGTATTACATGTTATGTTAGATTTTAAATGTAGATGAAATAAATTTTGTTAGTTTTTAGGATATGAATTGAATTAAAGAAATTAATAAATTAAATATTTAATTAATTTTATGTTATGGGACTCGTAAATGTTTTGCCAAGTACAGTGCTGTATACATCTAATAGCATTATAGAAATGATACCTACTAGTAGCAAAGAAGTCTGAGTACAGGTCAACTTCACCAGGGATGTACACTTCAGAAACTTTTTCTAAGAGCAGTTTGGCATACATTAAGAAGAACTTTTTCGTCAGTTCTGCTTTAGCTGAACAAAAGTGTAAGAAACTTACACCCAGAACAAAGTCATAAAATCTCAGCCTAAAGCAGCCAGGAGTAGTAAAGCAAGTGACTCAAGAACTCGGGTCAGTTAAAAAAAAACAAACAAACTGGTAACAGCAAAAGTTCCCTTTTGGATCATCCCTAACTCTATGATCCAAGTGGAGCTCAAATGTGAGTTTGATTTTTTTTTTAAATTACCATATATACTCGAATATAAGTCAATCCAAGTATAAGACGAAGTACCCTTTTCACTCCCCAAAAAGGAGGAAAAAAGGTTAACTTGAATATAAGAACGGGGGGGCGGTGTTTAATATTCATGTACCCTGCTCCCTCCCCTGCCAGGCTGTGCACTCAGTCCCCCTCACTCCCTGCCAGGCTCTGCACAGCCCCCCTCCCTGCCAGGCTCTCCACCCTGTCCTCCCCACCAGGCTTTGCCCTGTTCCCTGTCCTCCCTCTCTCCTGATGTCCTGCAGGCTTCCATCAGGCCTGCTATGTGATATGGTGGACTGGAACAGGAGGGATCCCTCCTGTCCCAGCAGACTGACAGTTTTTTGTGTTTTGTTTTGTTTTTTTACCTGCCTCCCCCATGCATCTTTTTGAATCCCTGGTGGTCCAGTGGTGTACCGGACAGGAGCAAGCTTTCTGCATTCTTGCCTCATACTGAGCCCTTCCCTGAATGGCCACCTTGAGTTCTTCCAGCTCAGTGGTGCACCGGGCATGAGTGACCTTTTCTTGCTACTGCCTGGCGCTGAGCCGCCAGTTCTCACGAGTCCTGCGAGAACTCAGGATAGCTATTCAGCGAGCAGCTCAGTGCCGGGCAGGAGCAAGGAAAGTTCTCTCATGTCCGGTACACTGCTGGGCCGGGAGAACTCGATGCGACCATTCAGGGAAGAGCTTAGCGCGGGGCAGGAGCATGAAAAACTCACTCCTGCCTGGTATTCTGCTGGACCACCAGGGATTCAAAAAGGTATGCGAGGAGAGGTGGGAGGGCGGTAAAAAAAATTGACAGAATCGGCTGGTACAGGAGGGATCCCAGCCAACCCCACAAGGCCATACAGCAGGCCTGCGGAGGCCTGCAACAAGACAGGGAAGGGGGCAGGTGGGTGATGACCCAAATATAAACTGAGATCCCCATTTTTGGACCTTTTTTTTGGCCCATAAATCTCGGTGTATATACGGTACAAGACAATTACAGGAAGAGGACAGCTGCAAGTCCTTGATGGGAAGGATGACTGGAAAAATGATACTAGGCCTGTGACAGGAAGGGAAGGTGATAGGTAAAGAATGACAGGATGGGGACAAACTTTACCCTTGTGTCATTCTCTAAAAGCATGAGGTGAGCCTTAAAAAAAACACAAAACTGTTCTAACCTAGATGGAACAGTATCTATAAAATGTTAGTATCAATATGTAAAAACTTAACACATCTTAGACAACTGAATTCAGTGATTACAAAAAACTTCAGAACATGCTATTGGATTTTAAATGAAGCACTGTTCAATGACATCATTGGCTGATTGGCAAAAAGAGTCTTATCAGCTAATCAGACTATTGCCATCTGCAGTGTCCTTCTATCATGTGACCAGTTGCTCAAGCATCTTACTGCAACAGATTTATCAATTGTTGCTAGCATCAAGGAACATTTCCAACACTTATTTTCCTGTTCATCTACTATACAGTGTCAGTTCTCTTCCCAGATGTAAAAACAGAAGCAACTGAATTTTTGAGAAGGCTGTATCAAAACCAGATTGAAATGGAAGGCTCTATTTGTGATTTACAAACGACAGTTGTCCAGAATATTGTCCCTTTTTATACTTTTTTAATACAAAGATTTAAATACAAAATAAGTGTTTGAGGTTTCGGCAAATGAGGACAGAGCCCATGAGCAAATGAGGTCTGTGAACATGAAGGAGTGGTACAGGCCTTTGATCAGTCTCAGGTTCCCAGCCAGGGAATATTCACTTCTTTGGTCCTGAGGCTGCTGTTTTAGATGATTGGTTGTTCGTAACAGATTGGGGTAGGATTTTCCCTGGTGGATCTTTCTTGGACAGTAGTGTCTCCCTTCTCATTGTATGGGCCTTCACACTTGCTCTCTTTACAGGCCCAGGGGGTGAGGTGCATTCAGAAACCACAGAAGGTTCAGACTTGAGTTTGTTTGTGGACCCAAGAACTTTTGTTTTGGAGAACTTTACTCCTGCAACTCCTTGTGCACCACTCGTTACAAGATTTGGAACTAGGAGATCTTTCTTGGGCCTTTGATGCTGTTCAGGATTTGGATGAGGAGAATCCAGTGGGGCATTTCTAGGCTGCAGCAGATCAGATAACTCCTCCAGTCGGACCTCGTGTTCCTTCTGTGCATTTCTCCTCCTCCTCGCTGAACGATCCCATAACACTTGATGCAAAAACTCAAAAAACCCTGTAAGAAGAAAAGATGTAAAATGAATCTGGGAGCCTCATGAGTGCTGACAGGAAGCAGGGACTGTCTTTTGCCCATCTGAGAACCCACTTTGGAGCAACCAGCATTCTTTAGCACTCTCCAGACCAGTAGAGGTTAATCTTTACGAATGGGTATATATCCAATCATGACCAGCAGGTGGAGACTGAAAACAAAACTGTGGAATAGTATATAATATATTCCCTTGTCTATTCTCATCAGTCTTCTTTCAGTCTCCAGCAGGTGTTGAGTGAGCTGTACCCATCTCCCTTGGTAGGGCTGTTGGAATTTGTTTAGGGGGTTTCTAGTCCCTGTTTTTGGCTGAACAGAGCTTGGGCGGGCCCTGTTTGGGGGTCCATCCAACCTCGGGGGTGTCAAACCCGGCGGGTCTCGAGCAGAGCCCCTCCCCCCCACATTTTTTTTAGAGGAGCCTCAGCAGTCATACGAGTCCTTACTTAGAGCCCTCAACACAAGGTTAAGGTTCCATGAAGGACAAATTTGGTGCACAGGCAGAAACGATCACTTCAAGAACTTTGAAATATCAGGGTGAGAGGGCAAAGACCCTCCAATTCCTTTAAGGAATTAACCACCAAGCCTTTCTCTAGCCCTTTCTGAAGGAATGAGACGATTGCTGTTTTCAGAGCCTTAACTGGCTCTCTGTTCTGAACACCAGCAACTGTTGCTTATGGAGCGAAGAAAAGTGGCTATGACCACCTCTGAGTATCCTTTTTGCACTAAGGCCATGCGCTCAAGAGCCATGCCTTAAGCCAGGGGTGTCCAATGTCAGTCCTCGAGGGCCGCAATCCAGTCGGGTTTTCAGGATTTCCCCAATGAATATGCATGAAATCTATTAGCATACAATGAAAGCAGTGCATGCAAATAGACCTCATGTATATTCATTGGGGAAATCCTGAAAATCCGACTGGACACCCCTGGACACCCTCGAGGACCGACATTGGACACCCCTGCCTTAAGCTAAGCCTTAAGCATTCTAGATTCTCTAAGTTGACTTGACCCATGAGAGCAATGTCAGATGGAGAGGGAGTATCAGACTCTGGTCTCTTTGCAGCCGAACTAAATCTGCATACCAAGGGCGACATGGCCAATTTGGAGCCAAGAGGATCACCAGACCTCAATGTGTCGCTGTTCTTCAAATAGTTCAGCCTATCATTAACCAAAGTGGGAACACATACAATAGATCCCTGGTGGGTCAAAGTTGTAGAAGAGTGTCAATACTGGTGCTTCCCCGCTCGCACCTTGACCCAAAACACCTCGCCTCTTTGTTAACTCCCCTTTTCTGATAGTCTGTATATTCTTGCTAGCGACTTCGACCAGTTGTATTTTCAAGCCGTACCTTCCGGCAAACTGCCCCATTCAGATTTACCGTGTTCCAATCCAATGTATCTTAGATATCTTGCTCCAAAGCCAAAGTACCTCAGATTCCTGGTCCCAAAGCTTGTTTCTTATATCTTGTTCTAACATATGTATCTTGTTGTAAACACATGTCTCCTGCTGTAAACACTGCACTTTCTCTAGGCACGACTCTCATTGTAAACCGCTTTGAACTTAGGGTATAGCGGTATATAAGAAATAAAATTATTATTATTATTATTATTATCCCACAATGCACTGGGAAGGAGCAGGCCCACCATTCAGAGGAAGGTGGGCCTGCCAGATAGAGGGAGGACCCATCCTGCCATTTACTAAGGTGAGGGGGGTTAGGGGGTCCGGCGGAGTTTAGAGGGGTGTTGGGTACGCATTCGGGGGGGAGGGTTCAGGGGGTGTTCTTCGGCAGGAGGGCTTGGGCTCCCTCCTGCTGATGATCGGTGCGGGGAGGTGTTCTTCGGCAGGAGAGATTGGGCATCTCTCCTGCCAATGATCGCGGGTGTTGGTGGTTTGGGGGGTTTCTGTCTGGCAGGAAGGATAGGGTACCCTTCTGCCATTAATCGCGGGTGTTGGGGGTTCGGGGGGGTTTGTGTCTGCAGGAGAGATTGGGCATCTCTCCTGCTGGTAATTGTGCAGGGGTTGGGGAGGTATGGTTTGTGTCCGGCAGGAGAGATTGGTTACCAGTGTGGGGGGACGGATTGCCTGGGCTGCTAAGCTGATCGTGGCACTGCCAGGAAGGTTAGAAGAGATCGTGGCAGGAGAGATTAGGCATCTCTCCTGCCACAATTGTTACCGGTGCAGCAGCCGCGATCAGCTCAGCAGCCCGATTCAGAACTTATATCTGTTTTAACTTGGTCTAAGTCAAAACATATAAGTTCCGTCTGGCAACCTGTCAAACCTTTTGGTTATGGCTGCCAGACGACTAAGTCTAGGTCAGCCTACCTTCCGCCCTATCCATTCCTCCAAAAACACCCCTTTTCACTCTGGGCGTACAGAGGCAGTGGAAAGGCCTAAACTGATTTTAGATATGTCTAAAACCAGTTTTGATTATCGGTACTTGGACGATCTGTCATTTTGATTGGCCAAGTACCAACTTAGGCCATTTTTTGTACGTTTTTAAAAAATTTTTATGAGCCCCTTACTGTATTTAATAGAGCAAAGATCTGGTCCCACCGATGGAGGCCAGCGTTCGCTATCATGTTGCATCAAGGAGTTGTGGACCACATCTGCACAACTTCATGCTCAAGGCTTTGAGAAACGTTTTAGATAACTGATAATTTGCACTTTTGAGCATTTGGTACGGTGTGAATATTGAAAAGTTTCTTTTGCCTATGAAATGATTTTACCTTTTCTAGTCATGAGTAAGCTTTGGCTTCTGATGGGGTTCTGAGGCTTTATTCATTCTTAATTTGAGGAATGAATCTAAAACACATTCCTATCTTTTTCATTTTTGAAGCTGTTTTTTGTGTATCAATATTGAACAGAGTATCTTTTGAGGCAAGGTGATAGAGATGAGGTACTGGGATAATTTGCAACAAGTGGCAGTTATATTCCCCAAACAGCAAGATAGTAAAGTTAGGAATTTCTATGAAATATTCTACATGCTTCTCTCCTCTCCACTCCTTCCTGCCCTCCATAGTCCTCCCTACCCTCTTCTAACCCCTTCCTCTGTAATGTTGCCTAGAGCTTGTATAGGTATGTGCGACACATAAATGGAAGAAATAAAATAAAAATAGTGATGGGAGTAACTAGCATGGAAGAGATACCCAGCAATCACTATCGGTTCTAAGCAGTTTGTTTAAGGGAGTAATGTGCTCTATTTTGGTTTATGTTTTTATGTTTACAGCTGTTTCAAGATACAACTAGACTGGTTACTTGTTCTTAAAGGTGAGATTGTTACTGCCATTTTTAAAAGGTTTCACTGCCTGCCTGTGCTATGGAGGATCATATTTGATTCTTGTTTGTTGCTGCTTTTTAAAAAATACTTGGTACTTGGCTAATTGCTTATTCCTTAACCTAAGCAAAGTTTTCATGTTTCACAGCAGAATCTTCTGGCGTTACTATTCATGGTGCTATAATTCATTTGGTAGGTATGTATCAGTCTTCTTTCATATTTCAGGCACATTTTCTTTGGAACTCTATCTATAGATGTTCAACTATTTTAGAAAGTACTAAAGCTGTGGTTATTTTCTCTGGCCTTTAGATGAGTTTGATTGCTTTCAGGCATGGACGGACAGACTGGATAGGCCATACGGTCTTACTGCCTTCATTTTGTCTCTATTTTTATTGTATTTAGGTGCATTTGTGTTTTACAAATTGTCTTATTTTTTAATGTTTGAGAATAGCATTAGGATTAATTTTATGTTTTAGAATTGATGTACGGTATATTATTTTATTGTAAATCACTTTGCTGTTTTTATTTGAACAGCAGAATATCAAGAAATAAAATTTAACCTAATAGCCCTTATGTCTATGAAAAACCATTGGGGATAACCTATACAGAGTAGCAGTTACAACCCAAAAACATGGTACTGCTTTACCCAGGTTCGTGGAGGGACACAGGGGAGAGGAGTCTGCAAATTCTCACATGAAGCCAATCTAACCAGTGGACAGTGCACTGCTGAGCCAAATTGATAGGCTATTTTGGTCTTTATATGCCATCAATTAATTAATTGTTTACTACAAATTATTTGTCTTGCTTGTGCTTAAACTAAATAGATTCACAAAGTAGGAACACCCTGTTCTGTGTCTTTATAGTGCTCATATGTAGGTCTAGTAGTGCTATAGAACTGCTTAAAAGTAGTAAAGTAGAGGCCGACCAAAACCAGATTTTTCAGTTTCAGATGAAATTGAATCTGCAGCTGAAATTCACAAAACTTGGTTTTGGCTGAAACAGAAGACATAACAGGCCTGGTCCGAAGAGCAGCCACTCTCTCTCCGCTGCTTACCTTAAACTCAGGTGCAGGAGAGATCTCCAGTTGCTCCTGCTGCTTTCACTGTCAAACTGTCACTGTCTTCAGCAGTAGTCTTGTCAGCCATTTTGACAGTAGAGACAGCAGAAGCAACTGGGGATCACTTCTACCTCAAGTAAGACTACCTGTGGAGAAGGGGTAAGGGAGAGACAGACAGACAGCTCCTCTGGGGAGGGACATTGTCCAGAATTTTGGATTCAGCTGAAAATGAAATAAGGCCAAATATGCATTTTGGGCTAGTTTCAGTGCCAAAACTGAAATTTGGGCAGCCTCTAGGGTAAAGAAAGGACAGCCTAAGCTTTTCATTGTTCTCTTTGGAAAATTGCAATGAGATACAGGGACTTGATGCTATGAGTGGAAGAAATATGAACTGGGAGAACAGCTATTGTTTAGTATAGTTTTAATTCTGATAAAACTAAGTACAATCAAAAATCAAGCTTAATAATAATAGTGCAAGCAACATATAATCCAGTGACTAAAATATACAAGTATAAGGCAATTGTACCTTTGTTTGTATTTAATGGTGTAGGGACTTCTGTAAAGTCATGGTCATCACTATCGGAGTTGCTATTGTTCTTGACCATCTGCTCTTCATTCCCTTTGCATGGAACAGGCTCCCCATCTAATTCCTTCAGGAGGGGTAGGGTCTGTACCACCAGCTCCCTGAAAGAAAGTTATCTGTTACCCAGCACATCCAAACAGAAAGGGGAGAAGCTTGCGTTTGGGGGTGGGTAGTTAATGCTTCTCTTTTCTTTTCTAAAAGACTTCACAAAGCTGCCACTAGTTTCTCAGCCAAAATGGCAATCTTTGTTTCTCAACGTGCCTAGTGTTTCTCTCACAAATGCATGCTGCTCGAGGAGCGCAGAGAGAGGGGGGACATGATCGAGACGTTCAAGTATCTTACGGGCCGCATCGAGGCGGAGGAAGATATCTTCTTTTTCAAGGGTCCCACGACAACAAGAGGGCATCCGTTGAAAATCAGGGGCGGGAAACTACGAGGTGACACCAGGAAATTCTTTTTCACTGAAAGAGTGGTTGATCGCTGGAATAGTCTTCCACTACAGGTGATTGAGGCCAGCAGCGTGCCTGATTTTAAGGCCAAATGGGATCGGCACATGGGATCTATTCACAGGGCAAAGGTAGGGGAGGGACATTAAGGTGGGCAGACTAGATGGGCCGTGGGCCCTTATCTGCCGTCTATTTCTATGTTTCTATGTGTGACTCAGAGGCCAGTGCTCAAAGCTGCATGCAGATGGTTTCATGATACAACAGTAATGCAAAAATCTAGCTCAGCGATGCTTTAAGAAAATCATATTTAAATTATATGTGTGGCTGATTGATGCTATTAAAAAGAAAGTGGAGGGAGGAATGTGTCTGACACA
This sequence comes from Geotrypetes seraphini, assembly GCF_902459505.1. Lineage (NCBI taxonomy): Eukaryota > Metazoa > Chordata > Amphibia > Gymnophiona > Dermophiidae > Geotrypetes > Geotrypetes seraphini. The sequence goes on along the minus strand of NC_047096.1, from coordinate 79,080,022 downwards.
TGCACACAAAGTGTTTGTGGTAAGCATGGCTCTTGTGAGCGTGCACAGACAAAAATGGAAGTGTCAGGGTTCATCAGTACTTTTTCTTTAGCATCTAAATAGCCTCACAAATATTACTAGCATGGAATTTTTGCAAGGTTCATACTTGGATGCGGATGTGTGCTTTTACTTTTGGTTTTGCTGACATGCACGCATGTTTGTTCTTTAAAACTTGCAGGAACTTCTGCTTGTTAAAGAAGACAAAACGAACAGTTCAATGTAACAAACTGACAAGAAATCCTTTCCTCACAACCTTCTATGCTACCCCTGATCTGGCGAAAACTTTTCAGTGTTACAGGCCATTGTTTCATCTGTGCATGCCAGTGCTTCCGTATGTGCACTGCAGAGCAGTACTTATTGATCTCATTGTCATACATTTCAGTGTAATCTTTACTATGCACTTTAACACAGGCGCTCAAGCCCTTTGAGCATCTGGGGCACAATAGCATGTGCAAATCTGATAACTGTATGTTAACACTGATGGTAGTTTTGAGCATTGCCCCCTCTGTGTCTGCATACTATAGTCCTAGCTAGGGGTTTTTCACCTGTAGCCTTTGTGTTTCGTGCACTCATTTCCTAATAGATGAAGGATAAAGAGACTTGGAGGTAGTTCATCTGCACAAAATATAAAAGTGGGTAAAGGTTGGTCAGTAGCAATTATTTCATCAGAGAAAGAAAGCTCTGGGGGATTCTCAGAAACAGGGTGGATCCCATCTGCCACATATTCCTGAGGGACTCTAACCAACAGGTTAAAGCCTCATCTGACATGAAAATCCCTGAGAGGTCCTCACAAGATAGAATCCTATCTAACACACAGATTCCTGAGGGGCCTTCTTATACAGAATGGATCACCATCTATCACACATCTCAATAAGGCCTTATATTTATTGATTGGAATTTATTCAGTGGCGTACCAAGGGGGGGGGGCGGGGGCGGTCCACCCCGGGTGCAGCCTTAGGGGGGGTGCACAGCCGGACAGGTCCGGAAAATTCCTGGGCTGCGACGACACTAGCGGCATCGGCGCCCCCCCCCTCCGCGACGGCACTCAACAGCATAGGCGCCTCTCCTCCGCGACGGCACTCAGTGGCATCGGCGCCCCCCTTGCCCCACGACAGCACTCAAGTTCGGCCTCCTTCTCCCGGCATCAGCAGAACTTCAGATCGGCAGCAGGTGCTCAGTCAAAAGCTTCCCCTGACTCAGCTTCCTGTTTCCGCCCAGGCAGTTCAGTCAGGGGAAGCTTTTGACTGAGCACCTGTTGCCGATCTAAAGTTCTGCTGATGCCGGGAGAAGGAGGCCAAACTTGAGTGCTGTCACGGGGCAGGGGGGGCACCGATGCTGCTGAGTGCCATCACGGAGGGGGGGCACCAATGCCACTAAGTGCCGTCATGGAGGGGGGGGGGCCTTGCCGATCTTGTGTCCAAAATCGGAAAGGTGAGAAAGGGAGAAAGATGGGCCTGTGGTGGATGGAGAGTTTGAGAGAAGGGGCAGATGATGGACGTGGGGAGAGAGAAGAGGGCAGATGATGGAAGGAGGGGGGAAAGAGAGAGAAGGGGCAGATGTTGGAAGTGGAAAGAAGGGGGAGAGAGAAGAGGGCAAATGATGGAAGTGGGGGGGAAGAGAGAGAAGGGGCATATGATGGAAGTGGAGAGAAGGGGGAGACAGAAGAGGGCAGATGATGGAAGTGGAGGAAAGAGAGAGTAGGAGCAGATGATGGAAGTGGGGAGAAGGGGCAGATGATGGAAGTGGGTAGAGAGAAGAGGGCAGATGATGGAAGGAGGGGGGAGAGAGAAGAGGCAGATGATGGAAGTGGAGAGAAGGGGGAGAGAGAAGATGGCAGATGATGGAAGTGGGAGGAAAGAGAGAAGGGGCAGATGATGGAAGTGGGGACAAGGGGCAGATGATGGAAGTGGGGAGAGAGAAGAGGGCAGATGATGGAAGGAGGGGGAAAAAGAGAGAATGGGCAGATGATGGAAGTGGAGAGAAGGGGGAGAGAGAGAAGAGGGCAGATGATGGAACTGGGGGGGAAGAGAGAGAAGGGGCAGATGATGGAAGTGGGAGGAAAGAGAGAAGGGGCAGATGATGGAAGTGGGGACAAGGGGCAGATGATGGAAGTGGGGAGAGAGAAGAGGGCAGATGATGGAAGGAGGGGGAAAGAGAGAGAATGGGCAGATGATGGAAGTGGAGAGAATGGGGAGAGAGAAGAGGGCAGATGATGGAAGTGGAGAGAAGGGGGAGAGAGAGAAGAGGGCAGATGATGGAACTGGGGGGGAAGAGAGAGAAGGGGCAGATGATGGAAGTGGGAGGAAAGAGAGAAGGGGCAGATGATGGAAGTGGGGACAAGGGGCAGATGATGGAAGTGGGGAGAGAGAAGAGGGCAGATGATGGAAGGAGGGGGAAAGAGAGAGAATGGGCAGATGATGGAAGTGGAGAGAATGGGGAGAGAGAAGAAGGCAGATGATGGAAGTGGAGAGAAGGGGGAGAGAGAGAAGAGGGCAGATGATGGAACTGGGGGGAAGAGAGAGAAGGGGCAGATGATGGAAGTGGTGAGAAGGGGCAGATGATGGAAGTGGGGAGAAGGGGAAGATGATGGAAGTGGGGAGAGAGAAGAGGGCAGATGATGGAAGTGGGGGAAAGAGAGAGAAGGGGCAGATGATGGAAGTTGAGAGAAGGGAGAGAGAGAAGAGGGCAGATATGGAAGGAGGGGATAAATAAAAGGAGGGCACATGATGGGGAAAAAGGATTGAATTAGGGAAATACTGGAGGGGGTAAGGGAAAGAGGTGGCGAGCTGTGGGTAGACAGTAAAAAAGGAAATTGATGAGAGGGTAGTAAGAATGTAATCTAGATGGATGCAGAAAATAAACTGAAAAGGAAAATGAGGGAAGAAAGGGATTGCAGAAGAGAGGTGTGGGAGAGGGTATGAGAGGAGAGAGATGCCAGACCAATGGGGGTGAAAGGAGAGATGGAAGGGGGAGGCATACAGTTTCTGGAAGGGGCATAGAAGGAGAGAAAATGCCATATAGGGGCAGAGAGATGGCAGTGGATGGAAGGAAGAGAGTAACAAGAAGATGAGGAAAGCAGAAACCAGAGAAGACAAAGGTAGAACAAAAATTTTCTATTTATTTATTGCTTTAGGAGACATGTGTCACTGTTTCTGTGGTGTTGCATTGTATGCAGAGTCCAGCTTCTTGCTGGTTCAATTTAACCTTTGTCTATGTATTTCTATTTTATCCCCCCTTTTACAAAACTGTGGAGCGTTTTTTAGCGCCAGCCGTGATGGTAGCAGCTCTGATGCTCAGAATTCTATGAGCGTCAGAGCTGTTACCACCATGGCTAAAATCCACACTACAGTTTTGTAAAAGGGGGAGGGGTTAGTTTGTGATGACATATTCCATACTAGGTGAAGGTATTTTCTGTGTTCTGTGTGTTCGAAAGACATGGTTTTCTGTTAGGGTTGATGGTGTAGGATTGATCTGTACTAGTCTGGCTTGTTTAGTTTTACAGTGGGTGTAATGATGTTGTACTGCTCACTGCATATATAAGATGCTGCCTTTTCCTAGGTACTCATGTGTGACGTATGGCTTGTTACTAAAAATCATGTTTTTCGTACAGATGGGGGGGCACCAAAATATGATGGCCCCGGGTGTCATATACGCTAGGTACGCCACTGAATTTATTAACTGCCTTTATGAAGAGATTAACCCAAGATAGTATACATCAGGTACAGTTTAAAATATAGGATGGATGCCCACTCTTGAAGGTCTGTCATATATAGGATAGAGTTCAATTTATCACAAAGATCCCCAAGTGGACTTCATTTATAATAATTATTATTACATTATAGGATGGATCCCCATTCAACACTGAGATCCTGGGCTTTCATTGATAACATGTCCTTTTTAGCACTGGTACCTGGCTCTAGTTTCTCAATTTGGTTAGAAGACAAATCCAGGAATTGCAGACGCCATAAGGATGTCAGGTTCTCCATCTTACTGATTTTATTTCTAGCAAGCGTCAGAAAACTGAAATCAAGAAGGAGAAATTAGATCTTGCCTGTTAATTTTCTTTCCTTGGGCCCTGCCAGACCAGTCCAAACATGGACTTTTGCTGTCTTGCCAGCACATAGAGACTGAACTACTGGTTTGATGACATCACCCTAGGGTCCTATGCAGTTCACAACCAGCCAATATTTCTGTAACAAAACAATATAAGCATTGTATTTCACCAAACAAGAGGATGTGATAAGCAGGAGCACGCTACAGGGCTTCAAAGAAGCTTTGGATAGGTACTTGGAGGACAAAGGGATAGAAGGGTATAGATAAGAATAGAGGTAGATTATAGGGATAGGTTTAAATGGTAAGCTATAAAATTAGTCAGGGACCACTGCTCAGGCAATGGGCCTGATGGGCCGCCGCGGGTGCGGACCGCTGAGCGGGATGGACCTATGGTCTGCCTCAGTGGAGGCAACTCTTATGTTCTTATGTAACTAAGAACCACCAAATTAATTCAACAAACTAATCCTAGAGCCTAACAGGATAAACACTTTTAGCTCCCCAACCTGAAGCAGTTTGCTTATCCTTGCAAGGCTTGCAGGCTACAGGAATGTTCTGGAGGGCCTTGAAAAACAAACAGGTGATATCTAATTCCTCCTTTTTGACTTCCATACCAGTCCAGATGCATGTGAAGTACCAAACAGTATCTACCAAGGGAGGGACCTAGATAAGCCTGCTTCAGTATGCTTGACTCAAAAGCTGTGGTCTAAGCCTACACATTCCAGTCTGTGGTAGCAAACAAAAGAATTCAGAGACAACCAACTGACTTAATTATTCTGTGGTAGAACCAGGCTCTTCTATGCCCAAGATAAACCTGTATCCTAATCAAGTGCACTTTCAGAACTGTAGGCACAGCCCATCCCTGAATGTATGCCAAAGCCATGGTCTCCTTAATCTGGCAGGCTATCATCACTTTCAGTGCTGCCTCTCCTTTTCTGGGATCTGTTAACTCTATGAACAGATGATCTGAGTACTAGAACTCCTTGGCTCTCTTTTTGTAGCATTGCTAGACCTACTGCATATTCAACTAATAAAGACTTCTTGCAAATTTCAGTCTTCTTGCAGTCTCCAGTCTTCCAAAACATTGGAAGAGATATTGACTGGTTAACATAATTGGGAACAGTACTTTTGGCAAAAAGGACGCAGAAGTCATATCCTTTCCTCTGATATCACCTGGAAGAGCTTTCATAAGAAATGGCCTGTAACGCCCAAGATCTTTCTGGCTGAACAGATTGCCATGAGGAACACTATCTTCAGCATTATGTCCTTAAGAGATGCCTCTCAAACAGGGTCAAAGAGCACTTTAATGCCAAGAAAACAAGGCTTAGGTTCCATGGAGGTACTACTAGTGAATAGTGTGTGTGTGTGTGTGTGGGGGGGGGGGGGGGGACTGGCCACCTCAGATGCTTCACCCTTTCAAAAACTGACCAAGATCTGGGGGAGCTACCAAGAGATGGCCCAGCACCAGCCCTCTGTAACACACAATAGTCACTGTCTGCTCTCACAGAGAACTTAGGGCCAAACCCTTGTCCAGGCAATACTGGAGAAAATCATGTCTGACAGAGGAGATCGAAAGGGACTAATATGGCACTGTGGCTCAAAAGTCCTCCACACTCTTGACAAATGATAGAGAAGTTGACCTCTTCCTAGAAAGCTACAGAGTTAATATTACCCGAATGGCATATCCTCTCTTATTCTCTTAAGAACATAAGAATTGCCATACTGGGACAGACCGAAGGTCTTGAAAGCCAGGCTTTATGTCAAAATGGAGAGACAGGTCTGGTGTTTGAATCGAAAACTGAAACAGAAGGGCTTGCATCTTTGGGAGTGATATGGATCTCCTACTTTTAACCCCAATACCATGGTAAAGAGGAGCCCTGAGCAATGCTCCACTCTGAATCATCCTGCCTACTTAGGACCACTCAGTAGAATCTTGTAAAGGTATGGAGAGTAGACCAGATTTGTTCGGTTGGCACTGCCCTGGTCTCTGCCCAGGAAGCAACCACACTTCTAATCGAATGAGGTTTGAGAGAAATAGGTGGCTGTTTGCCACAAGCAATGTACGTTGGCGAGATTGCCCTATGAATCCATCTGGCAATAGATGCCTTGTAAGCTCGCTGTCCTCATCTTGACTGACTGGTTAGAACAAAAAGATGATTGGAAAGTCGACAGTCAGTGAAGTAAAACTCTCTATATGTCCAGTCTCTGCAATATTTTATCTTGCTTGGCCGAACCCATAGCCTGAAAAGGTGGGTAGATGGGCTTCTTGGTTGATGTGAAAAGCTGAAACAACCTTTGGTAGAAAGACAATTCCTGCTCTGTGATCCTGAGGTATGGGTCTCTGCATTAGAGTGCCTGCAATTCCGGGACCATTCTTGCTGAGACTACTGCCACCAGAAACACTGTCTTCACCATCCACAATGGACACTTCTTGAAGGAGCTTGTATGGAGACCTACAAAGTCTGTTCAGGATAATGTTAAGATTCCATAATCAAAAGGGCTGGCATAACAATCTGAGAGCCCCCTTTAAAAAAACAGGTAACATCTGAGTGAGATGCCAGCAGACCCTTTCCCACTCAAGCTTGGAAACATGAGAGGCCTGCCACCTGTACTCAGAGAAGTCACTGCCAGGCCTTTCTCTAGTTCAGCCTATAGAAATGCAAGGATCACCGGAATTTGAGTCTCAAAAGACTCCACATTATCTTTGGTGCATCAGAGTTGAAAAGCCTTCCAGGCCTTAGCATAGGTTGCAACAGTTGAAGGCTTTTTAGCTCGGAAAGTAGAAATTACTACCTCCGACTATCCTCTACATACTAAGGCTGAGCGCTCAATAGCCATGCTGTAAGACCAAAGTGATCTGGTTCTCCATGTGAATTGGAACCTGACTGAGTAGCCCTGTATGAACCAGTAGCTTGTTATAGCTGTCCCGTTGGAGCTGTACTAGATCCACATACCATAGCTGACAAGGCCAATCTGAAGCTAGTAGGATCACAAGCCCCGGTTGAGATATGAATCTGCAAATGACCAGGCCCACCATAGACCACGATGGAAACACATAATGTAGCCTCTTCCACGGCCAGGGCTGAACCAATGCGTCCAACCTTTCACCTCCTGATTTGTCTCTTTGACTGTAGAAGTGATGCACCTTCTTGCTTTTGGCTGAAGCCATAAAGTCCAGTACTGGACTTCCCTAGCGTTGCACAATGAAGTTGAATGTTCTTCAAGACAGACCATTCTCCTAGGTCTAGAGTGTACAGGCTGAGAACATCAGCCTGCATGTTTTCCACCCCTGCTACATGGGCTGCAGGGAGCACCTGAAAGTGAACTTCCACCTACCTGAACAATGCTTCCAGATGCAATGGAGCACTCTAGGTGACTCCTTGTCTGTTCATATATGCTACCATGGTGGCATTGCCAAGAACACTCGGCTTTATCGTCCAGATCTTTTCCCAACAACTTTAATGCTAACTGAATGGCTTGCAGTTCCAGGCAATTGATGGGCCATTTTCTCTGATGGAGAGACCATCGGCCATGTACCAGATGCCACAATAGGCCCCCCAGCCTCACAGGCTGATATCAGTTGTTAGGATCACCCATTAGGAGATTCGAAGAGGAACACCCTTTGATAAGGAGTCTACTCAGAGTCACCATTGCAAACTGTTCCTCGCTTCCACTGTCCAGGGAAGCTGCATGTGGAGGGAATGATGCTGCGGGGAGAGGAGGGAACACTCTCGCCCAGGGAACAACATCCAGGTTGGCTGCCATCAAGCCCAGGACCTGAAGGTAATGCCACACAGGGAAGTTTTGAATCACTAGGAGACCTGCAGTCTGCTTCCGCAGCCTTTCACCATTGGGTTGGTTCTAGATAACTCTGCCTGAAGTTGACTATCCAACCCAGATCCCGTAGATCTACAACTTGCTGCACCGCCTGCTTTCCCTCCAACTTTGAACAGGCCACTGACCAGCCAATCATCGAAGTTTGGGAGCACCTGGATTCCCACCCTACGGAGGTGAGCTGTGACCACTACCATCACCTTGGTGAAGGTGTGCAGAGCCACTGCCCACCCGAAGAGTAGAGCTGCAAACTGGAAATGTCTTTGCAGGGCATGAAATCTCAGGTATCTCCTGTGGGCTGGGAAAATTGGAATATGAAGGTATACCTCCATCAGATCTAGGGAGGCTAAGAATTGGCCCTGTACCACCACCGTAATTACTGACCATACCGACTCCATGTAGAAGTGCAGTACTTTCAGGGCCCCATTTACAGATTTTAGGTCCAGAATCAGGCTCGTCTTTGATGCCTTTTTTGGGCACTATGAAGTATATGGAGTATCTGCCAGAGCCCGATCCTTCATCAGGGACTGGTTCTCTGGTGTGAATGTCTAGTAGTCTTTGCAATGTCGCTCGGACCCTGGCCTCCTTTCCCAGCCAACTGGCTGAAGAATCCACAAACAGAACTGGGAGAGAGCAATAGAATTTGATCTTGTGACCTTCCCAAATAAGAACTAGACCCAGCAGTCCAATGGAAATTTGCTTCCATGCCCTCCAGAACACTGGCAGCCTCCTGCCCATGTGTGGGAGTGACTAAACAACTGCTGAAAATACAGAGCCATAGGGTAACCCTTAGACATAGTCTTGGTTACCCTAAGGGAGCCTTAATGTCCAGGTGCAGGTAAAAAATGTAGTCTGAGCATGTATGCCACCCATGACCGTGTGCTGTGAAAGTTCCAGCTTCAATTCTCTGAGCGTATCTATAATGTGAGGCATGATGACAGACTTGAATTTACAGAGGTAAATTCTCCCTGGCAGTGGCATAGCGAAGGTAGGAGGTGCCCAGGGTGGTGGCCCTCTCCACTGCGTGAGCACCTTCCCTTCCCCTGTACCTCTTTAACTCTTCTACTCACTTTGCTGTACTAGTGCCTGCCTTTGGAAAGTTTTGGCAAATGGCTGAATACTATCAACTCACACATCAAGTTTACCATGGCATTTGATAAGAGAGAAGATGGAATTTTTAGACATGGTAGTATATAAAGATCATAATAAGCTAAAAACCACAGTATATCGTAAACCAGTAGAAAGGAACACATTGTTGTGCTTTTACAGCCACCATCCACAAAAACTGAAGCTCAATCTCCCTGTGGGACAATTTGTCCACCTGAGACGTTTGTGCACTGATGAAGATGAATTCTTAAAACAGTCTAAGATATTGGAGAATAGAATAGCTTGCAGAGGCTACCCTAAGAAATGTGTGAAAAAAGCTTTTATCAGAGCAAAATATGCCAAAATTACTTCTCCAGGATCGACCTCAGATGGCAGAAGATAAGATAGTATGTGTATTTCCATACTATGATTTATCTTATAGCTTAATTAAAAGCTTGTGACAACATTGGCATATATACTCCAATTGATATCTACTTTTGAGGAAGAATTTCCTATGATCGCCTTCAACAGAGGACAGAATTTAGGGGAGCGCCTTTTCAAGTATAGGTATGAGGAAGCCAGTTATGATCAAGAGGATGGCAATCATGTCAGATGCGGCCGTTGTCAATGGTGCACAAAAACTATTGAGGGCTATATGTGGAATCCTCCCAACAGAGACATCAAGATTAAAGCTCATATGCTAACCACATGCAGATCTCATAATGTAGTTTATGCTATCACATGCCCATGCGGGCTCATATAAGTGGGGAGAAGTAGTAGACCAGTGCAAATTAGACTAAATGAACACAAGTCACGTATAGCTACAGAGAGCATCCAGGCTCCTCTAGTCCAGCACTGGATGGAAAAAGCTCACACCATAGATGATTTAAGATGGAGGGTCATAGATTGTATAAAAGAAGGATGGGAGGGTGGTTATATTGAGAACAGATTAAATTTCAAAGAACAACGCTGGATATACACTCTGAATACGGTGCATCCAGGAGAATTAAATTTAGAAATAGAATGGATGACACTAGTTTAGGCTCCTCCCACTGAACTGATGTCATCAGTGAGGTAATTAATGAGTCACCTGATTTAAACAGAACTAAAAAATGCCGTGGCCATCTTTACATAGAAGAACACACGTCGGGATGCTGTGGAGCAAAACAAAAGGGGTAATTTTACTTCTAAAACTAGAACTGCTAAGATAATGAAGGATTAGTTTAAAGTTGTAGAACAATGAAACTTTACCAACTCTTGCCTCTTATTTGTAGGGGACCCGTTCTTGAAAAAGCCTTTGGGCGAAACTGGTTGAACATCTATACGGGGAGCAAAACTCAAACAGATGGTTCTGGAGCCCACCAGGGATCAGGCGATTCTCGACCTGATACTCACCATTGGAGATAGCGTCACAGATGTTTCGGTAGGCGAGGCGTTGGCCTCCAGCGACCACAGAATGGTGTGGTTTCACCTCAGGAAGGGTTCCACGAGGTCGAACACGTCAACAAAGGTCCTTAACTTTAAGGGCACTGACTTCAAGAGCATGGGAAATTTTGTCTATGAGGCGCTGCAAACCCAAGACACAACAGATGATGTGGAGGTCATGTGGTCAGCTTTAAAATCTACCCTACAGGAGGCAACCAACCTTTTTATAAGGTCTGTGAGTAAACGGCGGAGAAATAACAAACCCCAATGGTTCTCTGCAGAGATCTCAGAACTCATAAAACAGAAGAAAAGAGCATTTGTATCCCACAAACTATCACATCGACCAGAAGACAAAGAAGCTTATCTAGAAAAATCTAGAACTGTCAAAACGGCGGTCAGATACGCCAAACTCAGGATGGAAGAAGATTTAGCTAGGAATATTAAAAAAGGGGATAAATCCTTCTTCAGGTATGTTAGTGATAGAAAGAGGAATACAGACGGGATAGTGCGCCTAAGGAAACCTGACGGCAACTTTGCAGAATCGGACCCCGATAAAGCCGACCTACTGAACAAATACTTCTGCTCGGTATTTACCTGTGAGGCACCAGGATCCGGCCCACAGCTGCAAACAAGAGAGAGCTCAGAAGACCCGTTCAGGAATTTTGAATTTTCCACCAGCAGCATCTACCAAGAATTATCAAGGCTCAAAGTGCATAAAGCCATGGGACCAGATAATTTGCACCCCAGAGTGCTTAGGGAATTGAGAGATGTCCTGGCAGAACCATTAGCATCTGGGGTCATTAGAATCTTTCCCTGGGCACGGGAAAAGTTCCACTAGACTGGAAAACAGCTAATGTCATTCCGCTCCACAAAAAGGGATGCAGGTTAGACACTGCAAATTACAGACCGGTAAGTCTCACGTCAATAGTGTGCAAGCTTATGGAAACATTGATTAAACACAAATTAGACACGGTTATGGATGACGAGAGACTGAGGGATCCACACCAGCATGGATTTACTAAGGGGAGATCCTGCCAATCCAACTTGATCAGCTTCTTCGATGGGGTAACAAAAGAACTGGATAAAGGAGAGTCCCTGGATGTGTTGTATCTGGACTTCAGCAAGGCTTTTGACAGCGTCCCACACCGTAGACTTTTGAACAAGATGAGTTCATTAGGGCTAGGAGAAATATTAACTGCATGGGTTAAAGACTGGCTCAGTGGTAGACATCAGAGGGTGGTGGTAAACGGTACCCCCTCTGAAAAGTCGGAAGTGCACAGCGGAAGTGCACAGTGGAGTGCCGCAGGGCTCGGTCCTGGGCCCAATCCTTTTTAATATCTTCATACAAGATCTGCCTCAGGGACTTTGAGGGAAAATTGCATTATTTGCCGATGATGCTAAATTGTGCAACATAGTGAGCGGAGATACCAACATAGTGAGCGGAGATACCATGCCCGACGCTATGACACAGGACATACTTGTTCTGGAACACTGGTCTACTCTTTGGCAGCTGAATTTCAATGCCAAAAAGTGTAAGATAATGCATCTTGGTGGCAGAAACCCATGCAAAACCTACACTCTGAATGGTGAGACCTTAACCAGAACTGTGGCAGAACGAGACCTGGGAGTAATCATTAGTGAAGATATGAAGGCAGCCAATCAGGTGGAGAAAGCCTCATCTAAAGCTAGACAAATGCTGGGTTGCATCCGGAGAAGCTTTGTCAGCCGAAGGCCCGAGGTGGTGATGCCGCTGTACAGGTCCATGGTGAGACCACATCTGGAGTACTGTGTACAGTTTTGGAGGCCACACTATTGGAAGGATGTGCTAAGAATGGAATCGGTTCAACGATTGGCCACCAAGATGGTCTCAGGGCTGTCCCTTATGAAGAACGACTAGGTAGGTTGCACCTTTACTCTCTCGAGGAACGCAGAGAGAGGGGTGACATGATAGAGACGTTCAAATACGTTACTGGCCGCATTGAGGTGGAAGAAGATATCTTCTTCCTTACAGGCCCTACGGCGATAAGGGGGCATCCGCTGAAAATCAGGGGAGGGAGATTCCATGGTGACACTAGGAAGTACTTCTTCACCGAAAGAGTGGTCGACCGTTGGAATAATCTTCCACTTCAGGTAGTTGAGGCCAGTAACGTGACTGATTTTAAGATCAAATGGGATCAACACATGGGCTCACTTCAAAGAGGAACTTAGAGGGGAGGGTTATTTGAGTGGGCAGACTTGTTGGGCCGTAGGCCCTTTTCTGCCGTCATATTCTATGTTTCTATGTTTCCCGAGGTTCAAAAAAAGAATGAAGAAATAGCTAAAGCTAAGAACAAAAGTTTTAAAGTTGTATAAGAAAAGCTTATTGACTTGCACAAAACATAGAGTATAGAGCACAAGCACTTTAAAAAAAACTAAGGTCTGATGATGAATAAAAGCCAGAAAGAGAAACAAGCCTTCAAATAATTTGGCTGGTGGTTGGCTGGAACTGAAGACCATAGAGGCACTTAGAAATGTACTAGCCGAAAAAAAGATTGCTTAGAAATTAGGCACTTTGAAGTTTATTATATGCCATTGTGGATTGCTGTTTGTCTGTCATACAAAATCCAAACTGCTTTCTGTACCAGCATTAAGATGAATTTGATGTGCCACCTTGTACAGACAGTGAGCTTCCCAATCGCACAAGCTCATGAGGCTCATGTTTGTTGTTGCCAGAGTCTACTCTGGTGCATCCAGGTACACTCTTTGTAACAGGTTGATTTTCTGTAACCACCAAGTCAGACTGGACCTTGGAGGAGCAAGGATACTTTTAAATTCTATGTCTGGGCTAACCAAAGGGACCTCTGTCTCCAGATTCTTGGGTATTTGGCAGTATCGTAGTAGTACAGGTCAAAGTGATTCTAACTTCCCAAAGAGGAAGATCTCAGGCTGTCCTCTGTTACATTTATTTCAGACTGTATCCAGATTCCACAGTCTGACCTTACCTATTATCTTCTGGACAGTGAGAAATAACAGCTAGTTGCAGACTACTGAATGCTATATAGGGTGAGATTATTATACCAGTGGTTCTTAGTCTTCATTTTCTGGTAGGAATGTAAACTCATGTATGTGGTCTGGAAAGACCAAGAGGAAGATAAATCACAATGCCTAAAGTCACCAGAAACAAAAAAATGTGGTTTTAATGAATTGTTAAGAGCAAACAATTTGTAATACAACAGTCTAAACCCCATTCTTTTATGTAAGAAAAAAGTTACATTTTTTTTGTTTTTAAATAATTTATATTCTGCATATCCTACAAGTCTATGCAGATTACAAATTATTCAGGTACTCAAGCATTTTTCCCTGTCCTGGCGGGCTCCCACTCTAATTAATGTACCTGGGGCAATGGGGATTAAGTGACTTGCCTAGGGTCACAAGGAGCAGTATGGGATTTGAACCCACAACCTCAGGGTACCAAGGCTGTAGCTCTAACCACTGCACCACACACTCCTAGTTCAAATGTTACTTTTTCATATTGACCCATGACATGAAAACATGGCCATTCTTAATGTCATCTTCTCCCAGAGATGGTAACATATGAACAGTTAATTTGCTGTGTGACACACCAGAATATGATAATTATTGTAATGTAATATTATTTGCATTTATGTAGTGCTAATAGGCACATTCAACACTTTACAGATACTAGATAACAGAAAATTCCTGCATCTCAAAACTAGCAATCTAATATAGACAGATCTTTAAGTAAAGCAGTGGGCTAACTGCATGGAACAAGGCCTACTAAGAGCCCATGATCAGGGAAAAGATGCCATGTGTGAACCTGAGCAGGTTTAAGCTTAACAGCAGTCTCAAAGAGGTATACTTTCAGGCTGGATGTCAATCTTGCATACAAGTTCAGGGAGGCTATTCCAAGTTATTGGTGCAGCAAAGCAAGAGCATGGGTACCGGAGAAGAGCATGGATAGAAGGAGCTTGCCTGATGAGCAAAGTGAGAAGAGGGTTAGCAAGAGAAATGAGAGAGGAAAGCTAATGAGTGAATACATTTTTAGGCAAGGACAAATTGTAGAATTGTTAAGGGGAGCCCTAAAGTTACATAACATTAGCATTAGAAAAATATAAGCCCTGCTGCCAAGTTCTGAACAAATTGTTATCATGATTAAGGGTTTTATGAGTTGTAATGGAAAACAATGGGCTTGGGGTAGGGAGGGAAACAGCTGTAATCTAAGGTCTCTCTTCTACAGAAAGGAATTCCTGAAATGTAAAACTGAACAAATACTTGGAGAGATTCATCCTGCCTGCTGGCAAAAAGATATTGCAGCAGGTCCGGCAATCCAGGGATCTGTGCTGTGCAAATGTTTATAAACACTAAATTTTGAACGTATCTCATGTTTGTAGGATAGAGGGCCATGGTAAGTATGCTGCAAATGTTAGGGTGGATTGTTAAATTGATGACATTGCAGCCAGTTGAATTTTCAGGATACCAACATTGAATATACAAGAAATACAAGTTAAATATACGGGGTCCCCAATGAATGCAAATTTATTTCATACCTATTGTGGATAGCCCCAAACTCCACCTGGCTATATTGTCACCAGAACAAAGTGGAACATGTGGATGGTTAGGATTCTATATTCTAATATACTAACATAGTAGATGACGGCAGATTAAGACCCGAATGGTCCATCCAGTCTGCCCAACTTGATTCAATTTAAAAAATTTTAATTTTTTTTTTTTTTTCTTAGCTATTTCTGGGCAAGAATCCAAAGCTCTACCTGGTACTGTGCTTGGGTTCCGACTGCTGAAGTCTCCATACTGTAGCAAAGTTCAACAAAGTGGCTGCCATGAGTTTCCGCTGCAATCTCGCAGCCATTTTTGATTGCGGCTCTGCATGGAGCAGGAGTATAGGAATATTGTTCCTGCCCCGCTTCACTGCTAGACAACCAGGCTTTAAAAGTAAGGTGTGGAGAGGTCCGGGAGGGAGGTGGGGTGGTTTAGAGACTTGCGGATATCAGAACTAGCGATCCTAAACTTGCGAATTATGGAGGGTAGGAGTGTATATGGTTCAGTCAGTCAATTTCACAGTAGGATTTACAAAAATTAGTCACACATCTGAATAACCAAGAGGCAGCATATTATGGATAGGGCTATGTCAGCACTAAGGGGGTGGTATAGTGGGGGAAGCATGTAGAGCAGTTTTATGGAGTTAATTCCAGGCGTGTGTATGTGTTAGGATGGATCTTATTTTTGAGGTTTGTAAATATGGCATTCTTACTCCATAATTTTGTTTGTATATATGAAGAAACATTTCAGACAAAACATTAGTTAAATTTACTTGTAGATCAACAACACACTGATGTTCTGAAGGCATCAAACAGCAATGATGCCCCAATCCACTTAACAAACTTATTTGACTCACTTCAGGCAGTCAATAAATAACCTGAACAAAAATTCAACTCAGAACAGGCTGTACAATCCAATGGGAATTCTGATTCCACTTCCTCAAAACGAGTCAGCGGTGTTTGGAATTCTTCATCATTCCCCACAAATGGAAAGTACTACATTTGTATTTTTAATTTTTTCTTATTTTCTTTTCCCTCTATTTATAACTTATTAATAATTTATAGCTTAGTTATAGCTTATTTATAATTTAGATATAGATTTAAAAGTGTATCACTTATCTTAAATCCTTATTGGTTCCCCTTCCCGACGCGTTTCGGAACTCTTTTTCAAGGTCGGGGGAACAAAAGATAAGGGTAATCCTCAACCATATTCTTACTGCCGCTGGCTATCAAAAAAGATTAGATAGCCAGCGGTAGTAAGAATATGGTTGAGGATTACCCTTATCTTTTGTTCCCCCGATCTTGAAAAAGAGTTCCGAAACGCGTCGGGAAGGGGAACTGATAAGGATTTAAGATAAGTGATACACTTTTAAATCTATATCTAAATTATAAATAAGCTATAACTAAGCTATAAATTATTAATAAGTTATAAATAGAGGGAAAAGAAAATAAGAAAAAATTAAAAATACAAATGTAGTACTTTAAATTTGTGGGGAATGATGAAGAATTCCAAACACCGTTGACTCGTTTTGAGGAAGTGGAATCAGAATTCCCATTGGATTGTACAGCCTTTTCTGAGTTGAATTTTTGTTCAGGTTATTTATTGACTGCCAATCCACTTAAGGCATTCATGGGCAGTTGTGAACCAAAGTAGACTGTCAGTATTTTGTAAACAAGTGGAACAACAAATTGAACTTGTAACTCTATTAGTGTTATCTAGAATGATTACATTATCACTGCAAGAATTCCCAATAAAAGAACCACAAAACTTTCAAACTAGAACAAATAGAAGTGTGGCCTTTACTTAAGAACGAAGGGTGGCTGTCTGTAACACAGAAACTCAGACAGACTGAGTTTGTCTTAAAGCTGAATGATCTCTTTGACATTGCTCATGCCAACACTCTTAGCATGATGGAGAAAAGGAGTTCTTGGCTGGCTCAACATAAAAAGAGAACAAAAGGATCAACGTCTGGTACTGAAGCTCCATTAGCTGCAAAAGAAAAGCAGTTGAAAGAGAGACAAGCAGAATCTTGCAAGATGCCTTTGAATGGAAGATTTGCAAACAAACTGATATCATCAAATAGAAGCTCTGGTGATGAGGATACAGGCAGTATAGTGGCCTCATGACAAAAGACATTACATTACATTAGAGATTTCTATTCCGCCACTGCCTTGCGGTTCAAGGCGGATTACAAAAGAATTACAAAAAACGTATTACAAGAAGAAGATATCTGGTAATTTCTAGAGGAGATAAAGAGTAGATGAGGTTGCTTTGGGGAATCGGGAAGGTATTGGGAAGTGGGAAGGAGCTAGCGTTATTAAGTCATTTGCAGGAATTTCTTGAAAAGTAGAGTCTTTATTTCTTTTCTGAATGTTTTGTTGTCTGGGGTCATAATTAGTAGATTGGAGATTTGGTTGTCGAGTTTTTTCCGTTTGACTTCTTTGATTTGAGGGTGCGTGAATGGAGTGTGGGTTTTCCTATGTCTAGCTGACAACTTCAGGTTTTTATTGCAAATTAGCAGCACTGGCAGGTTTATCCAGATAGCAAGAAACTGACATTGGCAGGACAACACTAACCCTCCCCTCCCCCCCCCTTTTTTTTTTTTACAAAACAATGTAAGAGGTTTTTAGAACTGGCTGGTGTGCTGAATGCTCTGCCCTGCTCCGGCGCTCCGAACTCTGATTGTTAGAGCAGTGCAGAGCATTCAGCGTGCTGTCTGGCGCTAAAATCCTCTTGCACGGTTTTGTAGAAGGGGTAATTTTGTTGCTTTTCTACAGTATTGCTGTATTATAGACTTGTACGTGTCAAAATGTTTGAATATGTTTCAATAATTGATACAGAATGAATTCATGAAACAAATTTGTGTAATAATAAAAAATTGGTTATTTTTGTCAAATTTGAGATGATTGAGCTACTTCTAGATATTCAAATAAAAGGTTCAACCTTTTCTGCAAATAATTTTAGCTAAAGGTAGAACAGTTTTAGAGAGTAAGACCTTTGAAAATCAGCATATTTAATCTTTCTATTCTTTAAGCTCCACCCTAGTTCATGTGCATATCTCTGTTTGTGTAACTGGGTGTGCATGTATTTACCTCTATGTCTGTGTTTTGTGTATTGGCTTTGGATGTATCTTTGACTGGGAGAATCAGTTTGAAAGGAACTACGGTATTCCTTAACTGCTGTGCTTCATTTGGGGATGGGGGACAATGTGGTATGTGGAAAACTAAACCATTTGGAAACAACAGTTATAAAACTCCTTAGCCAGAGTATTTGGAGTATGATGTCAATTTCACAGTATCAGATTCTATGCTGCAGAAATTGAAACTGCTTCGCACATAAAAATACACTGGGCCTTTTTTGTGGACAGCTTATGCCGCTGGAGTTCCCAGTACAATTTAGTCTATTTTTTAACTTGATAGTATCTTTTCACTGGTTTTACCCCCAAGCCAAATTTGGTCCCATTCGGTTAAATCTTTGGAGGATTATTTCACCCCCAGAGAGAGAGAGAAAAAAAAATTATCAACCCCTTATACATAATTTATTTCTAGTGGCTGGATAGTGGAGGGGCAAATACAGCTACCCAGATTATATGTAGAGAGGGAAAAGGGAATGGGACTTGATATACTGCCTTTCTATGGTTACAATCAAAGCATATTATATGCAGGTGCAGTGGAGATCAAGCCCAGTTCCCCAGGTTCTCAGGGCACTGCACTGTTCACTAGGCTACTCCTCCACTCATGGACAAGAAGATGGTGCTGCTGTCTCAAGGAAAGACTGGATGGGACAATGGCAGAAAACAGCATGTGGTCTCACATGCCCTTTCAGGATGAAGGCAAAAGTTAATACTAAACACAAATTACCATAAGTTAGAAAGGATATCCAGGTGCTCAATCTTCTCAATTTCATTCTGAAACAAATTTGGAAGAAGCAGGTGAGAGCAGCAGGTTATCAGGAGACTTCTCTGAGACAGAACAGATGTAAGAACTGCTGGATGGCACCTGCTGTAGGTAGAGGCTGTGGATCGCTCTTACAACTTCTAGGTTCCCAATACTTGTAATCTTCTCTCTGTCCAGTCGAACAGTGTGCAGCGAGCTCAGGGCCTGCAAGCTTCACAAAGAATACATGAATGTATTACATGGTTTTTCCATCTTTTAAGGGAATTAACTACTGTATAAAGGTTTACTAGAACTGACACTTTCTAATAAAGCTGTAGAGACTTGAAATGATCTTCCTTCTTTAATTAGACTACAACCTTCTTAAGAGAAATTTTGTAAACTCATCAAGACAAAATTATTCCAGAAATGTTTAAGTTGATTCTTATGGAATTTGATCTTAGTTTTGAATCTTTATGATGGTATTATTATAATGTATTCAAATTTATCTTCTTATTGTTAACCTTCTGGACCCTAGTTGAGATAATATGGTATATACTGTAAAATCTAGATTAGATTAAATTGGTCCTCCAGGTAATTTGCACACAGACTAGCATTCTGATTGGCTGGTTTTGTTCCACTACAATATAATTTCTAATAACAAGAGACCCTCATCCTATCTCAAGATACGGAAAACAAAATTTTGCTGTACCCTTGTTGAGGGTTTAGGAGATATAACTTCTCAACTCTGCCCTGTCGCCATCTTCTCTCCACTGCACCTCGCCCTCTCTGTCAGCTTCCTATTTCTGCTGGGCGGGCAATGGAGAGAACACGTCCAGCAACGTTTATAAGAAATGTAAAGTAGATGTGCAGTGGAGGGAAGGGAGGAAGGAGTAGATGTTGGGGAAGGTTTGCGGCAGAGAGAGCTGACCAACAGGTATGCTGGCCAGCAGCAAGATGCCGCTCCCAGGAAAGTGCCGCCCATATATATACATCGTCAGCCTATTACCACTGGAAATTTCTGGGGAGGCCATGACCCCAGTGTCCTCCCCCCATTCTAATGCCTATGTATCAAATAAATTTGAACTTAAATTTGAACTGGTGCACTATAACAACAGTATGTGTCACAGGTCCCATTGCGTAAGGTGTAACCTGCAATACATACCATTGTGTTATTGAGTGTCAACATATTTAGCATGCAAGGATAGGTCAGATTAGGTTCTTACCTTGATAATATTCTTTCCAGTAGAAAAGCACATGAGTCCTGAACCTGTAGGTAGCACATCTTCATCAGCGAGGAATGCAGAAGGCATCATCTACATTTTCATCTCTGCCTCCCTGCATCACCGGGCACTGCCCTCTCCTTTGTTTGTACCAAAGCAGAGATAACCCCTGAGAGAGGAAAGATAATAAGGAGGGGTAAGGGGAACTCCCCAATCATTTACTTTTGAGCAGCTCTGCAAGAAAACACAACTCATTGACAAATGCAACATAGCATCAAGGCAGAGCGAAAACAACCACCTACCTGAGTATAATCAGCAGTAACACTTGTTCAGCTTTGACTTTGTCAAGAGCAAACCTATATAGGCACTCCTGTCTCTCTGAAGCTGTAGCTTCATATTGCTTCATCTTGCTTGAGTGCCATAAGACAAGACTCTGCAGAAACATACCTATCTGAGGTCAAAAGCAGGGTACACTGAAAACTGATAGGGTGGGGCTTCAGGACCCATGTGCTTTTCTACTGGAGAGATGATTATCGAAGTAAGAACCTAATTTTCTGTTCTAGTGCAAAAAGCACATGAGTCCTAAACCTGTGGGACGTATCAAAGCAGACCCTTGAGCCTAGGGTGAATAGAAGAGCCTGCTGCTAGCACTATGGACACAAAATTGAAGTCCTTTTGTGCTGTCACAGCCACTCTGTAAAACTTAGTAAATGTATGTAGATTGGACCACATAGATCAGGGGTGTCCAATGTCGGTCCTCGAGGGCCACAATCCAGTCGGGTTTTCAGGATTTCCCCAATGAATATGCATTGAAAGCAGTGCATGCAAATAGATCTCATGCATATTCATTGGGGAAATCCTGAAAACCCGACTGGATTGCGGCCCTCGAGGACCGACATTGGACACCCCTGACATAGATGCTCTACAAATCTCAGTGGGCAAAACCATTCTGGACTCTGTCCATGAAGAAGCCACACTTATGGTGGAATGTGCTTTTAAGGAAATTGGTAGATGTTTACTGCATCCTATATAAGCAGAAGAAATGGCTACAGGTACCCATATCCATCTGAAAATCAAGGCCGACCTTCATCTGCGTCCAGCACCTACTAGGATGAAGAGTTGATCTGACAACTGGAAATCATTGGTCAATTCCAGATATCTAAGGAGATCCCTTCTGACATCTAGCCATGCTAGTATTTTGTCCTGCTTCTTTATGCCAGTGGCCTAGAATGTCGGCAGTCGGACTTCCTGAGGGAACCATACGCAGAGATACTCCCACCTTCATAATTCTAAGGAATGATTCCCTGAACCATGGCCTGGAGCTCCAAATCTCTAATAGCTGAAATGATGGCTACTATACGCCCAGTAATATACTTAAAGGTCTCAATCATGTCCCCTCTCTCTCTTCGCTCCTCCAGTGAGTACATTCGCAGTTTTTTTAACCTTTCTTCATACGTGAGATCCTTGAGCCCCAAGACCATCTTGGTAGCCATTCGCTGAACCGACTCAATTCTCAACACATCTTTTCGGTAGTGTGGTCTCCAGAATTGAACACAATATTCGAGATGAGGTCTCACCATGGATCTGTACAGTGGCATTATGACTTCAGGTTTTCTGCTGACAAAACCCCTACGGATACAGCCCATCATTTGTCTTGCCTTGGACGAAGCCTTCTCCACTTGATTGGCAGCCTTCATGTCGTCGCTAATGATCACTCCTAAATCCCGTTCCACCGTGGTCCTGGACAAGGTTTCACCATTTAGTGTGTAAGTTCTGTGTGGATTTTTTTTGCCTAGGTGCATTACTTTACATTTTTTAGCATTAAAGCCCAGCTGCCAAGTTGATGACCACTGTTCAAGCTTTTTTAGGTCCTGCGTCATAAAGTCAGGCACACTGCTTTTATTAACTATGTTGCATAGTTTGGCATCGTCGGCAAACAGTGATACTTTTCCTCTAAGTCCTAGGGTCAAATCTCCTATGAATAAATTGAATAGAATCGGCCCTAAGACGGAGCCCTGAGGTACTCCACTCATCACTGCTGATGTTTTGGAGGGGGTACCGTTTACCATCACCCTTTGAAGCCTACCATCTAGCCAATCCCTTACCCATGTAGTGAATGTATCTCCTAATCCCATCGATTTTAGTTTGTTCAACAGCCTGCGGTGTGGGACGCTATCAAAAGCTTTGCTGAAGTCCAAATATATCACGTCAAGGGACTCACCGGCATCCAGATGATTGGTCACCCAATCAAAGAAGTCAATCAGATTAGATTGGCAGGACCTTCCCCTGGTAAATCCGTGTTGATGAGGATCACGTAAATTTTCTTCGTCTAGAATTTTGTCAAGTTCCTGTTTGATCAGTGTTTCCATGAGTTTGCACACTATGGATGTGAGACTCACCGGTCTATAATTTCCTGTCTCTGTTCTGCAGCCCTTTTTGTGGAGTGGAATTACGTTAGCTGTTTTCCAGTCTAGGGGTACTTTTCCCGTGCGCATGGAAAGATTGAAGAGTACGGATAGTGGTTCAGCCAGAACTTCACTCAGCTCTCTGAGTACCCAGTCTTTCTCTAATTGGACCTCAGCTTTCCGGAGACTCTTTTCTTGTAAAGATGTCAGATAAACCCTCCTGTGTGCAAACCGGCATGAGTCTCAGCTGGACTTGGGAACTGTTTATACTTCACATAGGCATCATACATGAGAGCCACAAAGTCAGAGTCAAAAATCTGAGCTGAGTCTCTAGAGAACCTCTTTAGGACTCCTTATAGTAATGGTGTCATTGTAGTAGTGGTGTCTGCGCATCTTCGCTTTGCTAGTGGTGTAGGATTGCAAGTAGGAGGGATTTATGTCCCATTTCTCGAGCTTTCTGTACCTCTGAGCCTCTGGAGGGTCCTAAGCCCACAGCCCCTACTCCTCTCCCATGCCATGGCACATGATGCACGGGTGCTCCTCAGGCACCCATCCAGCTCAAAATTGGCATAATAAAGTGGTTAAATCATCTGTGGGGTCCATCCTGACTGTTTTCAGACCCAAACAAGGTGTTTTGAGTCATGGAGAGGCTTTTAAAATAAAATTGGGAAATCCAAGTTACCAACCACAACAGTGATTTTGGCACCAAAATGGTGAGAAAAAAAAATCCAAAAAACAAGATTTTACTGGAGGGGAACCTTCCAGGAAGCACCAGAAACTCTTAAAAACTCCCAAATCAATTCCACTCCAATGTCTCCCATAGACAGTAATGGGCTATACGTACAGTGTTGCCAAATGTTGCGCTTGCATCAGCTCTCACTAGCTAGATAAAGGAAAAGCTTTTCTGCCTTAGATAAGCAAGCAAGATATCCAGTGGTTTGCCTCTTCAGGCTGCTTTACCTTTTATACAGGCTGAACCAGCCTGAAACCCTCTATCCCACCAGTTTCCACATGATTCTTCAGAGGGGGGGGGGGGGGGTGAGAGACACAGCTGGCACCCACAAGGTATCCCAACCAGCGAGGAGCCCAAATGCAGCCTGCACTTACGTGTTTCAATTAAAACCAGGTAAGCAGATTCCCAGGGACTGAATCTCGAGCAGATCTAATTGTTAGAGCAGGCTGGCCAGAAAGGTGCCCTGTTGCAGGGTAGCCTACACAGCTATAGAAAAAAAAAACCAGAAACAGGCACTGAGGATGTCAAAACCAACATATGGTTGCAAAACTTTTATTGAAGATTAAAACATCTAAAAAATCAAACAAAGTTCTGACTAGGATCCAAATTTCGGCGACAGAAGTCACCTTCCTCAAGGGACAAATAAACTAAAAGAATACATAAAAAGATATACATATTAGTGAATACATATATATAAATGTAAATGTTGTAAATAATTATTGCTTTTATACATTTTGAAAGAATGTGCAAGATGGACTAAAATAAATAAAAGTATAGAACTGAACTACCAATGTGATTTGTAATTCGCTACCAAGTACCAAAATACTGGATAACAAACAAATGTTTTGGAATAAAATAACAATTAAAAATTAATCAATTGAGGATTTATGCAAATAAAAAATGATAAATAGATTTTAAAACGGAGCGCAACTGTTATATTGGAGAAATAATTAATTAAAAATTTTGGACAATATGCATAAATGGGAACACCACAATGAAGTGTAAATTTGTAATAAGAACAGAAAATAGAATTTATGAATAGAACATATCATTGAGGTATAATTAATTTGAAAACCTAATGCAATATCATAAAAAAATGATGAAAAACATATTATATAACAATATCATGTAAACACGCATGATAAAAGAGCTTAATTATATTAATACACACAAGACTTTTCGTATACAGATGAAATGTATCATCCACGATATTCTTAGAATTTGCTACGATATACTACATTATTTTCCTTTCATTTTTCAGATGATAGTGCAACCTTCCATGAGCTGGTATCGGCATTGACCATTTTCTAGCACTTCCCCTGAAGAAGCCTGTTAGTGTGAAACGGTTCTGGCCTCCGTTGGGTTTGAAAGATAAGTGCTTGTTTGATTTGCTTTTTAGCACACTATATCCAGCTTTGTCCAATCAACAGAAAGACACCAGTTTGGGGTTTGGAGTACTATCACCGGTCAAAACCTCCTTTTTGAATAATGATTATTTTTATAGAAAAATTTTTTGTCTAATTTATATTGATTTAGAATTTTTGGTTTACATATTTTTCAATAAATAACATTTCAAAATTCATTTTCTCTCAAATTCGATGAAGAAACAGAGAGCTGGCAACCAGGCAAAATTAATCCATTGATAAAGCTGGATATAGTATACTAAAAAGCAAATCAAACAAGCACTTATCTTTCAAACCCAACGAAGGTCAGAACCGTTTCACGCTAACAGACTTCTTCAGGGGAAGTGCTAGAAAATGGTCAATGCTGATACCAGCTCATTGAAGGTTGCACAATCATCTGAAAAATGAAAGGAAAATGATGTAGTACATTGTAGCAAATTCTACAGATATCGTGGATGATACATTTCACCATTTCAATATTAAAAAATGAAGAGACAGCGGACACAACTTCCTTGCTGACACAGTCACCCTGGACTTGCTCTCTTGATATTTACAAGATGGCGTCTGTATTTAAACAAGACACCGACATAAAGGCAGACCAATCAAGTAGCGATTGAATGCAAACATCATCAAAACCACCATTTTAATGGAGGCTTAAAATCACTATCTGATGTGTGAGGGAACTGAAAAAAACCAATATATATGAGATCAACATAGGTTGTCCAACTGACAGAATCACATATTATATTGGACTGCAACTTTTATTTCTTTTAGTCCATCTTGCACATTCTTTCCAAATGAATAAAAGCAATAATTATTTACAACATTTACATATATGTATTCACTAATATGTATATCTTTTTATTAATTCTTTTAGTTTATGTGTCCTCTGAGGAAGGCGACTTCTGTCGCCAAAACTTGGATCCTAGTCGGGACTTGTTTGTTTGATTTTTTAGATGTTTTAATCTTCAATAAAAGTTTTGCAACCGTACATTGGTTTTGATATCTCCAGTGCCTCTTTCTATTTTTTGTTTCATTGTATTTCGAGGCTTGGACTCTTCTTTCCTTTTCCTGCCCAGCTATAGACCTCAGAACACTGGGTCTGCAGCTTTTCCCAGCAAAGTTATCCCAGGACTACTGAGAACCTCTATAGTACCCAAAGTCTTGAAAATAATACTGGATAAAACCCGAAAATAAATTTGAACAGAGCATATGAAAAAGACACCTTCTCAACTCGCTTGCAGAAAGAAAAAAAATGGGACAGAGGGCAGTGCCCGATGATGCAGGGAGTTGAAAATGTAGATTACGGTATGCCTTCTGCATTCTTCGCAGGTGAAGATGCACTACCCACGGATTCAGGACTTGTATTTTTTGAAATGGAACACATAATTTAGCAGAGAGCTAAGATAAATAATTTCCTTTTGCAGTAACAACTCACAGGCTTTCACAATTCTGACTCTTTAAATTGATGTCCAAGTTGCGTTTGGCAATGAGGGAGGATGTGATGTTTCCAGTGCTTCCTTGGGGCTTCTTCTGCATATCTAAAAACACAAACAAAAAGGGCAGATATATCCCCACTGGAGATTCCCCAGAGGTCAATGGTTGTCTTCATCATAGTGTTTTTTCTTGAGGGCACCTATAGTACTAGCAAACTTCCCAACTTCTGCAGGCAATACAGTCTCTAAATTTTTATTCTAAGTTAGGGAGATTTCAGGAAATCTCACCTTGAAGATAGAGGTAGCTCTAGAATCTTGCTGTGCAATGTCTCTCCTGCTGCTGCTGTGAGGTTAGAGTGTCTATCATAGGAGCCAACTTTTCAAAATTATGGCTTATGATTTGTTTCTTGATATACTACTATTTTCCAACACATGTATCAATGCGGTGTACACACGCTAACAATAATAGAAATATTTAGAAAGAAACTTCATAATTGACAGAAAAGAAAAACTCACTCAAACACACAAACACTCAAGAATAAAAACATGAGGGCTTAAGAATACAAACTTTCAAGCCTCCCAAGGCAAAAACCATACTGAATTAGAGGGGGGGTGGTAGGAATCAGATGTTTATCCAGTAGAAAGATTACCGTAAATGCCTTTTCAAAGAGAAATGTCATTTAGCGTTACCATATGGCTATAGTTAAAGGAGGATGGATTGAGATAGCCAGATTTTACTTCCATTACTTTCAATGGAAATAAAACCTAGATGTCTCTATCTGTTCTCCTTACTTCCATTAAAAACCAAACGTCTCAATCCATCTTCCTTTTTCTGGAACCATACGGTAACTCACTTAATCCTCCATAGCCCCAGGTACGTTAGATAGATTGTGAGCCCACCGGGACAGATAGGGCAAATGCTTGAGTACCTGATTGTAAAAACCGCTTAGATAATCTTGATAGGCGGTATATAAAAACCTAATAAACTTGAAAACTTGAAACTCTATTAAGTCTTAAATCTGGGAAAGTTGGCTTCCAAACATATGATAGCATTACATTACATTAAATTAGGGACTTCTATTCCGCCTATACCTTGCAGTTCAAGGTGGATTACAAAAGAGCTAACTGGACATTTCCAGTGAAGTTACAACAGTTTTGGGTTTGTTTGTTTTTTGGTTACAAGGGAGGAGAGGTACCTGGATTAATTCTGGAAGAACTTGCAAATTGGATATTAAATTGACTGTGTGATATAACAAATAGATTACAGTTAGAGTACAAATAAGATTACATAACATTTCGGGGATCTGAATACTTGGTTGGTGTTTTGGGGAGGAAGAGATTATTTAAGTGGAGGTTTTGGGGGAGAATTTATCTAGGAGGAGGGGGAAAGGTTGGGTTAAGATATCTGGATAAATTTTTTGAAAAGTAGGGTTTTCATTTTTTTTTTGAAAAGTTTTGAAGTCGCCCATTGCCGTCAACAGGTTGGAGATGGAGTGGTTAAGTTTTGCTGCTTGCGTCGCCAGAAGGTTATCAAACATCTTTTTGCGCTGAGTGCCCTTGAGTGGAGGAAAGGCAAAAGGGTTCGGAGTTCTTCTTTGTCTTGAGGTGAGGATCTGGTTTAGGAAGGTCATTCCATGTTTTTGGGGCATTGAACCCCCCCCCCCCAAAAAAAAAAAACAAAAAAACAAAATGCAGAACTTATGGTTAATTCATAGTGGCCTTTGCAAGGTCCTGGGAATACTAGTCGTTTTGTGTCAAGAGAGCATAGTAATCGTGAGGGAGTATAGGAGATAACTAATGTTGAAAGATACAGAAGCTGACCAGTATAGAGTGTCTTGTGTGTTAAACATAAAATTTTAAAGAGGGGACGATATTGGAGAGCTAACCAGTGAAGATGTAAGAATAATGAAGTTAGAGGAAGATTCTGATCGGAAAAATCTGACAGGCCACTATCATGACCATCATTGTAACGATTTCAAAAATATGAGTAATTCTCATTCAGAGAATAGTTACGCTGGAATGCATTGCCAGAGGTTGTGGTAAGAGCGGATAGCATAGCTGGTTTTAAGAAAGGTTTGGACAATTTCCTGGAGGAAAAGTCCATAGTCTGTTATTGAGAAAGACTTGGGGGAAGCCACTACTTGCCCTGTTTCGGTAGCATGGAATATTGCTACTCCTTGTGTTTTGGCCAGGTACTAGTGGCCTGGATTGGCCACCATAAGAATGGGCTACTGGGCTTGATGGACCATTGGTCTGACCTAGTAAGGCTAGTCTTATGTTATGTTCATATGAGTTCACAGAGTTTCGTGAAGGGTCGCTAAATTTACATGTGATGAGTTACTGGTGATACTGATTGGAACATGCACACATTTAAGCCTCTTTTTGTAGTGTATTTTGTGCATGTGCTGGGAAAAGCAACACCGTCATCATCATCTTTGGGTCTCATCGCAAATCTTCTCATCAGGACAACATGTAAAGTGTGAGGATAAGAATTACCATCCATAATGCTGTCTGCTATTGTAGCACAAAATGTGTGCGGCTCACAAATGCCTATAATTCACAGGCTTTTGAATTTTCTAAATTTTTTTAATGTCAAATTTTATCATGATCAACAAAGAGAGGCACTGGAGATGTCACATCCAGTGCCGCTCTTTGTTGATTTTGCTTTGCCTTGAGGCCTGTAGGGGTGTTTTCTTCTTTACACCTGAAAGTTAGGCCTCTATGACGTCACTAAGCCTAAACTATATTTCCAGCATGAACCATTGTCTGCAAGAAGAGAAAGAAGAAAATCATCTTTGCTGTTTATGCCTGCCTGATGCATTCTGGGTATGTACCAGAACTGTATTCTAGTCAAGGACTTCCAATTATGCCTATATGCTCAGCCTGTGTGAATCTTGGGGGAGGCATTGCTCCTGTGCTGTTCTTATCTAATGAAGGCGCTTCTATTTCACAGCCTGTACCAGACTTTACACAGAAAGGCTATTGATCTGTTTCTGGATTGGTCCTGAGAGGTTATCTGATGAAACCTGAGAAGAAGGTGCCTAATTATGCTATTCTATGCTGAGGTGTGAGGAAGATTGCATCTTAACATTGGATTCTCTGCACATCTCCCATAATAATTAAGACCTGAAAAATACCTCTTGTGATTAGCTCTCTTCCAGGGAGTGAAAGAACAGGACTTTTATCCAGACCTGGTGTTCATATCACATAAGGGAACTGTTGCTGACAACCTAATTTACAGCTGTTCCAGTGACTGATGGACTTTTATTCCTAATCAAGAGAATTCATATCCTCTGCGCTGAGAAGAAGACGACTTCCATCTCCCTGAATTTGCCAAGGTCTAATCTAATGGTGAGAAAGAGGAAATTATCTATATTTTCAGCTAGGGTTAGATAAGAGAATTCTATTGTTTATGGGACAAAAAAAGTGAAGTTCCTGGGGTAATAAGCTATTTTTAGATTGCTGCTAATCAGGAATTATTATTATAAGGAATTATCTAGTGTGTAAGAATTAGTTACTCATTTATCTAGCAAGTGCTGTGTGTTAATTATGTACTGTGTTTCACTTATGTATTCGGATATTTTGTGAGTAATAATTAGTTATTATTTGCTGCTGGCTTATGAATTATATTTTTCTATTTCTATAATAAAATATTTCATATAGCCTTGGTCTCTGTTTCATATAAGTGGGCAGAGATTGCTGAATCTAGAAAGGTGTTTATGGTTTCCCTAGCAACTAAGATATGCACGTAACTTTGTTATACCCATAAATCTACCTACCGTACAGGCCTGGTACCTTATTTCCCTTTCCCTAAATTTTATCATGAGCCACAACCAGAAACACATGAGACACACTTATAATATACATGCTCAAGAAACTTGTTTTTGTTCTCTACCCACCCCCCATCCCCCCAAAAAACCCAAAACAAAAACGACTAATTCATGTGAATCTTGTAAAAAAAAAAAATTGGGGGGCCACAACCAGAGATTTGATTTTCACAGTACCGGCACCTCTGGAGCAGTCGGTGATTTTTGGTCAGCAAAAGCCGGCACTGCGCTTGAGAAATCACACAGGGATGTTAGAGTATCACCCGGAGTGCTCTTCTGAATATTGATGAGTCCATTTTACTACCATTTTAATATTAATGACCTCATTATACTACCTTTGCAAGGCAGAGTTGGAGACTGCTAGAAAGCTCAGAAAAGAATGTGGTGAGACATTTTGATAATCAGCTGCTAAAATGCATGTATGCTAAATCAGCTGGAACAGGTGTAGTGACCGTCGTTAAGGGTACGGTAAGTTTTGAGAATCTTCCTTTCAGTATGTCAGAGCCACAAGCATGACAAAGTAGAAGCAGGGCAGTATTTTGTACAGTCTGTAGATGCTTAAGGGCTCCTTTTAAGAAGGCGCATTAGGGCCTTAACGCGCAGAATAGTGTGCGCTAAAATGCCATGTGTGCTAGCCACTACCTCCTCCTCTTGAACAGATGGTAGTTTTTGGCTAGCACGCGCTAATCCAGTGCATGCGCTAAAAATGCTAGCGCACCTTCGTATAAGGAGCCCTAAGTTGTGTAGTAGAGATTCCAGCATAGATGCAATTATTAGGCATGCTAAACCCAACAAAAATGACCTCTCCTTGGACACAGTCAAGAAGTTTATTTAATATTGGATGCTATGGTGGCTTTGACACCCGTGCTGCGAAACAGGGTGGCTCTGTATTGTGATGGTAGGGTATCTTAGCAGTTTTTGCTGATAGGTAGTGGAGGTATCACTCTTGTTCTGAGCCTGAGTACCTTTAGAGTAGGTTATGTAGTGGTAGTATCTGCTTCAAACTATTATAGAAGCTGAAGTCTTGTCCAATTCCTTATATATTCTGTCAATATTTTGTTAACCGAGATGAGCTCTGTTGGAGGGATGAATCGGTATATAAGCCTTGCTGTGAGACAGGGTGTCTCTGACACAGGAACCAGATTTGTGGGTGCTTCAGCACCTGCAATGTTGAGCAAACCTCCTTGATTGTGCCTAGGAAGGAGTAATTTCTAATCATTTTGACCTGTTGGCTCCTATGGTCTTTGGCACCCTAATGTGAGATTAAGGTGCCTAGGTTAGGGTGTCTCTATCTTACCTCCTGTCTTGATAGCTGAAGGTGATCAGACTCACAAGATTAGCGATAATAGTTGTTTCTAAAGTTCCTTTTAGCAGAGCTGAAGACAGAATAAGTCTTTCTGGCTAATCTTCAGTGAGACATGATTGCTGCTATATGATTGGATGTCGCACGGACGATTACAGAGAGCGTCCTTGTTGCTAGGAGACGGGCAGATCCAAATCGGCCCGGGGGGGGGGGGGGATGCTTCATTGGAAAGCGCCAGAGTTATATTGACTCCTGTACGTACTGTTCTAACGCTTGCAGACCGTGAGCCTTCTCGATACCGACCCGTCCTGTTTCTTAGGACATACGGATGCATAGCGGGGCCGCCTTTGTAATCGTTGCCCCCCAGCACATACGAACTACCTCTTTAAAGAGGCGCGAGGTTCCGTCCCTGACGTCTTTATCTCACCGGCGCGTGCCTTTCGCGCTACGCAGTCTCCAAAATGGCGGCGTGCATGGGGCAGTGGGTTGCTGGAAGGCTGGGTGAGTGCTCCATAAAATTTGTTGTTAAAAAGGATGACGGCTTACGTGCGTTTTCTCCTACGCGTGTGTGTATTTATATTCTATATAACAAAATGGTAAAAATGATTGGGTAAAGCTGTGGAGCTGCCTTCGAAAAAAACAGCGGGGGGTATCCATTACTACCACGTGATGTCAGTGTTTTACAAAAGAGCCCAGTAAACATCTATTGGACAGATTTAGAATAGTTCAGTATGGTCAATAGTCAGCCTGCGGTGATCAGAGTGTTGTTGTTTTTTTATGCGTGACCGTCATTGGCTAAATTAGACCTTGACATCAGCGGATTTGTGTTGGCCACTGTCATTCTGATCTCCTTGTGACCCTCCCCTCCTTAACAGCAGACCCCTTTCCTAGCACTCTTGCCCTGAGAATAGACCCCTCTTCTGCTTGTAGATGCTTCAGGTGTGAGTGGAGGTGGTCCGAACTGGAACTGCCCTTTAAAAGGCTGAGGTCTGACTTCAGTCAGGGTGGGTGGGGCAAAAGCCCAAAGCATGCAGGTCACTGGTGGGATAAGGAGGGATCAGAGTTGGCTTCCTCCTTACCCTGCTGGAGCTTCAGGTGTGAGAGGAGGTGGTCTGGAATGCAATGGCCCTTTAAAGGGCTGATGTCAGATTCAAGGTGGGCGGGGCAAAAGCCCGAAGCATACAGGTCACCAGTGGGGTAAGGAGGTATCAGAGTCGGCATCCTCCTTACCCTGCTGGAGCTTCAGGTGTGAGACATATATAGAAAGATGACCCTTAGCAATAGGAACATGAGATTACAGTGAGAGATCAACAGGAGCAAGTGGAGTTCTTGTACAATCCCACCCTATTCCTGAATAAGTGGGTTGTGAACCTATTCTCGACAGACAAGCTTATAGGGAGACATAAATATTCCAAGTCTTTAGCTCCTTCCCTCTTATCTCAGCACCGCATCCCAGAGATCAGTTTTTTCCCAAGCGGTTTTGAAAATCGTACGGGGGCCATCTTGGATTTTTTTCCTAATTTGAATTTAAGATTATTTTTTAACCTTTCAAGCATCTTTCTTTGAAAGATTACTCGGATGGAGTCCCAGTGCAAGATTCTTCAGATTCATGCTCTATTTGCAGTGGATGGCTATCTGGTGAGCGGCTGTGTTCCACGTGCGCTGCGGCACGAAAGGGGTTGAATTTTCATCGGTCCAGGTTCCCTCGACCTCGGATGGCGGTCCTACAACCCAGCATGCCTGGGGGCACTTGAAAAAGTCAAAAGCGGCCCCCGAGGACAGCATGTCTGTGGCCCTGCAAAGCTTAGTCGTGATTCAAAGTCTAAAGCTCACAAGTCTTCTAAAGGTTCTAAGAAGGATCCGCAGGGGCAGGCTCCTGTCCTGGAGGATGGCTTTTTGCCTGACTTTATTAATATGCTATATCAGGCTTATTTAGCTAAGAAAATGGTGTCTTCTGTGCCTCTTCCAGCCCTTGCATTGGTACTGGGGGGTCCCTTCCCCACAGGATGCTCAAGACCGTCAGCTGGACTTTGTCCTTAACCACCTTTTTGATTCTGCAGCAGCAGGCCTTTGGGTGGCTGCCGCCTCTTCTTTTGTGGTTAGAGCTTGCCATTCTAAGCTTCACCATGATCCTGACACTGTAGTGCTCCAGGATCTCCCCTTCCTTGTCACCAACAGCAAATGACTGTGGGATTACATCCATCAGCCATCAGGTGGCGATAGAGAGCACTGAGTTGTCCTCAGATATATTGGATGCACAGCCTCCTGGCCAACCAGTATACTCTATCTCCAGCAGGCTGCATGAATGTGTTCCTCACAGCTCCTGGCTTCTGCTTGTGGATTCGGTCCCAGGCCTGGATGTTTGGAAAGAGGGGTGTTTTGGCTGAATGGTGCCAGCTTTGGAGGTAACCTGGCCCAGCGTCCCTACCTCACCCTCATCAGGGTAACACCTGGGCCCCCCCCCCAGTTCCCTTTCCCTATAGGACGGCTGAATGGATGTGTTACTCTCAGCTTCTGGATTCTTCGGTGGATTTAGAGCCAGGGCCTGGCTATTTGGGAGGGGTGTTCTGGCTGAAAGGTGCCAGCTGTAGAGGTACATCTGGGCTTTCCCAGCATCCCTACCTCACCCTCTTCAGGGTGATACTTTTCCCACGTAAGTAAGAAGCACTGCAGAGTTTGTACTATGTGGGTAGTAGCTTCACTAGCTACGCCTATCACAGGAAAAGTCATGGCCCGGGGTTCTCCTCATGTCTTGACCATCGCATGGGTAAGTACCTTGCTTAACAATCACGAGTGGCTGCCTTTGGGTACCTTCGGGGACTGTGGGGTTACAGGCTTGATATCGAGAACCTTGTGAGGGGAAGAGGGTCTAGTATGCGGTGGTGCCTTTGCTGAATGTGATGGTTTTGCCATAAGATAGGTCCATGTCCAATAGCGTGTTCTCTAAATGTCCACAATGGTAGCCTGGGTGTGGAGCCACTTAGGGGTGGCTGACGGGGTGTCGGGCTTGAGGGAGTTGGATTTTTTTTCTTTTTCCTCCCTACGTTAGGAGTGCTTTGGTACATCCTATTAAAGCCAAAAGTTAGATTAAAGTAGTTCTGAAGGGAGAGAGGGGGGACTGTGCTCAGTGGTATGAGGGTGCTGGATGGGTAGCTGTTCTTGAGAGCGGGGGGGGGGGGGGTTACCATTGGGTAGTTGGTAAGGCAGTCAGGTAGTGTTGAGGGGTGAAAGGATAACAGAGGTGTTGGATCTTGGGGGTTGGGAGGGAGGGAGACTGGTCCTTATTGTGGTGGGGAGTTGAAGGGGGATTAGA
Source organism: Geotrypetes seraphini (assembly GCF_902459505.1). NCBI lineage: Eukaryota > Metazoa > Chordata > Amphibia > Gymnophiona > Dermophiidae > Geotrypetes > Geotrypetes seraphini. The sequence continues at coordinate 79,045,516 of NC_047096.1, read as the reverse complement.
CCTAGCTAGTAGGGGATGGAAGGGAGGGGGGTATTAATTTCAGGCCACTACCTAGTAGTTATGCGGGTGCTGGCTGATATTCAGTACCGCCATTCACATCCTTTCAAGCTGGGCAACTGGAAAGGGAAATATCTTTTCTATTACCTCTTCTACCCTACAGAGTTTTTAGACATATTGAAAACCTGTTTGGCAAATTTTTGGCTACTTAGGGTGGAGCCGTACTGGGCCTGTACTTTTAAATAAAGTTATTGATTTGTAATGATTTATGATTTGTATATTCTTGGTTATGTCCAACTTCTTTGAACTGTTTTTGGTTATAGTGGACTATAAATGAAACATTATGTTAAGCTAACCAGGCAAAGATAGGCCTGCTGTTTATGTAAATCTATGCCTGGTTAGTTATGCATAACTTCGTTAGAAAAACATACAGGGACTCATGTGTGAATACTAGTCAGTAAATTGAATGAAATAATAAATGGGAGACTGACTATGTTGATACTATGTACCAGTGGGAAGAGAGCAAATGACTCCTAAAAACGCTCAGAGAAGTGAAACTCTGAAGGGACAAGAGTTTACCGTCCAGTCATTGCACTTCTACACAAGATTATATTCTACATGCAGAGGCTATGAAAGTCAGGTTTAAGGACAAGGGGTACCCAGTTTCTGTTATCAACAAAGCATACAAGAGGGGGTTGTATGTCAACCGGACGTTGCTATTGGAAACACGTCAAAAAAGTGATGAGCAACCTTTAGTGTGTGTCTTACCTTACTCTCATCTGGCGTTTCATATCAAACGCACTATCAAACGTCATTGGCATGTCATGCAGTACCACCCAGAGTTTCAGGAGCATCCGCGTTTTGCATTTTCCAGAGAGCAGAATCTGAAACAACGTTTGGTGCATTCTCAGTTTGTACACCCTTCTCAAGAGACAAGCACCAGCACAGGGGGGCACACCGTATGTGGGCATTGTAAAACGTGCCAGTACAGTGTGTCTTTACAATACATGAACCTTTCCACCAATAGGAGACTTACTTCTGCTGTTTCAGACTGTAATACCAAACAAGTTGTATATATAATACAATGCCCCTGTGGGCTCAAATATGTGGGTTGTACAATCCGAAGCATCAAAACCAGGATAGTTGAGCACATTAGTAGGATCAATTCGGCCACGCTTGAAGCGCCTCTGGTGCAGCATTGGATTCAACATCAACATGAGATTGCGGATCTAAAATTTTCTGTGTTAGACACAGTGAATAATACTAGAGGGGGTGACATACCTAAACTTCTGTGGCGTAAGGAACAAAGGTGGATTTTTGAGTTGAACACCCTTCACCCTAATGGACTGAATAACGAGATTGAGTGGGTAGCTTTTCTGTGACAATATTTTTTCAGCACTTATTAACTCATTCACTTTTGCAACATATGTATCGATTTTTCAGCAACAGTAAAGGTTTTTTCAACAGACTTTCTCAATAGCCTTTATTTGTATTGACAGTGATTCACATGCACTTACATTCATAACCTTGTTGACGTGATGACGTCATCACGCTCCGTCGGAGGTCACCCCTCCTCCCCACTGTAGTATAAAATTGGTGGATTGAGCAGCGATCTCCGTCGTTTGGAGGTTTTGAAGTTGAAAAACGGTATGTGTATAGTGCTTTCTTTCTTCTCCTATTTTTGCCTAGAGGCAGTAAAAGTTCCCCACACCGTATTATATTTGAAATTTTAGCGGTGTGTGTGGTATTTATGATACATTTTTTGTAATTTTAGATCATCTCTTGGAATAATGTGGTTACAACAGAGGTGTCACAGTGTGTAGCATCGGGTCTCCTGAAGCAGAATATTCGAAACGGGGCCGCGTTGAGACCCCTAAGAGCCTGTACAACCACAAACTTTAAAAAGCTTGCACAGATAAGTGTACAGTTTCCAATGAGCAAGAGTCTTTTTGTATAATTTTTTGAACAATTTTTTGTCAATTTACAAATTATTTAAACTGTTCACAATTTTACCAGTGGCTAGAAAGTGAAGTTCTGTAAAGTAAAATGCAATGACTGGACGGTAAACTCTTGTCCCAAGGGAAGGTATCCACCTTCCCTTCAGAGTTTCACTTCTCTGAGCGTTTTTAGGAGTCATTTGCTCTCTTCCCACTGGTACATAGTATCAACATAGTCAGTCTCCCATTTATTATTGGTTAGTTATGCAGGCACCTGCATAACTCCTGCCTAATTTATGGATGGCCATTTAGTGCCGCTGAATTGCAGCGACCAGCTCATTGAGCACGATTTAAGCAGTTTCTGTCTGCTTATATCACTGAATATCTGACCCAATAATTTTGCAAATAATTTTTTTTTCTTACATATTATTTTTCACTGCTGAGCACATTTCAGCATTGGCAAAAATGGGCAGACCAGAAGCTGTTCATTGCTTTGTGTTTCACTACAGGACGTGTGATTGCTCTTTGTCTTACAAAAATTGGACTCTGATTCTTTGCACATGTCTTTCTAAATCTTGACATTCCAAACACAGGCTGGAAATAGGTAAAAGCTGGATTCCCTGGATCTAATACATTTCACCTTAAAGATCTGAGAAGCTGGATTTTAATCATCTTAGTAGAGCTAGATAGAGTTTCTGGACCTGCAGCTTCTGGGAGATCTGCAGGATCTGTATTTTACCCATCTTAGTAGAACCAATTCTGATGCATTTCATATTAAAGAAGCTGCCTTAAAATGGGTAAAAGGCAGATCTTCTGGATCCCCCAGCAGTTATAGGTTTGGTATCTCCTTTACATTGGGTTTTACTAAACCGTGGAAGAGCTTCTCATGGACCCATGGTAAGAAGCTCTTCCGCAGTTTAGTAAAAGGAGCCCTTAATACGGAATACATCAGATCCAGAGGATCTGGCTCTACTAAAATGGATAGAAGCCAGATCTTCTGGAAGCTGGAGGTCCAACAGCTCTGCCTGGCTCTACTAAGATGGTCAAAAGCTTGTTTTTCTGGATTTTTTTAAGATGGAATGTATTGGTTCCGTTTTTACTTATTTCCATAACCAGATGATTGGATTCTCCATATGTTGTGTTTTTTTTTTTCTTTGAATTCTATTTCAGCTGTACCGAGTTGATGGTTAATAGTAAGCTGGAAGTTGATCTTTACTTCCTGGCAACTTAAGGATGTACCTAAGAGGTTTACAGGCATGGGTTTCACTATGCATTCATGAGAGTGGAAAGGGTCACAAATTAGACCCAGTTGGTTTCCAGCAGAAAAGTAATTCTTCTGCATCCTACAAGTTACTTTGTCCATCTAGTTTCTTCTGAAACATCACTACAAGACAACTTAAGCTTACAATTCTGATTTCTGGAGTATTAGAAAATCTAAGGTTGATTTTGTTTCGATGTTATAAGAACATAAATAAAGCCTTACTGGGTCAGACCAAAGGTCCATCAAGCCCAGTAGCCCGTTCTCACGGTGGCCAATCCAGGAAACTAGTATCTGTTACCCTAAAATGTATGGAGAAGAAGTGAATTTCTAGTCAATGGTCTCACTCTCCTTGTTTAGTTTTGTGAAACTGGCAGGGATTCAGATGATGGTCTTTTCTTTTGTTGCTTTACCTTAGGCTGGCTTCCTACTTTGCAGAGTGTTCGGCATGGTTCTAAAGCTGTCACTCGTCATCGCAAGGCCATGCACTTTGATCGCCAGAAACTAATGGCTCTCACACAGTACATTGCACCAAAACCTGCTGTCCCAGAAAGGTGTGTTGTTCCCAGAATGCGTTTCAAAAAAGAGGTATGTATGGCCCAGGGGGTCAATATATGCTCTGCTTTTTCTTTAGTATTTATTTAAGACCATTGGAAAGTCTATAATTTTATTTATGTGCAGATGACATTCAGATTTTTTTGTATTCTTAGGAAGAAAACAGTGCTATTGGCAGGTGGTGTAAGATCTGGCTGGGAGCATTTACAGATGAAGGATTTTTGGATTGAATGGGGAATATCTGGGATGGAAGGCTTTGTTATGGAGGACATATGGTGGTGACAAAAATAGTATTACATAAGGTGGATAGCATATGTTCCCCAATTAAACAAAGATTCTGTCATACCTTAAGAAATGAGATGCAGGTATTGCAGTACTAGAAGAGACACATTTTTCAGACCTTAAACATAGGAAACTGAAGAGGGGCCTGTGTAGGGGAAGAGCAGCATAAAATGGCAGGCAGAATGGCAGGGGGTTATTCGTGAGGAAGAGCTAAACCTAGGCATCCATATGTATTTATTTGGTTTTATATCCCATCCTCCCAGGAAAGCTCAGAACAAGTTGCAAGGTTACATACATAATAAAGTGTTTTTATACAAATCTGGTAATGCTTGGGAGACAAAAAAATCATAATATACCTCAATTAATCTGTGATTATATGGTTTGATAGAGTTTTGCCTATTTATATAAAGTCCCATTGGTTGCCTATTCAGGCTGGATTCATTTTAAAATAAGCACTCTTGTGTTTAAAATTGTAAGAACACAAGAGTTGCCATATTGAGACAGACCAAAGTTCCATCAAGCCTAGTATCTTGTTTCCAAGAGTGGCCAACGCAGGGCCCAAGTACCTGGCAAGGAGAAAAATAGATTTTATGCTGCTTATTCTAGGAATAAGTGGTGGATTTCCCCAAGCCATATTAATAATGGCTTATGGACTCCTCTTATAGGAAATTATCTAAACATTTCTTAAACCCTGCTAAGCTAACCACTTTCACTACATTCTCTGGCGACAAATACCAGAGTTTAATTACCTGTTTGAATGAAGAAATATTTTCTCTAGTATGTTTTAAATCTTATTGCATGCCCCCTAGTCCTAATATTTTTAGAAAGAAATGGGAGCATATTACCCCCTTTTATCAAAAGCTTCACAGGCTGCCTTTGAAATCCAGAGTTCTATTTAAGTTCTCATGCATTTGCTATAAAACAGTATTTGGCATGCTACCAGGTTATCTTATTCCTCATTTTACTTTGAATTATACTAACAAGAGCTCTCTAAGAATACACTTGTTTGCATATCCCTCAATAAAATCTTGTTATTACAAAAGGTTCCTTGAGAGAATCTTTTCTTTTCAGGTGGCCAAATTGAACTCATGGCTTGCCAAAACTTTGTTAGAAGCCTCCTCTTATCTTGATTTCAGAAAACAAATAAAAACTCATTTATTCAATAGGCATGGTTCCTAATGTATCTTAATATTTAACTTACTATCTTTTATTTATTTATTCAATTTTCTATACCGTTCTCCCAGGAGAGCTCAGAATGGTTTACATGAGTTTATTCAGGTACTCAAGCATTTTTCCCTGTCTCACAATCTATCTAATGTACCTGGGGCAATGGGGGGATTAAGTGACTTGCCCAGGGTCACAAGGAGCAGCGTGGGTTTGAACCCACAACCCCAGGGTGCTGAGGCTGTAGCTTTAACCACTGCGCCACACACTCCCCTTTTATTATTTTAAAATTGTTTGTATTTCCTCCTATATCGTATGTATCTAACTTGCTGAATTTTAAATGATTTGTATTGTATGTATCATGTTTGAATTGTTGTGAACCCCTAAAACTTCCGGGTATGGCGGTATATAAAAATAAATTATTGTTATTATTAAATGAGCGATTCATATCTACTCTTTCCACTCCACTCAGTAATTTATAGACCTCTATTATATCTCCCCTGAGCTGTCTCTTCTTTTATTATTTTTGTCACCCTTCTCTGTACCTTTGCTAATTCTGCTATATCTTTTTTTGAGATGCGGTGACCAGAACTGCACACAGTATTTGAGGTGCAGCCACACCATAGAGCGATTAACATTTTCATCTTCGTTTTCCATTCCTTTCCTGATAATTCCTAACATTCTATTTGCTTTCTTAACTGCTGACACACATTGAGCAGAAGGCTTCATCGTATCCTCAACAATGACACCTAGATCCTTTTCCTGGGCAGTGACTCCTAATGTGGATCCCTGCATCATGTAGTTATAGTTTGAGTTCCCCTTTCCCACATGCATTACTTTGCACTTGTTAACATTAAATGTCATCTGCCTTTTTGATGCCCAGTCTTATAAGGTTCTCTTGCAATTTAACAACTTTATGTCATCAGCAAATTTAATTATCTCACTAGTTATTCCTATCTGTAGATCATTGATAAATATGTTAAAAAGCAGTGGTCCCAGCACAGACCCCTGGGGATCCCTACTATTTAATACTCTAAACACCTAGGGCAGGGGTAGGCAATTCTGGTCCTAGAGAGCCGGAGCCAGGTCAAGTTTTCAGGATATCCACAATAAATATGCATGAGATAGATTTGCATCTCAAGGAGGCAGTGCATGCAAATCCATCTCATACATATTCATTGTGGATATCCTGAAAACCTGACCTGGCTCTGGCTCTCGAGGACCGGAATTGCCTACCTCTGACCTAGGGGATATGTTCCCTAATTAAAAGGGATTAACTTTCAATATAGTATTATGCTATCATAATGTATTCAGCTCACAAGGAAAGGAGGAAAGAGCCTCAGAGTCCCAGCCTGCCACTGCTCATTAGCTTTCAAGCAGGCTGTATTCATGAGCTACATCATTGGCTCAAAAACCTCTTCCTCCCTATGTTTCTCTGTTAATTTTATAACTCCCTATCAATTTTATAATTTCATAATCAAATTAATTTTATAATTTTTAATTTACTAATAAATTATTTTATAATTTTTAAATAAGTTTTTATATTAAAAAAACTTCCTCGGAGCTAAACACTACATTCCAGCCTTACTTTCTTAAGCTGGAGGGGGCCTAACAGAGGTACTCGGGAGTGACCATAAAATCACTTCTCGCTAGTGTGTTAGAACTGCGATCAGATGAGTGCTAGCATGAAATATGCACAAAAGCCTTAAGCTACAACACTTATCTCTATCCCTTGCAGTTCAAGGTATCATCAGTATTCCACAGTCTTGTTCAAAAACAGCAAGTCTGTTAAGCCCATCAGCAAAAAGCCGACGATGGCATGCCAGCATTTCACTATGCTGCGTCAGGGCAATAAGGCTGCGTATCGGCACTTAACTCTTTTGAGCACAGAGTTAAGTGCCGATACGCAACCTTATTGCCCTGACGCAGCATAGTGAAATGTTGAGTAGAATAGGCCCCAGTACTGATTCCCGAGACACTCTTCTATTTACGTTTCTATCCTCTGAGTAGACTCCATTTACCACCATCCTCTGCCATCTGTCAGTCAACCAGTTACCAAAACAATTTACCACTGAGTTTATTTATGAGCCTCCTATGAGGGACCATGTCAGAGGTCTTACTGAAACCCAAATAGACTACATCCAGTGCATATCCACTATCCAATTCTCTTGTCATCCAGTCAAAGAAATTGGCACAATTTTCCTTTGGTGAAACCATGTTGCCTTGGATCTTGTTACCTGTTGGAGTCCAGGAATCTCACTATCTTTTCCTTGAACAGTGTCTCCATTACACTGAAATAAGTCTTATCAGCCTATAATTTTCCACTTCTTCCCTATTTCTATTTGTTATCTGATTTCTTTGCTTATCTGATTTCTTTGCTATTGCTATCCTGTTAGCTATCTGTCGGTACTTTAGTATTGAAGTGTGTCACTAATTTAAAACTCCATTAATGTTACTGATCCTGTGCTATTACTTCACAGGAGACTGGACTGGACATACTGATAAAGAAACAATTGGAAAAGGTGTTAAGTGAGAATAAAATGATTGCAGTGTTTCAGAAAAATCCACTGACTGCTGAGGAGCTGCTGTTACTGCGTCACCAACTCTTGAAGCACAGCATCCACCTCAAGTTCTTCTCTAACCGGGTGAGAGCTGAGCCAGTCTCTTTCATTTGAAAGAAAGCTCTGGAATGGAGAGGGCATAGGATGAAGTTAAGAGGTGATAGGCTCCAGAGTAATCTAAGGAAATACTTTTTTACAGAAAGGGTGGTAGATGTGTGGAACAGTCTCCTGGAAGAGGTGGTGGAGAGGAGAGACTGATTTTAAGAAAGCCCGGGATAGGCACGTGGGATCTCTTAGAGAGAGGAAGAGAGAATGGTTTGTTGGGGGAGGGGGGTTCTTTTTCTTCTTAGCTATTTCTGGGTAAGAATCCAAAGCTCTGCCTGGTACTGTGCTTAGGTTCCAACTATTGAAGTCTCCATCAAAGCTCACTCCAGTCCATCTACACCCTCCCTGCCATTGAAGCCCTCCCCAGGCCATCCTCCACCAAACGGCTATATGCAAACACAGACCATGCAAGTCTGCCCAGTACTGGCCTTAGTTCTTCAATATTTACTATTTTCTGATTCTAGATCCTCTGTGTTCATTCCATGCTTTTTTGAACGCTGCCACCGTTTTTATCTCCACCACCTCTCTCGGGAGCGTATTCCAGGCATCCACCACCCTCTCAGTAAAGAAGAATTTCCTTACATTACTCTTGAGTCTACCAGTGGTTGGGCAGACTGGATGGGCCATTTGGCCTTTATCTGCCATCATGTTTCTATGTTGTACTTCTCATTCTCCAAGTCCAACTCTGTGGCCATTGAGTAGCAGAAATCTGCTACTTTATCTTAATGCTTCAGATGTTTTTTAAACTTGTTTTAGGTTTCTTATTCAAATATTAATTTGTACCACTTGGCGGCCTGATGCCCCTGCCAATCTGTCTGGAAATCATAGGCCCGGCAAGCTATACTGATTTTTTAAAATTTCTCCAATCAGGGAACCCTTTCTGAATGGCCTGTTTCAACTACAACCATTTAAATCCTTGAGACTTTAATATGCCAAATGATTGTTGCAATTGTAATAAATTTACCATTAGCCTATTAGAAATTACAAGCTTTTGATGATATTGACAGGAGTTGCCATCCAACCAATAACATATAATTGGAAGGATTGTAAAAGACTGAATTATTGTTTCTGGTGGAATTTAGTTTGTCACGTGTATAAAATGGAAAGAGCATTGGCAGTTCAAAAAAGTTACTATAATAAATTTAAGGATGTGGGGAGACCATTATTAAAGTATTATAATGAATAATTTACACTTTTCCCAATTTTAATACTCATGTGGATTTGGGGTGGGGAGGGGGATTCTTGGTTTTCCACTAATAATATATTTATGAATGACATAAGATATTATTTTCATGTGGTATATTTTAGTTGTATATGAATTTGGGAGGGGGGTGGGGGTTAAATCTTTTTGTTGTATGATATTGTAGATTTTCAAGTGATGTTGTACTATAATTGTTTGATATTTACTGTACACTTGATGTTATAAAATGAATAAAGTTATTTAAAAAAAAAAAAAAAGAAATTGCATCTTCCAAAGTACGTATGCCTGCCTGCAGCCAATGTTTCCAGAGGATCTTAGACTCGCCAATTTGAATATTAAGAGTTCAACCATAGGGACTGACACGTGGATTGTTGTATTGGAGTAGGTGTTAAATTATTAATGAACTTTATTGTGTTCCAGGTGGAAAATAAACTCTTTGAAAATTGACCCCATTGCATTTTATATCAATGTGCTTCACCTAGTGCTTGCTGGGAAAAGTAATTTATAAGTGTGTAACCACAGATCATTTCTGCCTTTTAGAAGAATCCCCCTTCCCCCCGTACTTGATTTGGATGTTCACAAATCTCCTCCCCCCAGCAGTGTGTGTGCATAGCCCTTGTACTACACAGTAGCATTTCTCATGACTGTGACTGATAGCTGTGACTGATCTATACCTTCCTTTTTCAGATTTTGAGAGAGAGTCTTTCTGACTCCAAATACCAGAACCTGCTTCCTCTATTCATTGGCCACACCCTACTCGTGGTCAGTCAGGAAGTGAAGGTGAAGGAGATGCTGAAGGTGATGAGACGCACACCACACATCCATCTGCTGGGTGAGAACGCAAAACTCCAAGCCAGTGCAACCTGCTCTTCAATTGCTTTTCTTCTCTTTCTTTAAAGTTTTATTTTCTTTTGTTTTTCAGGGGCTTGCATTGAAAACACCATCTTAAGTAAACAAGGGGTCGTCAGTTGTTCTAAAGTGCCTTCCATGGCAGTTATTCATGGGGAGCTGGTGAGTAGTCTCACTCTGATGCTTTCTGAGACCTGCTCACTGGTGATGAAGAGCCCTCTATATCTGACAGCTTTACTGGAGCAGTATGTGAAAGAGCAAAGTGCCAAAGCTGTGGAGAGACCTGCTGAGACCAGTTAGCCAACAAATTCTCTGACTCCTACTGAAAGAAAGAAAACTGGGCAGGCCGTCCAGTTATTAAACATCATGCAAAAGATTCATTGGATTAATAAACAAACAAGTGCTTTGACCTTGTCTTCAGCTCCCCACCACACTCCAGGCTTTTCATAATATCAGATAAAAATAATTTCAGCTGTAGATTTGTGCTCGGAGCTTATGTATGGTTATATTGGAATCTGCCTGGGATGTGAAATTGATGGACCACATTCCTAAATGAAAAATGACTCCATAATGGACTAGAAAACATTAAAACTTGATTTTCTCTCTTGGATTTGTGCTTCTATGGGGGGTACCAGTGATTCCAGTCCACACTGCAAGGGTCTGCACTCGTTCCCAGCTGTGTAGGATATGACCACTTGAATGTTGCTCCTTATCCTGGAGTATTTTGGGCAGCATCCTCATTTGTACTCTGCCACAGATACTAGGATTAGAAATGATTTTTTTTTCCTCTTGAGGATAATTATATAAAGGATGTTTTGTGTATAAACCCTATTATAAAGATTATGCCATGGAGTCCCTGATCTACTGCCCTGTAAGTGCAGATTTTGGAAATTCAGTCAAAATATTAAATGAGTGTTGCCAGTCCAGCTCATCCTGGGTGACCCTGAACAAGCTAAAATTATATGTGACCAAAGCAGAGATGTGTTGGGGTGATTAGATTAGGCTTCCTCATGACCTTTGAAGTAAAGGTAAACATCGAGTTTAGGTGTTATTCTTGACTCCTGACTTTCAATAGTGCGTTATGTTTCTGCAAGTACTTAACTTGGAATGGTACTTCAGCTAAACCCATTATTGTCTGATCACCATTGTTAGTGCACATGAAAAAGTACACTGGTAACAAGATGATCTGCATTTTTACCTGAGTTGAGGGTAGGCATGATCAAGGGTATAGTTTGAGTGGAGCACCGACAGAGTCACAAAGTATGCAGATAGCTGACTAAAAGGTATTTTACAACCTATGCACCTTTTTACACCAGCATGTGTAAATATACATTCCTGCGTTTTAGGGAAAGAGATTGGGACTTATATACCACTTTTTTGTAGTTTTACCACCACATTCAAAGCGGTTTACATGCAGGTACTTCAAGCAATTTCCCTGTCCGGGTGGGCTCACAAGCTGTCTAATGTACCTGGGGCAGTGGAGGATTAAAGGGCAAATTCTATAAGTAGCGCCCAAAAGTTAAGCGCATATATAGGCACTGTTCAGCGCGATTCAAGTAAAATTGGGTGCTGTTTAGTGAATCGCACTGAGCAGCACCTGTTTTGGAGACACCCATTAAATAGGCCAGCTCTAGGCACAACTAAAAGTTAGGTGCCTATGTGAGTACTTAAGAACCCTTAAGACAGGGGTGTCCAATGTCGGATTTCCCCAATGAATATGCATGAGATCTAGTTGCATGCACTGCTTTCAATGCATATTCATTGGGGAAATCCTGAAAACCCGACTGGATTGCGGCCCTCGAGAACCGACATTGGACACCCCTGCTTAAGAGCAGTGATTCTGTAACATGCATAGCACCTATTTTTTTGAAGGCCGTCTAAATTTTTAGAGGCATCTTACAGAATCGCGCTTTCTTGAAAGGCGCCTAGGTTTCAATCAGTGCTGATTAAAAAGCTTAATTGGGCTTGTTATTCAATTTAGATAGGCGCCTATCTAGTTGAGCGTCTCTGAGATAGGTGCCTCACTTTAGGCGCTGGTTACAAAATTTGGGCCTAAGTGATTTGCCCAGGTCACAAGGAGCAGTAGGGGCTTTGAACCCATAACCTCAGAGTGCTAAGACTGGAGCTCTAACCACGTCACCACACTCTCCTGCAATTTCAGCAAGTTTTGTGAGGCTACTTTATAAAGGCACATGAGTGCCTATATTTGAGCCTCAAAACTGGTGTCTATGGGAAAACTGAGTTATACATAAGGGCCCGGATTCCATAAACGGCAACTAGATCAGCAGCCCCTAGCCGAGTTCCCCACAGAACTCAAAATTTATTATTTGGTGTGGTAATTGAAAAGGCCATTAAAAGCTAATTTAAAAACGATTAAGTTCTGTGTGTGGAGCTTGGTGAGGCACCTAGCAGCACCTATATCGAGCTGCCTATGTGTTCATGTTTAGGGCCAGAGAATGGGCATGGGATGACTTAGGCATCAGTAAGTATCTGTTAGAGAATGACACGAGGACAAATTTTTCCCCATCCCCATGGGAACTCATTTTCCCATCCCAGCAAGTTCTTTTCCTGCCCCATTCCTACAAGCTCCGTCCTCATCTGCACAAGTCTCAAACACTTTAAAATCGTAAGTGTTTGAGGCTTGTGCAGTTAAGGCAGAGTTTACAGGAAAGGGACAGTGACAAAACTCATGGGGAAATAGTTGTCCCTGTGTCATTCTCTAGTATCTGTGTTAGACATTCATAAATTAGACCAGGAAAATCCTCGACTAATATACTGGCGTCTAAATTGAGTTGGGTGCTGCTAATCATGATTCTATAAAAGATGCCTAGTGATTGATTGACAACCATCCTGGACAGCGATTTTTATAGATCCTTAGTTCACACCCAGCACCTCTCCTTTCCCATGTCTAGCAACAAAGTTTTGTATTGATCTACATGGCTAGAAAGACTAATGTAGGTGTTGACAAAATATCTGACCTCCCAGGTCCACTGTGTAGTTTGCAGGCATACCTGGCTGTGTGAGTGCTGTATTTGTGACAGACAGATAAAGGTGCCATTTGAATTTTATTATTACAGTTTGATGTAAATATTTCCCAATGTGGCTGAGATCGTCAGTTATAATATGTTTAGATGACAATGATTAACTTCTCAGTCTAGCATGCTGGAGCTGTAAATGTTGGCTCTTCTGGGCAGAATTAGGCACAGGTTAAAGAAAAGGCAAATTGGACCTTTCTAGTTTTGACAAAAAGAAAAAAAAGTATTTTTTGACTCTTCAGATAAATACATGTTAGTAAATATAAACAGAAAAATATAAAGTGGATTAACTTACTATAGGTGCAAAACATGTAAGCCGTTTAGGATTAGGAAATTATCTGTTGTAAAGGGAGATGGGACTTATACCTAAATGTAATTCATTATGAGGTCGTACCGAAAAGGTGTTAGCTAATTCCAAGACAATTTTTTAAAAACACATATCGACTAGCTTTCAAGAGCTAACACTCCATGATGGCAGTACAAAGAATAAACTCTTATACATATGGGTCTGTTTGTCTGTAAATCTATCTACATATTTATCTAAGATACTTCTTTTTCAAAATCATTAATATCATATGCAGGAATTTATACCTTTATTTTTATAAAAATACTTTGAGAGGTCTAGCAGTGGGTGTGAGAGCAGTAGAAAGTGTGACTAAGCTGAGGCCAGTGCTGTTCTGTTTCTGTCCTGATCTGTGGGTTGAAGTCCACCAGTGTCTCGGTTCTCGCTCCCCCACTCCTGTGTTTCTTCCCTCTTTAGTTATCTGTCTTTCCAGTGCATTAGGTGGGACGTTCTAGGGCAGTGATCCCCAACCCTGTCCTGGAGGACCAGTAGGCCAATAGGGTTTTCAGGCTAGCCTTAATGAATATGCATGAGAGAGATTTGCATGTAATGAAAGTGACAGGTATGCAAATCTGTTCCATGCATATTCATTAGGGCTATCCAGAAAACCCGATTGGCCTGGTGGTCCTCCAGGACAGGTTTGGGGATCACTGTTCTAGTCTAGAGGATTATTTTCCCATAGCCATGTGCTGCTACAGAAAGAATCCACTCCAGATTTTTCACTCTGCCTCTGTTATACTTCACTGGGCTCTCTTAACTCCACCTTCAGTTCTTTCCTTCTGCACATGTGCCTACAGGAGTGGTTTTGTTTTGCTCGCCCCATTTTATTATTTTAATTTGATATAATTCCATCCCCTTTTTGAGTAATTCAGTGCTTGGAGCAATTTTGAAGCTCTGCCTGCTTGAAAATTCACATTCTTTGGTCTGCAGCTGTCAGGCTGATCTCATTGGGTACCTGTGAGCCAACCTGCTTAGTTTTCTTTGGATCTCTGGGCCGTTCCTGAAGTGGTTTCACCTTGTTAATCAGGGTCGAGTGCAGGCTGTGTCTGTGTGGCCATCTGAAGCTGGAATACAGGCTGGAATGAACTGTATCCTGTTCAGTCCTGGTCTGGATTTTTCTCACTGGTGTGTGGCACACAAATATATTGTATAATGAATAACAAGAACTAAGATTAATTACTGAAGCTGAGATTAGCCTGTAGCCCCTGACAACGCCACCAGGCGAAACACAGATTTGTGTTGGGCAATTGTGCTCCGTTTATGGTGAACAGCGATACAAGGAATATGAAGATAACATCTATTGGAATACCATTCATGAAGTGATAAGTTTGCACAATATCAATAACTTTTTGGCCAGTACTGCAATAGAGTAGTTTTGATATGAACTTTTATTGGGTAGGTTGTTAAGGTTTTAGTAAGTTATTTATGTGTATATTTATATGATATGAAGTATTAACACGTGTGGGGTGAAATTTTTTTTTAAACAAACAGTATAAAATAAAAAGAAGTGATTAATGAATGTGTGAGAATTTTAGTTTATAAATTTGTAGCAAACATAGCCCTTTGTGTTTATACAATAAATATGCATGAGATAGATTTGCATCTCAAGGAGGCAGTGCATGCAAATCCATCTCATACATATTCATTGTGGATATCCTGAAAATCTGACCTGGCTCCGGCTCTCGCGGACCGAAATTGCCTATCCCTGCTCTAATCTAAACCAGAAGCATTGTGAACTAAGACTTGGATGTAAATGTAAATAGGACATGGGGGACCTGTGTATCGCAAATTGTGTGCCTTCTGAGATTTCAGGTGTGCCTTGACACACTGGGAAGGAGGAGAGTCGTCCATGCCGGCTGACTGACCCAGCTGAGTCCCTTTACATCTAGCCCTGCCCCTACATTCCTTCCGTCCCCATTTTAGGAAAGTGTATAATCAATCTCGGTGCATACTTTTATATCCACTTCCCTGCAGACACAGAAATATTAACTGGCCATGTTTGCAAAGGGAAACAGATATAATGTGGTTACAGAGTAGCTGCAGGATTACACCCTCTTAGGTTACCAAACTAGATGCCGGGATGATGTGTGCTAAGCATGAATTCTATAATGGCATTTGTGTACACAACTGCCATTACAGAATACTAGTGAAAGTCTGAATTTGCATACCTAGCTTTAAGCACGAGCACTGATGCTAGCTGAATGACTGGCGGAAATACTCATGCCTAACTGTAGGCAGTTAGGCATGTAAATGATAGTATTTTATAACTCCAACTTTAGTCACCTTGATTTTTCAAAAGACTAATCAATGAACCAAATAATCATTCAAGTAAAAACAGGAGCATCGGTTTATATTTAATTGGCATACTCTGTTCCCTGTGGGAATGAACAATGAAATTGATTGGTTCCAAATTTAGGCTGTCCGTGTGGTTGCCTGTAAGCCCTGCCCTTCAGCATTGTGCGTTATGACATTGTAACATGGGGGGAGGTGAAGAAGTGGTTTTAAATAGCTTAGCCTGCTCAGTGGAGTGTCGTCAGAGTTGTCTATCAGCTGGGTTGAGGAGTTTTACGTCCCGGTAAGCTGGAATAAGTGTATTCAAGTTTTTGAATCAACCCCAAACCTTTTCCATGAAGTAGTATTTCCCGCTGTTGCTCCCAAGTCTACCCCCTGCAGTCTTATCCTATGACTACTTCTAGAGCAATCTTTCCTCTGAATAAGGTTTCTTCATGCCTGAATCATACCCCTCCTCTCAACTCTCCTTTACTGTAGGATAGTCATAGTTAGGTCCTAAAGTCTAATTTCACAGAGCTTTTGGTACAGGCTTAGCTGATGCCATTTTGGTAGCCTTTGCTTGGACTGTCTCTTCTCTTGGAGCTTATGGTCTCCAGCATTGCACACTGTACAGAGGCATTAATACCATTTCTACTGGTTAGACCTGCGTATCGTAAATTGTGTGCCTCCTGAGATTTCAGGTGCGCCATGACACACTGGTGAGGAGAGTCGTCCATGCCTACAGGACATGCCTCGATGTTCGTGCACTTCTGGGTGCCTTCTGGCAGGGGCACTGGATTTAGTCTGCCACCGGTCGGAAGTTTGCGAGACACTGGGTTAGACCTTTCTCTGTGCATCTCAGCACGCCTAGTGCAAAAATAATATGAGTATTCTTTTCAAAGTTGGGGTTTTGCTAGGGCTATGATATGGTTCCAGAAAAAGGAGGATGGATTGAGACAAAATCCATCCTCCTTTTTCTGGAGCCATATAATAACCCTAGGTTTAGCTTTCCCCATACACTCATTCTACTCTGATCTCATTGTTAAACAGCTGCTGCTTGAGCTTGGTGTAAGGCTCCCTCAGGCCCCAATGCTCCAAAACTTGCCTTGCAAGTAAGACTGGTTCTAGCCCGTCTTACTTGCAAGGCAGCTCAGCCTTTAATGCAAATACATTACAAGGAGCTCATTAGTATTAAAATGAGCACTCCTTGTAATGCTCAGAAGGGAACGCCTACCTCGTACCAGGCAAAATTTTCCAGCAAGTCTGAAGCTGCTGGTAGCTGTTCGTGCATGTGTTGTGCGAGTGTATGCCCTGCACCTACAGTCATAATAACACAGCTGTTAGGTGCAGAACACACACTTGCACAACAGCTGCATCCATATCGCTTGTGAAAACAAACTTGCTTGCAGCTCCGGCAGATCAGGAACTATTCTAGGCCTGCACAGAAAAGCTGTACCTACCACTTAGCTCTTGAACGCAGGTGTCAGATACTGAAAAATCTTCATGCAGCAGTGTACCCACAGATTGTCACTTTCTCATATAATAATTAATCAGAAGTTGTTCAAAAGTTATCTAAAAAGCAAACTTATCTTGAATTACAGGTTCCGACGTGGCCCATTTCAATCCTGCATCAGGGAACCAAAATCTGAATTCAAAGTGTTACTTCAAGGGTGGAAATGTCTCAAAAACTTAAATTCATTTAAAGCTGTAACTGGAAACTCCGGTGGAGGAGGAAATTTTCCAGTTGCAGCTTTAAATTAATTTAAATTTTTGAGACATTTCCACCCTTGAAGTAACGTTTTGAATTCAGATTTTGGTTCCCTGACGCAGGATCGAAACGGGCCACGTCGGAACCTGTAATTCAAGATAAGTTTGCTTTTTGAATAACTTTTGAACAACTTCTGATTAATTATTGTATGAGAAAGTGACAACCTGTGGGTACACTGCTGCACGAAGATTTTTCAATATTAACTAAATATATTGAATATACAATGATTGGGTGGTGAGGTGCTAGTTTTGGGGTTCGCCCCTTGTTTTCACCTCCACATCTCTGAGCACTCGCTTCTCTATAAGTTGATATAAATTTTCAAGAAATACTATTGAATATATAGGAGTGATTTTGCATCAGATTTGCTATAGTCTCTTTAATCACTCACAGTACATCAAGTACTGAACTTGGGGTCCCCCTGATCTACTTATTTGACCGAGTCTGCAGGCAGAGAGACAGCATAATTTGCTTGCTCCTTAACCCTTAGATCTTGAGAAAACCTGTTTTTGTACTGAGTCCACGTCTGCCTTCTGATATGTAATTTCTAACCAAATCATTTCCATTTTCCCCATCTGTGATGTGTTAAGTTAAAATAAGCATTTTTTTCCTCTGGTATAAAAGTCTTCACTCACTGTACTTTGTCCTCATAGCACGGGAGTTACAATATGTTTGGCCTTCTGTTCTTCTGTCAGTGACTATCACCTCCTCTAACCCATCTTGCCCCATAGCCGTCTCTCACATCCAGAAGTCTCTTCTTTATAATGATCCTCTAGCAGCCTGTTTCTCTCACACACCCTCACAGTTATTGTCTGGCAGCATCTCTCGCATGCAAACCCACTTACCATCTGGCAGTGTCTCTCTCATCCTATACACCTCCACAATTATCATCGGGTACACTTTTTCCACAACCGCACATAAGTTATCCTTTTTCGGTTTTTATTACATGTTTCTTCTCTGATCTGTCTCACACACATACATGAACTCCCTCCCCCCTTCCCCCCCATCTAGTTATCCTCTGGCACTCACACATCCACAGCTGTCTTCAGGAAATGCCTCTCATATCACACACACATTTATCCTCTGGCAGTCTCTCTCACACATACAGACATTATCTGGCTGTCTCTTTCTCATACATATGCCTATTATTCTTGGGCTGGCTATTCTGTCTTGCACTTGGGTTATTCTCACTGAAATGATTCTTTTTGGCAGCCTCTCTCACATACATTTATCCTCTAGTAGTCTCTCACAAATGGTTCCCTCTCACACTTGTACTGCTAGGGGTATACAGAAACATAGAAACATGATGGCAAATAAAAGGCCAAATGGCCCATCTAGTTGGCCCATCCACAACATCCGCTATCTCCGCCTCCCTCTAAGGTTATCTTTGTCTCACAGTTATTCTTTGTATATGTGTGTGACAGAGAGAGAGAAAGAGACAAACTGTCAGAGCATAACTCGTTTGTGATAAAGACAGACTACTAGAGAATGTGTGTGCAAGTGTGAAAATTAGAAAGATAGCTATCAAGATAACTGGCTGTCTGTCTGTCATACACATGCACAGCTATCCTGGTTTCACACTCGCACATATATTCTCTAGAAGTCTCATTCTCTCTCACATACATACTGGCAGTTTTTCCTCTTTCTTGTTCTCTCGCTCACACACACACACACCTTTTAACTGTCTCACATATACACACACACACAAACATGCATACTTAGGATATCTCTGTGTGAAAAACACAGTCAATCAATACTCCCTTTAAGGAATGGCCAGGTGCGTGCAAATTTTTCTCGTGTGAGTGACAAGTTCTAAAAAAAAAAAAAAAAATTTTCGTGTGAGCAGCAAGTTCTACAAACCCACAATTTTCCAAATTTGCAAGTATTTTTGACAGCAACACTCCTAGAATGTATGAGCAATTGCTCACATGCTCAGCTTAGAGGGAACATAGCATTCGATTAATTTTGCTCGCTCGATCTCTCATGTAAACATGTGTATGCTCTTTGTCTGGCAGTCTCTCTCATATGCTATCTTATGTCATATTTTATTTAAAGATTTTCTCCAAACCTGAAGATAGTACACATATATTCAATAAATATTTAAAAGTTGAATTAAAAATATTTCAGTTCAGACACCTTTCAATTCAGTAATCTTTCAGACTTGATCTTTGACGGCCATTAGATGCACAGGAGCAATAGATTGTTACTGTCACTAAGGTGTGACTCTTCTTACTTATAAGCTGCTCCTTAGTTCTGATTGACTGAACAATCCTATTAGAATTAGCTCGGAGTTTCCACAGGATCACACACCAGGTGCCTATAGAAGGTGTCTCAAGAGTCCCCGATCCAGTGATGGATGATCACTTGCACCCGTTTGCTGCAGGATGCTTGAGGGAACTGCTTAAACCATCGTGCTTCCCTCAAATACTTTCATTTACACATATGTAAAGAACATAGCCGCTCTCATCCCGAGTGCTTACAGCAAGTCCTTCGGCTTTATCTTTGCTCACTTGCATCCGGTTTTAACAGGCCTCCGGGCTGCTCCCTTTCAATTTAACAACTGCCCGAGTCGCCAGGGCCCTGCACAGGAGTTTTGTTCTCTTTGTTGCTGACCTCTCTTGATGCTATTGTAATCCTTTAGTATCCGATACAGTAGATTTGTCCCTCG
The DNA here is from genome assembly GCF_902459505.1 of Geotrypetes seraphini. NCBI lineage: Eukaryota > Metazoa > Chordata > Amphibia > Gymnophiona > Dermophiidae > Geotrypetes > Geotrypetes seraphini. Next base: position 79,025,525 of record NC_047096.1, on the reverse strand, counting down.
TTCTCACAGGGCTCTGAAGAATTAATGTGCAGAACTTTCCGCTGACCTTGAGAGTTGTTTATAAATGCCTTTGCAAGCTGTGGAAGGAGAAAGGCTCCCTCTGGCCCCCCTTTCCTAAATATGTACATACGCTGCACAGCCCAATGATTTACACAGTGCACTATTTACGTACACCCATGCATTCACATTCAGATGGTGTCCAGTGTCATACAGCCAA